>NC_133325.1:605053368-605366806 GCF_042186555.1 Aquarana catesbeiana
TTTCCAGCACTGCATGATTCAAAACTGTAAGCCATGCAGGTTTTACTACATTGCTCAGTACTGAGGGGAGAGCTCAGGGGTTGACCTAATCAGTGTTTTTCTGCTCCTTCACAATATAATTATTAGTTGGCCTGATCCATTATCAAGTTGTATTGATTTAACTGCAATAGAAAAAAGTGATATCATATTTTACCTGTGGTGTCGGACAAGGAAGTCTGGATTACAGGGGTATAGAGAATTTAAAAATAAAATGAAAATATTTTCCCAAAGGAAGGAGTAGATGGGTTAAAGTTTCAGATTAGAAGATTACAAGATAGTTAATCTAGCTGATATCATGAGGCTGGAAAAAAATATACCAGCTATATTATTCCTAAACAAATTTTTTACTTTACAATGCATACACTTCACACCTCAGAAGGTCAGCCCCAGTGCATACACTTCAGACCCCAGAACAGCCCCAGTGCATACACTTCAGACCCCAGATCAGCCCCAGTGCATACACTTCAGACCCCAGAACAGCCCCAGTGCATACACTTCAGACCCCATATCAGTCCCAGCGCATAAACGTCATTCCCCAGATCAGTCCCAGTGCAAAAACTTCATTCCCCAGATCAGCTCCAGTGCATACACGTCAGTCCCCAGATCAGCCCCAGTGCATACACTTCAGACCCCAGATCAGCCCCAGTGCATACACTTCAGACCCCAGATCAGCCCCAGTGCATACATTTCAGACCCCATATCAGTCCCAGCGCATAAACGTCATTCCCCAGATCAGTCCCAGTGCAAAAACTTAATTCCCCAGATCAGCTCCAGTGCATACACGTCAGACCCCAGATCAGCCCCAGTGCATACACTTCAGACCCCAGATCAGTCCCAGTGCAAAAACTTCATTCTCCAGATCAGCTCCAGTGCATACACTTCAGACCCCAGATCAGCATACACTTCAGACCCCAGATCAGCCCCAGTGCATACACTTCAGACCCCAGATCAGCCCCAGGGCATAAACTACAGACCCCATATCAGTCCCAGCGCATAAACTTCATTCCCCAGATCAGTCCCAGCGCATAAACTTCATTCCCCAGATCAGTCCCAGCGCATAAACTTCATTCCCCAGATCAGTCCCAGCGCATAAACTTCATTCCCCAGATCAGTCCCAGTGCAAAAACTTCATTCTCCAGATCAGCTCCAGTGCATACACTTCAGACCCCAGATCAGCTCCAGTGCATAAACTTCAGATCCCAGATCAGTCCCAGTGCACAAACTTCAGACCCCAAAACAGCCCTAGTGCATAAACTTCAGACCCCAGAACGGCCCTAGTGCATATACTTCAGACCCCAGATCAACCCCACTGCAATACCTTCTAACCCTAGATCATCCCCATTGCATGCACTTCAACCCCAGATCAGCCCCAGTGCATACACTTCAGACCTTACATACACATACCCAGTGCATACACTTCAGTGCTAATGTGTATACATATAATGAATTAATCATAACATATAGTTCATATCATAGAAAAATCATAAAGTCCCAGGTGATCCATGTGAAAGTTATTAGGGATAGTGACTTTCCATCACCTGTTCAATACGTGTACCAGTTTTGTGCCACCACCTTAACCACTTCAGCCCCGGAAGATTTTACCCCTTTCCTGACCAGACAACGTTTTACAATTTGACACTACGTCGCTCTAACTGACAATTGAACGGTCGTTCGACGCTGTACCCAAACAAAATTTACATCCTTTTTTCCCACAGATAGAGCTTTCTTTTGGTGGTATTTGATCATCTCTGTGGTTTTTATTTTTTGCGCTATAAAAAAAAAAAAAAGAGCGTCAATTTTGAAATTTTTTTTTACTTTTTGTTATAATAAATATCCCAAATTTTTTTAAAAGAAAACACATTTATTCATCAGTTTAGGCCAATATAGATTCTTCTACATATTTTAGGTAAAAAAAAAAAAAAAAATCGCAATAAGCATATATAGGTTGGTTTGCGCAAAAGTTATAGTGTCTACAAATTATGGGAAAGATTTATGGCATTTTTCTAATTTTTTTTTTTCACTAGTAATGGTGGTAATCTGCGATTTTTAGTGGTACTGCAACATTGCGATGGACAGATCGGAGACTTTTGACACTTTTTTGGGACCATTGGCATTTATATCAGTGCTATAATAGTAGAAATAGTAAGTGTCACTGGCAGGGAAGGGGCTAGCAGGGAAGGGGGAGATCGAGGGGTTAATTGTGTGTTCCCTCAGTGTGTTCTAACTGTATGGGGATAGGATTGACTAGGAGAGGAGACATATAATTTTTCCTACTTAATAGGAACAAACAATATGCCCTGTGCTGGCGCTCGTGTACGTGGTCACGCGTGGCCACACGCGCATCAGGTCCCCTGCCGTGCAGCGCCCTCTGGTGGCTGCTAAAAGGAGGGACATACCCATACAGAATTTCACCCAGGGGAGCCATTCTGCTGCAGTATATCTTTGTGAGCTGGTCGGGAACCGGTTAAAGGGGTTGTAAACCCTCATGTTTTCACATCCTATGCATTAAGGTGAAAAAACTTCTGACACGGACCAGCCCTCCCAGCCACCTCCCCCCCCCCCCCCCCGTGTTTAACTCACCTGAGCCCATTCGTTCCCATGGCAGAGACACGCTCTACCTCTCTGCCTATTGTCTCGGCTCTTGATTGGATAGATTGATAGCAGCGCAGCCATTGGCTCCGTTGCTGTCAATCACCAAGGGGTGGAGCCGAGTCCAGCATTCTGTATCTATGGACGCAAAAGCTGCACTAGGGAGCCGCACGGTAACCCCCAGGGAGAGCGTTCTCCTAGGGACTTTACCGATGGGCAGAGGAGCTGATAGCACCGCCGGGGACCCTTAGAAGAGGAGGATCAGGGCCACTCTGTGCAAAACAAACTGCACAGTGGAGGTAAGTATGACATGTTTACAACCCCTTTAAGTAAAAAAAAAAAGACTCTTACCAGAATGAATGGACTCATCTGGAGACCGTCCACAAACTGCAGAGCCACATGGTTACTCATAACCATGTGTTTCATCCAACAAAAGAAGACATCCCATAGGTACATAGAAAAAGAACCCAGGACAACCACATAAACCCTTAAAAACAATATTAAAAGTACTAATCCTTCACAAAAAAATATAAAGCCCTTATCACAAGAAAAACTCCGGTCCTGGGATACAATCCAAACACTTCCTAGTCAAAAAGTGTGGTGACGTCACAAGCGATGGCTCTTTCCTACACGTTTCATCAAAACTGATGTCATGGGTGTTGTAATTTATTCATTATAATATGTATACACATTAGCAATGCAGTTTTATTTATTGAATCTGTATGTACAATTTGGGTTTAATTGGTATTGCCAGCTGCTCTTTTTTGTAGATCCTTTTAGTGCAATTTTTTCCTATTATTAATCTCGTTTTTTGTAGATTGCTCCTACGGATCCCTGAAAATCGATATCAGATGGTGGTTTTGGATAAACATGGAGTAGACAAAGAACGCTACATCATGCCTATCAACAATTCCGATCTCTTCACACTCATTGATGGCTTCCCACTTCGAAAAGATGAGATGAAATTTCAAGCTGAAGTCGGCCACACATGCAACTGACATTTGCTGAACATTGAGTGAAGTCATGGTGCTGCATATAACATTTACCTGATGTACAGTTTTTCCAAAAATACATTTTTGTAATGTGGTTTCGCCCTAAATTACAAAGCTGCAGTCAGCGCTGAATTAAAGCGGTTGTATACTTAATTTTTAAACTTTTACCTACAGGTAAGCCTATAATAAGGCTTACCTGTAGGTAAAAAAAAAATCTCCTAAACCTGTACGGTTTAGGAGATATTCCCCTCGCAATGAGCCACTGACTGCAGCGGCGCATGCGCACAGGGGATTCTCGGTTGAAATCCCGGCAGACGCCGGACCTTGCCGGGAAGAAGTCTCCCATGCGCATGTGCGGGAGTGACGACATCGCGGCTCCGGCCACTCACAGCGCCGGAGCCGCGATACCCGAAAGACACACCGAGGGGAAATGTCAGCTCCCTCGGCGTGGACCAGGTGAGATGCCGGCGCCTCGTTCTAAGGTATCTCATAATGAGCTAGCATGCGGTGCATACTAGCTCATTATGCCTTTTCCCTTACAGGTGTAGGGAAAAAAAAAAAGTCAGCGGGTTTACTACCGCTTTAAGCAGCCCTCAGGACATTGGGAGAAGTAGTAATTCATTAATTACCACTCTTTGCTATTGCTTTCTAAAAGTGTTTTTTAGCTGCTCTATCCATTTTAGGTACATGGGTGTTAAAAGTGCCTTCATTTCAGTAGCCATCTGCACAAATGAAATATGGGTTATTACATGTAACTTATTTAGCAAGAAAATTTAGAACAAAACAGTGACTTACCGTAATTGTTATGTATCTTCTATTATATGATGTACATGAATCCTATCCCTAATTACTGGCCAGTCTTGCAGCCTTGCCTATATAACAGATAAGTGATGCTACCTTATAATGCTTTATGTACAGTTTCCACAACAAAAATAAGCAAGTTTTGTAACATTTTAATTACTTGTACAATTTGGGAAATTCTTGAGGATACATTTTTATATAATAATAATAAAAGCTTTTATTAATAAAATATTTTGTTGTATATTGTATTGTGAAAGAGAATTCTTTTATGTGCTTTATTAATGAATATAGTTATCGATTCAGTGTACCTCTTGCATGCCTTGCTTTTAAAAGAGGTTTTTTTTTTTTTGCAGCAAATAGATGATTGTATTTGATTTACCATAAGTTATTTGTAATTAAAACTTTTACATACATCCAATTCATTACAGTCTTTGTCATAATGTTCTACAGCATATATTTGTGGTGCTGCTAAGGGTCACTTTTCAGAATTTTAGGGAAAATTATTTGAAATGGAATATAGGTGCAGACACTGCAGCATCAGTTGCAAACCCAGCAACCAGTGAAGTCCAACTTCCAATAAGCAAACTTGAGACTCACTAAGTTGCTATTATTATTATACAGGATTCATATAGCGCCAACAGTTTATGCAGAACTTTACAATATAAAAGGGAGACAATACAGTTACAAAACAATAGAATACAAGAGGATTAAGCGGGCCCTGCTCAGAAGAACTTACAATCTAATAGGGCGGGGCAGGTGGTTCAAAAGGTTGTCACTGTGGGGAATGAGCTGATGAAAATGGTAAAAGATTAGATGGACGCGTGATAGGCTTCTCTGAAGAGATGGGTTTTCAGGGATTGCCTAAAGGCAGCTAGAGTAGGAGATAGCTGGACAGGTTGAGGTAGCGAGTTCCAGAGGATGGGAGAGGCTCTGGAGAAATCCTAGAGACGAGCATGGGAGGAGGAGACGAAAGAGGTTGAGAGTAGGAGTGGAGAGCATGGTTTGGGTGATATTTGGAGACAAGATTGGTGATGTAGCTCGGGGCAGAGTTGTGAATGGCTTTGTATGTTGTGGTTAGTATTTTGAATCTAATTCGCTAGGCGATCGGGAGTCAGTGTAAATTGTGATGTAAGCATGAAAAAGATGGCCCCCGGAGCTTGAATCTTTAAAAACTGGCAATTAAGCTTCCATACTTTTATCCCAACAGATTCTATATATGTTGACTCAGTGTACCTGTATTTTAGTAGTAAAAGTTGTGGGCAGAATAAAGTCAGATGAATGAATCAGTAGAATCTGTAGTTTCTAATGCCCCGTACTCATGATCAGACTTTCCGCCAACAAAACCGTGGATTTTTGTCCGAAGGTTGTTGGCTCAAACTTGTATTGCATACACATGGTCACACAAATGTTGCCCAACAATTACGAATGTGGGAATGCAGTGACATACAAGATGTACAACAAACCGAGAAAAAGGAAGTTCAATAGCCAGTGAGGCGCCTTCTGCTGGATTCTAAGCATACATGAACTTTTGTGCGCCGGACTTGTGTACACAATCGGAATTTTCCGACAACAAAGTTTTGTTGGCAGAAAATTTGAGAACCTGCTAGCAAACATTTGTTGGCGGAAAGTCCGACAGCAAATGTTCAATGGAGCATACACACGGTCGGACTTTCAGCCAACAAGCTCACATCCAACATTTCCCGTCGGAAAATCCGACCGTGTGTACGCAGCATTAGAGCTGAAGAAAGAAATAAAAGAACAGAGCTAAAGAAAAGTCAAAGCACTATCTCCAGCACAGGTTTAAGCTTTGAAAACAGAGACTTATTTAAAGCAATATTAAACCCAAAAGCAAACATTTATTATATCTGAGATCACCAATTCTTAAATGTGGTGGCTGCATTTGTTTCCTTTTCTAGGCTTTCTTTCTGTTTTTCAAAAGAACAAGCTCTCTTGCAGATGCAGCAGTTACAGGGAAGAGACAAACCATTTACCACTGACCGGGGTGCTTACAAAGTAAAACCTTTATCCCAAAAGGAAAAACAACTTCACAGGCAGCACCTTGGGGATGGAGGTATCATCATCATCCTTCTGATGAGATCACAAGGAATTTAAAGTATCCTTAATTTATCAAAAGACAATCCTATATGCTGTGCTAAAAAAAAACAAAAAACCTTTACACTCACCAAGATGGATGCACCATCGATCCAATGCTACATCTGTCCCCCGCTGCCTCTACACCAAGAACTGAGCAATCAAAGACCGCTGATTGCTCAGTTCTTGGTCTTTAGTTAGTCACTGCCTCTTTGCACTGACCCTCCAGACCTCACTGTAGCGCTGGGCTATGAAGGGGGTGGGAGGGGCTGGCTCAGCCTCTCATCTGAGCCAGCTGTTGGTCCAGGCATCTGGGTGGATCACAACATTAACCACTTCCCGCCCGCTGGCCATCATATGACGTCCTTGACTTTGTGCTGTATATCTGAATGATGCCTGCAGCTACAGGCATCAGACATCGGCTTTTTCAGCCGGCGATTCCCTACACCATAAGAACAATCATAGTGGCTGTTCCTCTGCTTGATCATTCTTACGGGCGGCCAGAGGGGACGATGCCCCTCCCGCTGCCCTCCGGTGCTTCTACCAACTCACCGCTTCCATCAGTAAGTCAAAGACAGGATCCACCGGGCCCGGATGTTTACCATAGAGATTTCTCGTGGACCAGATGGTTGCTGGAGTCTCTATGATCGTTCGGAGGCCGGGCGTGATGTTATGACGTCACGGCCCGGCCTCTGCATTCAAACAAACAGCGCCGCCTCGGCTGGAAAGCTGAGATCGTTTTTTTTTTTTCAGCCTAGAGGTGAGATTTGGGGTCTTATTCATGCCATATTTCTATTACAAAGGATGTCTACATTCCTTGTAATAGGAATAAAAGTGATCAAAAAAACATCAAACTAAAAAAGTAAAATTAACAAAAAAAAAAAAAAATTTAAAGCGACCCTGTCCCCGTTTGCTCACACGCAGAAGCGAACGCATGTGCCCACATATGAAAACGATGTTCAAACTACACATGTGAGGTATCGCCGCGAACGTTAGAGTGAGAGCAATAATTCTAGCTCTAGACCTCCTCTAACTCAAAACATGTAACCAGTAAACATTTTTAAAGCGTTGCCTATGGGGATTTTTAGGTACCGAAGTTTGGCGCCATTCCACGAACGTGTGCAATTTTGAAGCGTGACATGTTAGTTATCTATTTACTCTCTGTAACTTCATCTTTCACAGTTTCAAAAAAAATGGGCTAACTTTACTGTTTAGTTTTTTTTTTTAAGCACAAAACTGTTTTTTACCAAAAAAAAACGCGTTTGAAAAATTGCTGCGCAAATACTGTGCGAGATAAAAAGTTGCAATGACCACCATTTTCTCTAGGATCTTTTTACAAAGAAACATATCTATATAATTTTTGGGGGGTTTTAGCAAAAAAATTATGATTTTTACATGTAGGAGAGAAATGTCAGTATTGGCCTGGATGGGAAGTGGTTAAAGTCAGGATCTCTCCAGAGTCTGGACCGGCTGACAGCGGACTTTAGCCCACTGTCGGCTGAATACAGGTCACGGGTATGTAGAAATAAGTGCACTTCTGTGACCTACAGAAGTAGAGCCAAAAGAGCTTTGACGCTAATTCATCTTTGAATGAGAATTTATGACAATGTTATTAACCACTTGGCTACAGGGCACTTATACCCCCTTATTGTCCAGGCCATTTTTCAGCTTTTAGCGCTGTCGCACTTTGAATGACAATTGCGTGGTCATGCAACACTGTACCCAAATGACATTTTTATAATTTTCTTCACACAAATAGAGCTTTCTTTTGGTGGTATTTAATCACTGCTGGGTTTTTTATTTTTTACAAAAAAAAATAAAAAGACCAAAAATGTTGAAAACACATTTTTTTTTACTTAGTTACAAAATTTACTGACAGAAACTAAGTAATTTTTCTCCTTCACTGATGAGGCAGCACTGATGGGCACCGATTAGGTAGCACTGATGAGGAGGCACTAATATGCTGCATTTAAGGGCACTGATAGGTGCACAGAGCACGCGGCTCTTTACAGAAATCGGGTTCGTGCCGTGTCCTAGCAACACGGCGCGGCCACAATCGCCGCGCTGTGCACCCCCACGGGCACGTGAGAGCGGCCGTTCTGGGACGACGGAGTCTCAGAATGAGGGCCGCACCGTCCCACAGTCATTTGAAGGTGGACGGGCGGCAACTGGTTAAAGTGATTGTAAAGCGTTTATTTTTTTTTTTTCTTTAAAATAACATGTTATACTTACCTGCTCTGTGTAGTGGTTTTGCACAGAATAGCCCGGATCCTCCTCTTGTCATGTCACAATCTGGTGCTCCTGGCTCCTCCCTCCTGTCGGGTGCTCCCCACAGTAAGCAGCTTGCTATGGGGGCACCCGAGCCGAGCACTGCTCTGTGTGTCCATTCCCACACAGAACTGTGGTTTGGCACCACCCCCTTCATCTCCTGACTGGCTCACTGGTTGTGATTGACAGCAGCTCCCCCTGCTGCCAATAGCCAATCAGGAGTGCGAGTCCCCGGAGAGGCAAGGCTCTCGTGGACATCGCTGGATTAAGAGGGGGCTCAGGTAAAGAAGCATGAAGGTAAAAAACTTTGAGCCTATATAATCACTTTAATAGAAAACATATCAAATGGCCAGTAATTTTACCAGGAAAGGTGAAAATCTTGGTTCCTAGTAAACGCATCAACACATAAGGCCTCAAAAAAGTCCCTTCTATTGCTCCCAGCCTCTTCCAAATCTCCAAAATCCATTTTCTTCTTGCTACTGTGATTTGACTTCCTGTTAGAGAACGGCTACATCTGTTCTCCATGGTCCCACCACTATAGGTCTCCTACTATAGTCTAATGGACTAGGGACTATGGGATTTGTTGAGTGCATTGCATATGACCACATTTACCATGAACTGCTCGTTCCAAACAAATGGAAGTGTTGGGTAAAAGGAGAGGTTCGGAAGCTCACAGAGGACATTACCAGGAGGCAGAAAAACAGTTAGAAATGACTTCATGAAAGATAGATTGCAGGCCTTTAAGTATTGGATGTGTATAGGTTTTTTTTGAGAAAAATGATATTGTTTAGTGTAATTTTAAGGCAACCCCCAGCAGAGTCAATAGGGGATACCAGTTTACAGTAATCTTCTCTCACTGTACAACTGAAAGCTACAGGAGAAATCAAGGAATGGTGGTGCATATTCCAGCAAGGCTATGCTAACAACTTAAAGTCCTAAACATGACTCATTTGCTGTGCATTAAAGTCTCCTACATCCCACAGCTACTACAACTAATTTTCCACCCCCTCATCATTAAAGTGGTACATAGCTATGGTCACATACATTGGCAGCAAAACAAACTGCTTTGCAGATTATCATCCTAAAAGGAAAAATATAGTGTAAGCGTGGTTAATATTTTACTGTTTAAAGTTATTTTATTTGTGACCTTCACATCCTTACATGCCTACTCCTGTTTCTTTGTTATGTATTAAATATAGTGATTTTTATATTAGTCACTAGTGGGCTGTATTTTAGCTTAACCACTTGCTGACTGCCGCACGCCGATTTACTTCGACAGAATGGCAAGGGCAGGCAAAAGGGGCGTACCCGTACGTCCCTTTGAATTTGCCGCCTAGAGGGCACGCGCGCCCGCCGGGGCTGCGGGAGCATGCTCGCGGTTCCTGCGAACTCGATCTTTACTGGCGGCCCACGATTGCAGCGAGGAGAGGCAGAACTGGGACAAGGATCTACTGCTCCCTGTCATCAGGAGCAGTGATCTCTGTCATATTGTAGTGAGCCTATCCCCCCTACAGTTAGAACACATCCAGGGAACACGCTTAACCCCTTGATCGCCCCTAGTGTTTAACCCCTTCCCTGCCAGTGTCATTTATACAGTAATCAGTTCATATTTGTAGCTCTGATCACTGTATAAATGTCAATGGTCCCAAAATAGTGTCAAAAATGTCCGACCTGTGCCCCATAATGTCGCAGTCCCGATAAAAATCGCAGATCGGCGCCATTACTAGTAAAAAAAAAAAAAATTAATAATAAAAATACCATAAATCTATCCCCTATTTTGTAGACGCTATAACTTTTGCACAAACCAATCAATATACACTATTGCGATTTTTTTAAACAAATGTAGAAGAGTACATATTGGCCTAAACTGTGGAAGAAATTAGTTTTTTCTATACATTTTTTGGGGATATTTATTATAGCAAAAAGTAAAAAATGTAGTTTTCTTTTTAAATTGTCAGTCTTTTTTTGTT
Organism: Aquarana catesbeiana; assembly: GCF_042186555.1. Classification (NCBI taxonomy): domain Eukaryota; kingdom Metazoa; phylum Chordata; class Amphibia; order Anura; family Ranidae; genus Aquarana; species Aquarana catesbeiana. The sequence continues at coordinate 605,064,119 of NC_133325.1, forward strand.
TCTGGCTCAAAAATAAAAACTGCAGAGGTGATCAAATACCACAAAAAGAAAGCTCTATTTGTGTAAAAAAAAGGACACCAATTTTGTTTGGGTACGTCGTATGACAACGCAATTGTCAGCTAAAGCGACGCAGTGCCGAATCGTGAACAAATGCTCTGGTCAGGAAGGGGTTAAATCCTTCCGGGACTGAAGTGGTTAATCACTCAGCCTCCCTGCCTAAGCATTACCAAAGGCAAAATATCACATAAGAATGGAATTATTTTTAGTAGGTATGAAACTCATAGATATGCATTGTGAGAAGGAGAGGTGTATGTAGTTAATATGGTTTCACCATGTACATATAATAATTACACCAAACACTAATGCACAGCACTGGGACTACTTATAATGAGCTGATCTTTTTTAAAAGTTTCTCTACATAATTTCAAAACTCCCTTATATCCAGAATCACTGAGCAGAAAATGAGCATGCTACCTAAAAGGTGCACACACAGACAAATAGGCTCACTTTGCAAGGGAAATTGCATTTTGCAAGGGAATCTTCCTCAGAGCTTAGTCAGCGTGGTGAAATTTCACATTGCAAATAATACATAGACATGTTTTGATGGGGAAACTTTTTTTTTTTTTTTTTCTTTATTGGCACAATTAGATGATGAAAGTCAGCAGAGCTTTACCTCATTCACCAAGCTCTGGGGAACTGGAGAAAGTGCAGAGAAGAGCAACCAAACTGATAAGAGGCATGGAGGAGCTCAGCTATGAGGAAAGATTAGAGGAACTGAATTTATTCTCTCGAGAAGAGGAGATTCAGGGGGGATATCATGGGATATGAACATGTATAAATACATACAGTAAGTGGTCCATATAGTGAACTTGGTGTAGAGTTATTCACTTTAAGGTCATCACAGAGGACAAGGGTGCACTCTTTATGTCTAGAGGAAATGAGATTTCATCTCCAAATACGGAAAGGTTTCTTCATAGTAAGAGCTGTGAAAATGTGGAATAGACTCCCTCCAGAGGTGGTTCTGGCCAGCTCAGTAGATTGCTTTAAGAAAGGCCTGGATTATTTCCTAATTGTACATAATATAACTGGGTACGAACATATATAGGTAAAGTTGATCCAGGGAAAATCCGATTGCCTCTCGAGGGATCAGGAAGGAAATTTTTCCCCTGCTGTAGCAAATTGGATCATGCTTTGCTGGGGTTTTTTGCCTTCCTCTGGATCATGTGTGGGTATAGGATTGGGTATATGGGATTGTATGATTTTTTTTCTCTCCTATTGGTTGAAATAGATGGACTTGTGTCTTATTCCCAGAATAGTAACATAAAGCTGGCCATATACTAATTGAAACTTTAAGCCATTCCCACTCGACAGAGGATGTTCATTTGATCGAATTCTGTCGAAGGCATATGTTGGAAAATTTCTCTAATGCCCTGTACACACGGTCGGATTTTCCGATGGAAAAAGTGCGATCGGATTGTGTTGTCGGAAATTCCGATCGTGTGTGGGCTCCATCGGACTTTTTCCGTCGGAATTTCCGACACACAAAGTTTGAGAGCAGGATATAAAATTTTCCGACAAAAAAATCTGATCGCTTAAATTCCAATCGTGTGTACACAAATCCGACGCACAAAGTGCCACGCATGCTCAGAATAAATTAAGAGACGAAAGCTATTGGCTACTGCCCCGTTTATAGTTCCGACGTACGTGTTTTACGTCACCGCGTTCAGAACGATCGGATTCTCCGACAACTTTGTACGGCCGTGTGTATGCAAGACAAGTTTGGCCCAAAATCCGTCGGAAAAAATCCATGAATTTTGTTGTCGGAATGTCCGATCAATGTCCAATCGTGTGTACAGGGCATAAATCAGCGGCTGAAGCCACTGATCAGTGCAGTCTAACAGCGGAGGCAGTGTTCGCCTGTTGGCTGAATGAGAAAAAACTGTGCATGGCCAGCAATGTTTCAAATCCTTTGCATGACCCCTTTGTCAGGCATGTGACCACATGCCTGATTAAGGGGTCCTGTGAGCCTCTGAAACATTACTTTTATAACTACGATGTGACTGTTGAATAATGCTTAGGACCCATTCTGGAGATCCTTGATATGTTGGTGACATATTTCTCGCTTTGGATCCAGAAGCTGCACCCACTACAGGCTGCTGGCTGAAATTTACAGGGGGCGGAGACAAGACCAGTCACCCTGCACAAGGAGGGAGAACAGCAGTGATGGGTCCTAATTACAGGAAACTCATGCACAGGGGGCAAAATGTAGAAGTTGTATGATCCTGGATAACTGCATAGATTTGGAAGAAAACACAAGGACACCAAGATTTAAGCATTTAACCAACATTTGCTGTAGGCATGTCTGCGCAATGCGATACAAAGTAGGGGGACAATTGCCTAAACGCAGTTATATTCTATTCTTTATCTTGAAGTAAAGAAAGCACACTGTATGCATATGGTACAATTAAGTTTTTAATGTTCCTTCACTTTTTATATATTCCTTACATAGTGTAAAATGAAGCACTCATAAAAAGTCTTAGTTTTGAAGATCCAGACTCTTATGAATACTCTTAGATGCTTTGCAAATTAACATTTTTATTCATGAAAATGTTTGTATTTCAAATGCAGTTACAATTGTATGCAATTTCAACATTCTTTCTTGTGAAAGACTAGTGTCAAATAACAAGAAACCACAGTTCTAGGCCTGAGAGTAGTATGGCTATCCTGGCATTCCCTGTAAATGTAAATATTAGGAGCCATTTCTAGAAATTATAAAATTCTGTACATCTGTTATATTAAAAGAATTATGGGCTATACAAAAAAAACAAATATACATTTTCACCTCCATGCTGCAGCATTCATGTGCCATGCCGGCTCTAAGACTGAGAGCTGACAGATCACATGACTGTTAAACACTTAGCTCTTGGTCTGTTCACAGTGGAGAGCAGTGCCTGTCAGTTGCACATCCCACTCTGCTCTTTCTGCACTCCCTGGAGTGGAACGCTGGGGAGGGGGTGGGCATGACTGGTTCTAGCTCTCAGCTATAAACTAAAAATCTGAGGCAGCTGTCAGTCAGGCAGATGGGTACATCCCGACAATATTGTTGAGGTCCTTCACAAATTTTTCCTGCTCTGCACCATCAGCTGATAGCCCCCTATCAGCTGGCTCTGGGTCACAAGAGAACATGTGATCCAAAAGAGAAGTATACCTAAAAAAGGTTATTCCATACTTCGCTTTTAAGCTGTTAACACAAATCAAGATAGGAACACATATGTGATAAACAAGTGTATAAGCTTATATAAGGATAAAAAGATCTAAAATACCGTATTTTTCCCTCCATAAGACACACTTTTTTCCCCCCAAAAAAGGAGGGGAAACGCTTGTGCGTCTTATGGAGTGAATACTGACCAGCCGCCGCATTACAATATCGGGAACCTCCCCTCTCCTTTCCCTGCTATGTCTTCTGGGTCCTGTAGGCTGGCTGGGGTTCATGTCACTGGCGCACGCGCAGTGACGATTTTTCGTGCCTGCTTGATTGGTGACGTCAGACGCCGATCGAGCGGGGGGATACAAGAGGCCGGCATCTCCAGTGTGTCAACTGCTGGAGTGACCATGCGATGTGTGTGTACATGGCGACAGGTATCTAGTCATTCTCAGGTCTTTCTTTATCAGACTGCACCTGCAGTGCTGTGCTCACAGCTTGCATGGTGAATTTGTTATAAGATGGTGATATTTCCTATGAATTGTATATAGATTGAATTTGGTGACAGGGTGATATTTGCTGCCTGGCACACTTGATAGATGCCTATTTTTAGGCATCAGCTTTGATTGGTTGGGTAAGTTACAAACTATAGTATATTAATTGGGGATGTGGGCATACTCTCCTGTGCTCCAAATCAGCAGCATTTGGTGCAGAATATTTTTTTTTCTGGTTTTCCTCCTCTAAAACCTAGGTGCATCTTATGGTCAGGTGCATCTTATGGAGCGAAAAATACAGTACATTTGGAAAATATAGAACCTATTAATAACATTTACTGCTTCATTTGAAACAATTTATGAAACCAATTATAACTGAAAATATTTAAGACATCTGTTTTAAATAAAAGCAAACTTGCACAACAGATATATGGGCTTTGCCGCTCCTGACTTATAGGTGCAAATTACATGGCTATCTTCATAATCCTTGCCTCACTACTTAGTCACTGACCAGGAACAAGTATGCAGGTTGAACAAGCAGACACTTCATTGAAAGCATGCTTGTTCTAGGTCAGTAACTTGCTAAGTAGTGAAGGATGGATAGTGAAGACAGTCCTGTAGCTTGCATCTTCAGAAATGAGAGCTCTTATATTACTAGTCTAACAGATTCTCTTTAACCAAAGGTATCTTAAGCCAGCTGAAGGATAATGCATACAGTTTGTTCTTTGTGTGAGCAGTCTATAAACTTACATTAGTATACACCCCACTTTATAAATGGTTTAACAATGTGCAATATCTAAACATTTATAAAAACATGGAAAATGTAAGCTGGCGATGTATGGCTTAAATTTTGTCTGATTCAGCAGAACCCAGACAAAATTTGGGCCACTCAGCACCACCCTGCTCAACAAACTTTAATTGAAAAATTGAAGGATCCAGATGGAAAACTGCCAATTCAATGCACTGTTCAGGTACTCAGACAGCCGCAGGGGTCTGAACACAATAACAGGGAGAGGAGCCCATGGGGTGAATGGGAGAAATCTATATGTGTATGACCAGCTTTAGTTACAGATGTGTAAATGTTATTGATAGATTCTGTTAATAAAAGACAATTTGTTTTTTTTGATTTAGTGTCCCTTTACAGTTACTTCACAATCTATTTCCACATACAGTATTATACACAATAAATATACTGTACAGTAAAATTATCAGGTACATCTTCATTGTAAAATATATATAATATATTTGTCTTCCTGAAATGTCTCTAAATGCTTTTATACTTTGTAACATCGTCATAGAGAATTTCTACTATTTTATATGCAAAACCAAGAATATTACCTTCAAAATAAAGTTATATTTTACATCGTACCATGGACATTTTCTAGTTTATAGATGCAGCCATAAACTGGGAAGATATAATAATAATAAAAAAAAAAAAATCGACATTGTGCTTTTGTATTAACTCATTCAGCAGGTAATAAAAAAAACTCTAACAATACATTTATGGGGTAGTACTTTCATGGGTACTCTCCCACTTTAAGGCTGCATGCCATGTCATGTACAGCATATATACACATTACAAGTATTAAGGCTTGCGCCTTGTTGAAATGTATTTTCTTTTATAACATAATAGCAGAATGAAATGCATTTATATGGATTTAGAAAATAGAATTACAAAGAAAGCTTGCTATGTAAAACCATGTCTAGTTCTCAACATTTTAGAATACTCGTAGGGCGCATCCTCGCGGTACCCTATAATTAACAGCTTCTCTTTCCAGTAAGGAGAAGATCTGTCACACTCACCAACAGGACCATGATTCGGGCTGGATGGGGCTGTAGAACAGGGACATGTTCAGGGACTATTATACATGAGCCCTCATCTCCTGGCTCCATAGCAACCTTGTGTGTTGCTATGGTTATAATTACAACTCCGGTGACAACATGATAAAATGATACTGGGCGTCTTTAGTTTAATTTGTGTGTAGGAACCTTGGATAACTGTTGTGTTGTAACACATATTCTAGCAGGGATGTAACTATAGTCATAGCAGACATGGGTCATGAAGACAAGAGAAACATGAAAAAAAGGTGCACCAAAAGGCAGTGCCACCTTCTTCCCCTCCTGTAGTATAAGGCAATACCCACATAATGGATTACAGTACATACTACATGTACATGTATTTCAATACATTTGGACCCTGTATAAAATATTTACTGAATAAAATGGACCTTCAATTGTGCTTTGTCAGCTTAAAAACAAAGATATGAAAAGTCAGTGGAGAAGGCTTTTCTTTTTTCTTCAAGTCAAGTTTAGTGGCAACAGTTACACAGAGATAGGTCAGAATTCCCTTTTCTCCAAGGTGAATTGGATGACCGTATTATTACACACAGAGCACCACATAACCCAAGGTCACCCTGGTATTTGATGGATTTATGTTATATGCACCTAAATCCTTTGATATGGGCATGTTCGCTGTCACATTGGGCATAATGATAAAGGTCAGTTATCTATACTGTCACCCTCCACCATTGGGAATGTAGACTACCAAAGATTGCTATAATGCCCCGGCAGTATATATTTTTTGGCACTATATACAGTACTTTCACATAAGTTCACAGTCTAAATTAAAGGATAACTCCACTTTTGTGGGAAAAAAATTAGCAAATAAAAAAAAAATAGCATATACAATTGCGACACAAGTCATATTGTAATTGAATTTTATTAAAAATATCTTTCCTTTTCAGTCTGCAGTGCTGTAATTTTCTGTACAATTCAATGCAATATGGCAGCCTGGAGGCCTTCTGTGCATGGTCATTTCCTGTTTATGTGATTGGCTTATTCATTTTCCCAGAAATCTGCACTAAGATACAAATCAGATTTTGGGCATCCTCTGCAACAGAAAATTACATTTTTTATGAAAGACGCCCAAAAGGGAAATCACGTCTGTAGGGATGCAGGCGTTGCCAATTTTTCTCTTTAGAGCCTTGCAAGTGCAGCAACTGATCACTAATGAAAAAGTCACTCCAATTCATATTCACTTTGAACATGGACACAGACAAACAGCTATTTTTGCAGAATAACAAAAAGTAGGAAACTGACAAAGTTTGGTAAAATCCCAGCAGTGTACATAGATCACCCAGAGGGGAATGTTTTTTTCTCAACAAAAGTGGAGTTACTTTTTAAGTAAAGCCATATGGCACATAGTGGCACTGCTTCCTGAAGAAAGTGACAGTAGCATGGTTGAGCATTTGGGGTAGGAATGTAATAAGGCTTTGTGATGTCTATTAATGTGCAAGGTAAAGATATTTATCATAATCTAAATATTTTGGCCCTGTTTTTTGTGCTATTTTTCTACACACATATATTATAAAAATAATTTAGACTTTAACAGGCATAATTAAATACTAAAACAAAATAAAGTAAGGTCACGGGCTTTGTAAGTTTACTTTGCAAAGTGCTATCAAATAAGAAATTGTGTATTTCATGTTATGTAAATCCACGTCATTGGTATGTCAGTAAGTTAGACATTATCAGTTCCATATACAAATGTGCAGGAGCATCCCTTTAATTGCAGTACTAAAGCTATGGCCGAAGTGCAGTCAGTCCATGAGAAGCAACAATGAAGTGCCAAGCAATGGAATCCATGTAAAATAGTCTATTATTAGTATCAGTAATTCTTGACATGTTTAGGACTTTTGAGTTGCCTTCTTATATCTTGCCTTAGTGGACCTTAGCATTAGGGTTCCTTCAACGGATGTACCGGGGCTGTCCATCATTTTCTGCCACAGATACTGTTCTTCACCTTGGGAGTCCATCCAGTTAACTTCATTCCCATAACTTATACCTGGAAGAAGGAAATCAAAGACAATGGCATGTATTACTTTTTTGTTCATATAAAAAAACTTTAGGGGTATTTTAAAGTTCTTGCTCACAGAGGGTTTACTATGCCATGTTCCCTTCATCCTTGAGCAGGCTGTACCATTGCTGCCAAATTGGACACAGCATGCATGTGGGTGCGGGTCCCAGAACTCACCCTGTCAGCATTTGGGGACCTGCACCCACATGGATGTCATATTGGGACACGTCAGATGTGTCCGTGATACCACCATGTCCCAATTCAAAGCATTGGGACTGCCTGCACAGGGATGCATGGAACACCTGTGCATCCCAGTGCAGGTAAACAGTGCATGGTATAGTATGCACTGTGTGAATGAAGCCTTATAGATAATAACACCAGAGATTGTTGATCTAGATCAGGGATATGCAATCAGCGGACCTCCAGCTGTTGCAAAACTACAAGTCCCATCATGCCTCTGCCTCTGGGTGTCATGCTTGTGGCTGTCAGAGTCTTGCTTTGCCTCATGGGACTTGTAGTTCTGCAACAGCTGGAGGTCCGCTAATTGCATACCTCTGATCTAGGCAATAACCGATTGCCTCCTGGGGGATCAGGGAGGATTTTTTCCCCCTTTGGAGCAAACAGGACCATGCATTATTGTTTTTTTGCCTTCCTCCAGATCAACTGTAGGTAAAGGATTATGTATATGCAGTTTTTCTATTTATTTATTGGAATATGCCTTACAGTCACACTCCTAATTCAGTGAAATATAATAGAAGACATGTACTAAGCAAGGCAAACAAGGCTATTAACACATGGTACATATGGCAAACAAGTACAGATTATGCAGCAATAGAAGAAACAACATACTGAACACCATTTGCAGCAAGACCACATTCTGTCCATTCACAATTGTTTAAGCACTCTTCATTTGTATAGAAACTGTGTTCCCAGTGTCTGCCTGTGTTACAAAACCTTCTTATGCACCAGTGCTATGTCAATGGAAGCTCAGGAAGATGCCCATTGGCAAAACGCGTTGAAGCAAGTCCTGTCAGCACTGATGTCACTTTTGGTCCATGAGACATCCAGACTAACCACATAGAGTGCACACCGGCTCTTTATACAGCTGTACAGAGCGGCTGCAGCACCAAACAAGATTTCATGCTGTTACTGTGTGCCAAAATTATGGAGCACTGATAAATGTGAGTGTAATGTTTTCTAGCTCAATAAAGTATTGGTTTTATGCGATGAGTCCCCCTATCTGTTCCTTCCCATTATGAGCTGAGTTTTCTGGGTCTGAGAGAAAGGAGATAAGGGGGATTTCCTAAAACTGGACCTCTCAGAATCTGCTCCAACTGTATATGGTAGCCAATCAGCTTCTAACTGCAGCTTGTTCAATTAAGCTTTGCCAATAAAACCTGGAAGCTGATTGGTTTCTATGCAGAGCTTCACCAGACTTTGCACCATGCAGTTTAAGTAAATAAACCCCACCCTACCATAATGCGTATCTATTGTTGTATAACATGTGTCATCTGTTTAGGTGAGTTTAGGCTGCCCAGAGGCGTGGGCACGATTGGTGTGGTGAATTTTGGTCATTACTGTGGAGTGGAGCACTCATAAGTGATTTTAAGTGGAGCATTTTATGAACTACATTGAACTACAATAATGGATTTATGGTGGAATGGATACTGATATGCACTTTAAATATTGATTGCACAGAAAATACATTTTAAAAATGTTTTCATATATATGTTTTTTTCATGCATTTTATGTTATTTAATTATTAAATAGTACAATGCTATATAGGTTTAGTGTAGCACTATCAATTGTTTTCTTTAGTGCCACTTTTCACTCAATTTTACACTTGGAGGTTTCTACCCAGTTTTAGCAGTAAGCCTTTTTTTGCATGTTTACACTTTAAATTTGTTTGTTTTTTTTACTTTGGTGTAGTGTTGTCTCGCATCTATATATACTTGTAAAATACCGTATTTATCGGCGTATAACACGCACCGGCGTATAAAACGCACCCCAATTTAGGAGGGAATTTTAAGGAAAAAAAAAACTTTTAGGAGGGAAGTTGAAGGGAAAAAAACCTTACATTTAAATGCCCATCATTGCAGCCTTCTCAGTGCAGCCTTGCCCCAGTGCAGCCTTGCCCCAGTGCAACCTTGCCAGTGCAGCCTTGCCAGTGCAGCCTTCCCCAGTGTCCATTGCAGCCTTGCCCCAGTGCAGCCTTGCCCCAGTCCAGCCTTGCAGCTCGCTGAGCTTCAAAATCGCCGACCGCGATTTGAAAACGGCACCGCCGGCGCCGAAATACACAGAGCCGGTCCTCGGCTCTTCTTGGTGGCTCTCGTTCACTTTCGGCTCCACTCAGGATGGGCGTGACCGTGAGCGGAGCTATCCGAACCTAGCCGAGTACACTCGGTTAGGTTCGGGCGGTGCTCGAGTGAAGCCGAAAGTGGCCGAGAAGAGCCGAGGACCGGCACTGTGTATTTCGGCGCCGGCGGCGCCATTTTCAAATCGCGGTCGGCGATTTTTTAGATCTGACAGCGGGGGATTGCAGGGGATCGGCGTATAACACGCACCCGCGATTTTCCCCTGATTTTAAGGGGAAAAAAGTGCGTGTTATACGCTGATAAATATGGTATGTTTCTCGGAGTACAGTACAGGGTACAGGCATAGTGATAGATGACTGGGTTATATGTTACTACCAATCACCTATGACTAGGAGTCCTGTACTGTACAATCAAGAAGCAGGATTTTTGCTTGCGCATAATTGGATGTTAGAAGCACAGCTTCAGCTCATTTTAACACAAAGATAATATGTTACAGTGACTCACCCCCTCAATCCCCCTCCCTATGAACAGATTCATTCAAGGTTTCAATGAAAGATAGCTGTCTGAAAGGAGGCTCTTGTAAGACAACTCATAACACTCTGAGAATCCTGTGTTATAAATCGAATGCTTATTTGTAAAGGAAAGATTGTATATTCATAGCATCAAAATCTTCCAAAATAGTTACAAACTTAAAGCTAATCCTGGGACAAACAACTAAGTACACAGAAGAAATTCCTATTTGAGAGCTCTTTTACCTGCCAATGGATTTTACTTCTGTCCATGCAGTCCTGAGATTTAAACAACTCTATCTGGCAGGGCAATAGACCTGATTTCTCTCTGTTGCATTGTAGTAACACTTACAGGTCCCCTGCGCACCCCCAACTCTGTGAGTGGACAGTGAAAGAGGAAGCAGCAGGTTAAAGGGCTCCACTCTCCCTTGCTTTCATTATACTCCTTGCACTGCAGAGCAGCTGATTGACTCCTCGCGCTGCTTCTCACACCCACAGTCTGAGCTCTGCTGTACAGTGGATTGCAAAAGGCTGATAGTCAAATTCAGGTACATACACTGCTTGCAAATAAAATAAAAATGATTTATTTAAGGTTGTGTTACTGAATACATACAGTAGCTGCAATAATTTATGTCTTTTTTATCTGAAGTTCAGATTTAAAATAATACTGATCCAAATCATTCTGTGCATTTTTAAATGCAAGCAGTCTAAGTATGTGAATTTGAACTGCTTTCAGCCTCTTGCAATTCACTGTACAGCAGAGCTCAGACTGTGAGCCTTCTGACAGGAGGAGAAAACAGAGTGACATAGAAATGAGTTGCTTAGTCTTTCACTGTCCAATAATAGGCTGGGAGACAGACAAGACCTGTAAGTTGTTACTTAACATCCCTGGCGGTCCGATTATGTCTGATTTTTGAATGTCAAAGCAGTACATTGTTTTGCACGAAGATTTGTTGTTTTATATTGTAGGGCTGTAATTCTTAGGATTAACACACTTAAATCTGTCCAAACAAGAGCCTAGTAGACATCCCGGGAATGCTAAAGTTAGAAACACGAAATCATAAATTATAATATAACTGTATATAAAATATAACAAATAATAATATAATAATAGTAATTTTTATTCAATAATGTAATCAAATCAAAAACACTGAAATTTGTGTAGCACTAACTCACGGTGGAGCTGCTGATTTTTAGCGGGTTGTCACCGCCACCTTTTTCCCCCTGTAATTTCACCAGTACCGGGTCTAGGGTCCCGTTGCGCTTACTGTCAGACAATGTAGACAACAGTCACTTGAATATTTTTCCAATGCTTTAATGGGATATAACTGGAAGAAGTAGCAGTACAGAGGTAGAAGAAGAGTTGCAGGGAAATTCAAATACCTTTTTCTCGGGGTAACATCAAGGAATTTAAATCTTTAGGATGGATGTATCCTCTGCTTAGGATTAAATCTTTGCCCGCCCGGATAGGTTTCTCTCACTAACCTAGCAGCTAGTACGCAGCACGAACAAAAAGAAAAGTCTCTGCCACAGACTTGGGTGAAACAAAACTGTACGATCCTCTGCCACAGGATGTAGTAGCTTTTTGATGAACAGCAAACACAGTACCAGAACCTTTAAGCCGACCCGGCAGTACTTGTGCGGTAGTGTAGTTTAGGATATGTCCTCCAACCGAGTCACCAGGCCCTTCTTAAAACCAGCCTTGCATGGTCTCCTCCAAGATGGGTCCTCCCCTGGATCTTCCCGATTGTCAGGCTTCTTCCCGCAGGACAGACAGCACAGGACCATCCCAGCTATAGCAGGCCCCAGACAGGCTTCTGGGCCCACCTGCTCGGCTGCCGCAACCCAACCCTCCAAGCCGGAAGGCTACGAGGTAGAATTCACTGACACATACCTCTAGGCCAGGAGGGCCATGAGGCAAGAAGACTCCCCGAAACATGGCGTTTGTCCCATAAATACCCTCTCCCAGAATGCAACTCGGAGGACCACCTCCGCCGAGTTGTCTCCGGGACAGAAGAGCACTCATACACTTCAGCCTGCTGCTTGTGTATGCACCGGCCCATGATAACAACGACACCCATAGGCACAACGTGGAACTGCACGCAACGCAGCCAAGCTGGAACAGAGGCCAATCTAACACTAAATTGAATCTGAACTATGTACAGAACAGATGACCCACTAAATTTACCTATAAGCGGTAGATTGCAAAAATCTACCAGCACTACATTTGTCCAAAAAAGGGTGAAATATTACTAGTCCCTGTAATACTAGACACTTCATATTGGTTTAGTAAACATCCAGGTATGATAAATTTTGAAACATGGGACTGCACAAATTCAGATGTCACAATTAGGACAAAAACCTGGTCTCCTTTTTTAGGTTTTCTTTCCACTGTCATCTCGCTTCGAGCAACAAACCATGCACATCCTTGTAGGTGCTGACTTTTTCCTCGGTTGGTGGGATGTGGTCCATGAAGTGACAACCAGTCAGGTGTTCTGGGTTGACAACGCCAACAGCACAATGTCCAGGTCTATTAACAGCCATTGATGGTGTTTGGTGGTTCACAAAGATCCATTCGGCAACTTTTCAAATGAAGTCAGAATGTATGGCAATGTATGGCAGGCTTGTCACTCTTTTTTTAGCAGAATGTAGACATTCCACAAGCATTGCTCAAGAAGATGCCTGAAGATCTTCTTATAGTACTTCTTTTGCTGTTTCCACATTTCTGGGTAGATAGTCATTGCTCTCTCAACACCTTCCATGGTGTTATGGCTTCATGATTTCTTTCCCGCCTTGTGTGTACCATAACACTGAAAGGAATTATGAACTGTACTCATTAGGCACACGTCTTTTTTGTCACGCCATTTTGTTTTGCAGAAAAAAAATCATAAAGTTCAGGAGATGTGTAAAATTGTCGGTTGTTAAGCAATAGCCCGGCTTTAGAAATGGCTCAATGAGTGAAAGAAAGTAAGATGTTGCCATTCCATAGTTGCTGTATTTTGGATTTATTTTGTTCTTTTCTCAGTGAATAGGACAGAATTCCAAATGTAGCCAGTTGACGATTCGCATGAAGGATTTTACGACAAATCGTGCTCTCTTTGATGCACTGTATTGTACCCAGTTGAGCCTTCCCTTGTAGGCCATTAGACTTTCATTTATGCCAATATCTCTTTCTGGCACATATCTCCGTTGGACATTCTTTAGAATCATTTGAGATTCTTCCCAAATTTTCTTGAGTTTTGGTGCAGGATGAGTAGTTTCATTAAATTATTTGTTGTTTTCAAAATGTAAATATTTAATGATCAGGGAAAATCTGTACTCTGACATGACCTTGCCAAAGAATGGAGTGGTAAGTAATTTGTTAGTTGTCCAATACCACTTCTGCAGGGGTTTCCCCACCACTCCCTGAAGTATTATTAGGCCCAGAAATTTGCAAATGTCATCTTTGGTCACTGGTTCCCACTTTCTGCCTCTTGGAAACTTCCGTCGTGTAGCGAATTGTTGCTCTTGGTATGGGTTTGTCTCGGTAACTATTTTTTCAATAACCTCATAGGTCAGAAATAGTTGTAAGTATGCCAAGGGGGTTGTTGTCTTCAACATCTACTTGCATACCAAATGTGAATCTTGGGGGCGCTTTGTGATCCGTACCACAGCCAATAGAGAACTAAGTTCACACAGCAATGAGCTCAGTCGCAGAATCGTCGCTGTCGTCACTTTCAGTGTCTGATGACCAATTTCCCCACAAATCACTATTGCTCAATTCTGCAAGTGATTCTAAGTCATGATCGCTGTTTTCAAGCTGGTCTAAAACCGTTTTTGATGTAGAGGGAAGCTTTATGAATGCCATGAACGTTCTCAAGTTTCCAGGCAGTAAAATGGCAGGGCCCTGGACAAAGCACTAGGGAAAAACTAAGGTCAAATGATTTGATACAGTATAAGATTACAATGTAATGTGTGTGTTTATGTTTTTTTTACTTTTTGTATTTGGCGCTGGTTCTGCCCTTCATGCGTCGTGACGCTCTCAGGGAACGGAACCCAGAACAAAGAGGATCCGGCCAGGGGACACAGCAGGAGTACATCATGGGGTCCTGGGGGCAGGGTAAGTACCTGTACCTGGATACTGCAATCCCGAGTGTGGCTTGGGGTTACCGCTATTAGTACTGAAAATTAACCGGAGCCACACTCGAGAATACCGCCAGGGAGGTTATAGTAGTTGTAAAGCTTTTTTTTGTATTAAAATAACAAACATGTCTATACTTACCTGCTCTGTGCAATGCTTTTGCACAGAGCAGCCCCATCCCTATTTTTCTCGCTGGCGCTCCAGTCTCCTCCTCTTTATCGGGTGCCCCCACAGAAAGCCGCTTGTGGGGGCACACGTGCATTCTCACGTCCATTGACACAGACAGCGGGACTCGCTGACTCGCTTACAGAGCTAAGTAAGCCCTAGAACTGGATGGACAGAGATACAACTACTTTGGCAGGTAAAACTGTTTCCATATATGTATATCATCTGTTTATTTAGCCATTTGCCTGGAGTTCCATTTTAAGTAGCTCTATTTTTTACCAAAAGCTTATTAAAATTCATGTGGTTCATCTATACATTTACCAATGAAAAAGGCACTCAGTACTCAGAAACCCAATAAATGTATGCATTTATCATTAAACACTGATAACCAGTCCCAGTCATCCTTTAATGATTAGACTATGCGGAGAGATATAGGAAATGCCACATGCATTGTCCATTTTTTAATTTTATTGTCCAGATATAGGCAGCTAATGCCGCCTAGCGTTCCTTATCTCCATGCATTGTTCATCACTTAAAGGCATGATCGAAAGAAACATTGTGAATAAAGACAAAGATAAAATGCTCTTAATGCCAATAATACATTCTCTTTAAGCAAAACAATTCTCCTGAAGTAATATTGTAGCTGTAATTAAAATGAGATTGTTGATTAGTTCATTTAATAAGATACCATAATGAATATCAAAAACCATTTTGCAAAACGGCAGCACTGGATATTAAAAAAAAAAATGGACTGAAATGCAAAACAATGAGTCCATTTGTTTTTGTTAGCGGAGGCATCTCATGAGCTAATTACAATAATTACAATGGTATATATCTTCACAGACGAATGATTACAACGTCTTCAGCTGAACATCTATCAAATTAAGCATCCATGAAATTAACTTTAAAGGAGATTACAATGGAGGCTGAAGATGTCTGTATGGTGCGGTGCCCTTTTGTAGATTACAAGCCAGGAACTCCACTCAGAAGTCCAACTGAAGTTTTCATTTTCTGATACTGCAAATTATGTTCAGAGACGAATGAGGAGTTCTGCCCTCAAAATCTGTAAACGAAGCCTAATGCCGGCCATAGGCAGTTCGCATCTCGGCCGGTTCAGCAGGATTTGAGCCTTATATGGCCAGGCTGAATGTACCCAAGGTGATCGATCAACAAACCATCCAGGATTTTACATGTGATTATCACTAGGGGCTGTTATAGTTACTGTGTTCTCCTGGCGGGGAAAGCCTCCCCTGCCCCACACCAACCCCACCCCGCCGGGGAATCAAGTTTCTCCTGCAACTCGTGGCTGCAGGAAAGAAATTTGCTCCATGGCCGGCCTAAGGTAGATTACTAATGATAAAGATTCTAGTACCCATAAACCTTAAAGATATTTAACAATGGTAAAAATGAGCAAATAGAAAAAAAAAACAAAAAACGTTGGAGATAATTTACTATAGATAGATAATTCTTCACTTTGCAATTGGACGTTGCACATTACAAGGAAGTCCCACCCAGAGTTTAGTGAATGTGGTCAAATTTCTCACAAAATCATGTCTAAGGAAAACAAAGAGCAGCAATTTTGCTTGCACACAATGTGATGATGGAAGTCAGCAATGTTTCACCTCATTCGCTGAGCTCTGGGGAAAATTCCCTTTCAAATGGAACTTCCGTTGCAAAGCGAACAGTGTATTTGCCTTTAAAAAGTCAACCACTTTTTCTGGTATTTTACATTAAAAACACCTCCCAGTCCTTTAGCTCTGGCTTCCCAACTTCCCATCAGTGAAGTGGGGTAGCCCAGGCGCCAACCACAGGAGGGACCTTTGCCAACAGTTAAAACTCTGTCATGCTTCCTGCACACAGGATGGATCTTGTAATCTTTCTTGGCACTTCCCATGCAGGACCAGGGAACAGGTTTACTTTAATGTCGACTCCACTAGCTGCACATACCTCTACACATATTTGCTCCCCCACTGCTCCACTCGACTACCGGGAATGTGTAGAAGGCCTGTCTCGGCTCCAATTTGTAAGAATTCTCTCTATACCCCATGTGATTGCTTTGTGCATTCTTAGCAGCCTATTGTCTAACACCAGTACTGTCATGTGCCATGTGTCAAGAATAATGAGTTACATGTTGCCTGCACACCCAGAAATGCTGGAACAGTGGGGGGAACAAAGGAAAGATTAGCATATGCATGGGCAAAGCATGGTTCCTTTGGGATTTTATCTCTTGGACAGCAGATGTACAGCTGTAGACATAGCAGTGCCTAGGCACACTCACATACCAGGAGGTGCACTGCTTTTTTTTCAAGGGGAATTCAAGACAAAAGGTAAGTTTTTCAGGGTAATGTTTAGACACAATTACCAATTCAAAACTTTCCCTACAACATAGCAAATTCCCACTTTTCAGGTTCAGGACTACTAATTATTCTGAAATCCCCATTCAAGGAATGGACACTGATCTATTCAATTACAAACGCATTCCAACATATTATTTACTTGAACAAAATAATAGACGTATGACTGTTTACTCACCACTGCCACAATTCAAGCTGACTCCACCCAGAAACACATTGCTTGTCAAGGATTCCTTATCCAAAACAATCAGCTCCAGGCAGATGTTCTGCAAGTCATTGGGCTCTACACTTGTGAAGGAGAAAGTGTGGTTCCATTGAGGATTCACTGACTTTTTAACGATTGCAGTTTTGTGTTTTGTGGATTTGTTAACGGGTAATAGGTATCTAGAGGATTAAAAATCAAATGTTAGTATAGAAATATACTACCCACAATGAACCCCACATAATTTAAATATATGTTAACATGCCACATTTAAAATGGGACAAGAGGCAAACAGGTACATTCACAATATACATTGTGGGCAGCTCCACTGCAAGAGATGATTATTCCCATTTAGATTGTAAGCTCTAACAAGCAGGGCGCTCTCGTTCCTCTTGTACTGAATTGTATTGTAAATGTACTTTCTCCCTTCATTTTGTAAAGAGCTGCACAAACGGTGCTATATACATTAAATCCTAAATAATAATAATAATATTTAGGCCCCTTTTCACACAGGCAGACCGATCGGGTCCACCTATCAGTTCTCTATGGAGGGAGTGGCAGATGTAAATGGGCCAACATCCTATCCACTAAAAACAAACGTTCCCCATCCAGGCAGGTGGCCCGTTTACATCCAACCACTCATAGAGGTCCAAATAATTTGGCGGAGGGGGGATTATAGTGTAGGATTGTTTCTCAGGGGTTGGCCTTGGCCCCTTAGTTCCAGTGAAGAAAACTCTTAAGGCGTCAGCATACCAAGACATTTTGATCAATTTCATGCTCCCAACTTTGTGGATGGCCCCTTCTTGTTCAAACATGACTGCATACCAGTTCATGTGTGTGTAAAGGCAAGCGTCCCAATACTTTTGGCCATATATTGTATAAAATGACAAAGCTCACCCTAAATTGTATGTGAATCCCTAAACAATAAACTTCTCTTATTTGCTCTTTTTTGGTCTCATATATAGAACTGAAAGCATTTTGTTATAGCTGTTCAAAAAGTAAATACACTGAGCTTGCAAGCTCCAGTGCACTCTGCAGCGTTATCTCAAGCAGTGTTATCAACCGTGTCCAATTCACCTCTGTGAAATACAGAACACCTCTCTGCTGCTATGTTATATAGATGGAAGAGTAGGAGGTGTTCTGTAGTCATACAGTGATAACACTGATAGATACAGTACACTGAGTAAGTGCAGTCATCCTAGGACAGGATTACTAGGTGAAAATGAATGAAAAAATTATGAAAAGAAGCCTAAATAAGCAAAGCAATACAGCCACTACATCTAAAGGCTGCTAAACTGTAATACAATACATATTTGTTCTTGGATTTAGATTTAAAATAATTTAAACAGTACATTTTAGCATAACTGCAGTTATTCTAGGGTTTTTATAATGTATATGATACATTCAATACAATACAAAAGGTGTGTGAGGCATAAAAATGATGCAGAGTATTGGTCATTAAAAAAAAAATAATAAAGGAATAATTTCAATAGGAGGCTCCTTTATATTCAAAGCACATAGCTGCAGTATTCCAAAAACAAAATTAGAAAAATATTTTATATCAAAACTCTTACTGGAAAAACTCTTTAAACCTTGAGTGCCGCTTCACACAGAGGCAGCCCCACTTGCAGCGCGACTTTGTAAGGCGCGCAAAATGACTTCTGTATAAAAGTAAATGCAAGTCGCCCTGAAGTCATCCCAAAGTAGTACAGGAACCTTTTTCTAAGTTGGAGTGACTTGAGTCAATCCTATTAGAACAGTTCCATAGTACAGAACAAAGCGCGACTTGTCAGGCGGCTAAGTCACCTGACAAGTCACCCCTGTGTGAACAGAAACTGTTTATGCTCTAAAAAAACCTCTTGAATGCATCTTCATGAGGTAATAGGAAATCTGCAGACTCAGTTTGATGTCACATTATTATGAAACTAGGGCTGGTGCAAGGATTAGGCTAAACCTAATTTTGCAGTCCCCCCCCCTCGACTCTACCCACTTTGTTAAGCCCATGTATCAGTGGACGCATTAATAACCCCCAGCATTGATGTCAGTGGACGCATTATAGACCCCCAGCATTGATGTCAGTTAACCCCCTCCCCCCAACATTGGTGGTCAGTGGCAT
Organism: Aquarana catesbeiana; assembly: GCF_042186555.1. Classification (NCBI taxonomy): domain Eukaryota; kingdom Metazoa; phylum Chordata; class Amphibia; order Anura; family Ranidae; genus Aquarana; species Aquarana catesbeiana. The sequence continues at coordinate 605,083,452 of NC_133325.1, forward strand.
TAAAATTTAACCCCTTCCATGACCACCAATTTGGGATGAGGGTGTTAATAATACTGACATTAGCACAAATGCAGAAGGGGAAGGTGGGTTAAAATGTCACTGTCATGAGGACAATGCAAGGTGGGGTATGGGGGGTAACTTTCACTGCCACTGACTCCCCCCATCCCCCACCTGCATAGGTGTACACAGCAATGTTAACCCCTTCCTCACTCCCAGCCTGCTGCAGTCACATTTCCCTGCTGTTAGCTTACCACAGCACACACTTGCTCCTGGTCGGCTAACATCTCCCTCCGAGTGCTGGCGGGTGGCCGGCAGGGGTTCAGACATGTGAGCAGGCAGGTGAGCAGCAGGAGGCTCAGACATGTTAGTGGGCGGTCAGCATGGGGGTTCAGGCGGGCAGTTCAGACATGTGGGTGGGCGAGCAAGCAGACAGTTCAGGCGAGCGGGATCTCCAAAGCTAGCCACATCCCCATCTCACCCCACACAAAGAGAGCCTGGCTGAAGATCCAGTCCCGCAGCTGGAGAAAGGGGGGAGCAAAATCCTCCCTCCAGCAGCCATTCCAGCCTGCACTGTGCTGTTCAGAATGACAGAAAGTCCTCTTTCCTTCTCAGGATGTCCCTAACTCGCACAGCCGAGGAGGTACCAGTCGGGGCACCTCTGATGCCCCCTACTGATATGCGCTCTAGGCGGCCGCCTACTTTGCACATTGGTAGCTCTGGTCCTGTATGAAACAATATGTTACAGAAAACATTTAGCCTTACCCTTTTACAAATGTGTCTGAAGTGCCCCCGGATTTCACTGCAGTTAGATTTTTGGCTTCCTTTATTAGTACCTCTAGTATTCCTCCAGTTGGCATGGGGATTTTCTTTGACCTTCTAAAACTTTTCTTTGCTGTAGAATAAAAAAAAAGGCAATAAACCATTCTGCCAGTTGTGTTTTTCCCATTCTTTGAAATAAAAAGGTGACAAAAACAGCAAGATACTTAGCAGCTACTGTATAAAGTGGCTCCAATAGCCAAGTAGGCTGAGCAATAAACTACTGATAGTTACTTTGGAGATATGACTTACCTACTGTCACTGGTTCCAGTGGAAGAGTGAGGTTCTTCTCAGGAGGAATGTAGTGTAACCCAACTGTGATCTCTCCTTTATACTGCAGGATTACATCAGAATTCAAGTCCATCTAAGAAGCAAAGTCAACGTTTCCATTATTTTGAACAATATACCGTATTTTCCTTTCAACAATGCACAATACAAAATTTGTTCTAGAAGGATATTGAACATTTTTTTCTTTGTTATAGAGACAAACATGATTATTTTTTAACAAATGAAATTAAGTTGTCAAAAGACAACTGTGCTATATGCAGCTGCCATAGCTGGGGATGACAGAACCAATCAGCACAGGGATTGGGTCCCTTTGCTTGTAAAAGATCCCAGCAGGTAATTAAAAATTAATGTCACTAAGACTGCAGTTAAATTTGTGCTTGCTGGTACATTTGTGGATTTCCCCATAAGCCCTAGCATCACATACAGGAACCACTCTGCATACTCTAAGCTCCCTCTGCTATGGTGATACCAGCCTGTATGCCTGGTGTAACAAGCTGGTTAGTTCAGAGAAGGGGGGGGGGGCAATGCTAAAACTCTTAAACCTGTATTAAAAACTCTATGGGGGGGGGGGGCAATTCTAAAACTCTTAAACCTGTATTAAAAACTCTACCCTTCCATTTTCTCTGCCTTCTTTGCCTTTGTACAAGGTGAAATGGTGATGGTGTAAAAGAACAGAGGCTGTGGAACATATAGTGAATGTGACATTCACTAAACATTCACAGGTAGTTAATTGTTTCAGGTCATTAAAAACACATGCACCAGGAAAAATTATTTGGCGACTGTCACATTTCCTGATTTATAAATTTGCCTCTAAATAATTTCTGTCAGTCAATTTATGAAAAAATTAGACTCACCTTGGCTTGCAGTGTAAAGATCTCATCTTCTTGGTTTTCAAAGTTATATGCGTCAAGAGGAATATTTACTTCTCCTAAAAAGCTGTTACGCCCAAACCGATCATTATGCCACACAGATAACTGCAGAGTTCTGGTTTCCAGTTGAGTATGACTGATTACGTACTGTAAAAAGTAAAGAGTGTAAGGTTAATAAAAAAAGTACAGTGTACTAAGGTTCACAATTCTATAGTAGAAGTGATACAAGAATTTTGGTGAAATACAATCATAACTGAATACGGTTTAGGAATTGGATGTTTGTGATGAACCATTTTTCTTAGCACGGTCATTCAACATAAGGGAACTCCCCATGAATACATTTGTATAATTTTATGGGGTAGATTGATACTCAGACTGACAGGACGGGGCTACAAACATCAAACATAAAAACATATTATGGCTTGTAAATTAAAAAAACGATCAGAAGAATCTGATGTTGACTGCATCATTTCATCAAGGTATGGATCATGTTCACGTCGCAATGTGGAAGCAGACGGGAGTTGTGACGTGAACATGATCCATACCTGTTAATGATCTCTTGGTTAAAATTACCCTCTCTCTACTGCTTGCATATATTTTTAGCTCAATAAATCCTTTTCGTTATATAATACGCGATGAGTCTTCCCTATGTTCAAACCCCACACATATACCAAGTGGAAAGCTTTGAGCGAGTCCAGATTGAAGTGTGCAGGGCTGGGAAGCTAATCAGGAGGCTGCTTGATTGATCCATCGCAGAGGTCAGATTACACATTGGAGGAATCCATACATCTGTTCACCTTATGGGTATCATGATCTCCTATAATTTAGGGATCATGGCTATCTTTTAAGCGGCACATTTAATTTTATACCTGGAACACGGATTGAATATTATCTCATCAGTGGAAGTGGTTCACTTGATTTTTTGCAGCAAGTTTTGAATAATAATTTAAATGAATACACAAGGACACTTATTGTGTGATATTTGTCTTTAATATTTGTGTTATTATATTGGCATAATTACATGGTGAAATATTTTGTGTTGGGTCACAATATTCTATTTTGTTGGTTTACACAAGATGAGACTATCAACTTGTCAAACTCCAAAAAAGAAGATCCTTTCACCTAACAGGTGAATATATGGGTTGCCAGAAAACAGAAGAACCACTTGTTGTGAGAAAATAGTTGTCTGATATGGTCAAATTTAGGCAGACCAGGCAACAATTTCTCAGCTATGGTTAATAGAAGCCACCCTTGGCTGATCAATCTCAGGGGAGAGATCAATTGATTTGTTTAGAAACCCTTGTCTAATTGCTACTGTTCTCCTGAAATTAACTGTTGCTGAAGGGGTCTGTCTGTGTTCCTTCCATTTTCCCTCTTTTATGCCAAAATACCTCTTGTAACCTATCTGTCTGAGGTCTGTGGCTGCGTTTAGCTCTTGTATTTGTTCACAACAAATGATTTATAAGCAGTGGTGTCAGGCAGCTTCTGGTAAATTTGCACATGTAAAGTTTAACATCCATTAGCTGTAGTTAAGCTATATTAACTTGGATGACTTTGAAAATCAATGTTGGCTGTTACAGTTTAATGACTCAGCTCCTCTCAGAGACATTTGCTGTTTGTGCTTCTAATAAATTTCAATGAAGACAAACTAATGTTTTTTTTTATAGTCATAAAACGCAATCTCCATTTCTAACGCACCAGTAAATTTCACTGCTGGTACATATTTGCACCTGCAGATTTTTATGTTTTACAAAATTTCCACTGGCTGGATTAAGCCACAAGAAGAAGTCACATTTCAGGCAGAGCTGACTGTATATTCCTATGGCCAAAATAGAAAGAATTAAACAGCTATCCCCAATATAGGTCAGAGTGAAGTCATTACACACTAGTTGGCTATACACTGGCAGTTGTGGTCATGTATACGTGCATCAGCTATTTGAATATGATATTGATATTTGATATATGAACACAGTTGGACCTAACTACCTGTCCCTAGGTTTGCAATCTGCTGAGTTAGTATGGTGCCCTCAGGGCTGCCCTCGTTGGTTCTGGTATTGGCAGAGTCAAACAAGCTGTTTTGTTCACAGAACTGGAAGGACTAAATATCACAGGAGGTAAGTAACTTCATATTTGCTGCAACCACCATGTCAGAGACCAATAATCTTTCCACATTCAAAGTTATTTAGATGCATATGTATTATTCTAATATATTTTTAAACAGCAATTGAAGCTTTTGACAATAGGAGTATAGTTTATGCAACCACATAACGTGCTGTTGTGATATTTGTGATTGCAAGCTGGTTTACCAAAAAAAGTGACTGAATGCTAAAACCAGGGCCAGATTTCTGCATAGGATACATAGGCTGTGGCCTGGAGCGAAAGGTTCACCAGGGACAACACCAAGCTAGATACAAAGCCAATAACAGACTCAGTGTTCTGCTCCTCTTGTTACCACTGCTTGCTGACCCACCCACCAGTGCCACTACCATGCCATCTGGGTACAGAGAGTTTGTCAGCTGTGGGCCCATACACCTAAAATGGAATGAATAGAAGTAGTAGGCAAACCGAGGCTGAGCTGGCAAGCTGCAACTTTATGTGTTTCCTTTTATCTGCCCCTTATCTCTGAATAAACTTGAATGAATCTAAACCATCACTCCTTACATCTTGCTTGTCCTTATATTTCAAGTTAGTAAAGCCCAATTACGCCAAAACACCCCCACCATTTAAAAATAAGTCCAGAACACACTCCCTGGGGGTAAATCATCAAACTGCTCTTAACTGAGAGAAGAATGATGCAGAGAACATTGCCCATATCAATGCAACATAGAAGACTCCCCTAATTCCATCCCAGGAATATAAGGAGGAGGCCACCAAGACATCATATGACCTGACTGAACACAACACTAAAACAGACAGTGCTGTGCTTTGGCCTAGGCCAACAAGGCCCAGGCCTAGAGCGGCACTTTGCGGGGGGCAGCAAAAAAGCCACACCCCGCACAAAAAAAGCACCTGCACCCTTCTCCCAGAGCCGCCATCAGGGAGTACAGCTGAAGAGAGCAGTGGCGTTGTTATGGGGGGGGTGACACCAGGAAGAAGTTCTGTTTTGTTTCCCTCCCCATTGGCCACAGCAGAGGGCCAATCAGAACAGGGGGCATCATGGGAAATGTAGTCCCTGAAGATTGGCGGGCAGCCCCAGTGTGTCCACAGACAGCATGTTACAGCCCCCAGTATGCACTCTGCGGGGGGGAGGGAGAGAAAGCCTGGAACCCGGCAGAGGAATTGAGTGCTACAGGAGAAGAGGAAAAGAGTACTGTGCTGGGGAAGCCAGAGAGCGATGCTGTACCCGCACCACCAGAGAAAGCGACGCTGTACCCGCACCACCAGAGAAAGCCACGTTGTACACGCATCACCAAAAAGAGAGCCACACTGTACCCGCCACCACCAGAGAGCCACGCTGTACCTGCACCACCAGAGAGCCACACTGTACCCAGAGAGCGAGCCATGCACTACCTGCACCACCAGAGAGCCACGCTGTACCCACACCACCAAAGGGGGAGAAAGACGGAGCCACTGCCAGGGTACAGACATGCTATACAAATTGACTATAGTCAGCCTGGGCAACCCTGTGTGAGCGAACGTCCTGCAAGTTCCGGCACTGAGCTCTGGTAACTGGCCAGACAGGGGTGCGCTAGTGTGGGCACCCAGGACATCTACTGTCCAGGGTCCCACTAGCGGCGATCAGCTTTCTGTAGCAGCCGACATCTCTCTCTCTCCATTGACAACCACACACACTCCTCGGCTCCTTCTTGGCTCCAGTGTTCTAGTGTACACATCCAGGAGGAGGAGGAGCCACAGAGGAGGGACACAACTTCAGTGCAAGAGCCATGCTGATGGTCTGAGGTCTGTGTATAGTTTACAGTGGAGGGGACACAGTAACCGGGAAGGGGAGGGGGGAGGACAGATAAAAGATGCACACATGGAGTAAGGGGAGGGGGGTTAAGGGGAAATGTGCCGTGTCCCTCATTGTCCTCCTCCCGCGGTGTCCCTCTGTCCTTCTCCCACGGCGTCCCTCTGTCCTCCTCCCATGAAGATGACAGGGCGGGTCTTAAAAAGGAAGGGGTGTGGCCTTGACAGTAAGGGGGTGGGTTATATTTAAATTAGGGGGTGTGCGCGTTTAGTCAGGCCTAGGGCAGCACAAAACCTGAATACACCACTGAAAACAGATACAGAATTTCCCCAAAGCCTGGGGGTGCTCTAGTGTTAATACCATATAAGAATGCTTAAGCCACAGTCTCTGTAAATGACAGCACTCATACGTCTATTCCCCACAGACAACCTCTGGATATGACGCTGAGCACGTTCATTCAACCTCTTTGGTTGACCATGGCGATGCCTGGTCTGAATGGTCCCTGTCCTGTTAAACCGGTGTATGGTCTTGGCCATCTTTATGTAGAGCAACAATTCTTTTTTTCAGATCCTCAGGAGTTCTTTGCCATGAGGTGCCATGTTAAACTTTCAGGTACCAGTATGAGAGAGTGAGAGCGGTAACACCATATTTAACACACCTGCTCCCCTTTCACATCTGAGACCTTGTTACACTAACGAGTCACATGACACCGGGGAGGGAAAATGGCTAATTCCGCCCAATTTGGACATTTTCACTTAGGGGTGTACTCACTTTTGTTGCCAGCGGTTTAGACATTAATGGCTGTTTGTTGAGTTATTTTGAGGGGACAGCAAATTTACACTGTTATACAAGCTGTACACTCACTACTTTATATTGTAGCAAAGTATAATTTCTTCAGTGTGGTCACATGAAAAGATATAATAAAATATTTACAAAAATGTGAGGGATATACTCACTTTTTTATAGAGAGAGAGAGAGTTATATATATATATATATATATATATATATATATATATAAAACTGTTGTGTGTGCATTTCAAGCTAAAAGGAAAGATTTATGTACTACACAACATTATTGAATAAGCTCCCAAATGTTTTTTTTTTTTATCACTTTTAAAATCTTACTTCCAAAGGGGGTCTGTGTTTATTTTTTCTACACAACATTATTAGTAACCAGCACTGATCTTTGCTTAAGCATCACAGCATGTGTTTTATTTTTCAGCAACTACTTGAATTTTCTCGATAGTTGCTAGGTTACATTAAAAATGCCAGTGATGGTTTGTGCACTGATGAAGTTGTATATAGAAATATTAGAAAGCTGTGCTAATGCTTTTCTAAATCTAGAGAAGGGAATGGAAACTGCAGCTGGGCAGTGAATTGAAAATGTAAATCTACAGCACTTTCTTCTATATTGTCTCATTTAATGGTCCAGGCTGAGAGAGTAATGTGAACCATTATTTGTGAGTGACAGGGATACAAATGAAAATAGACTTTGCCAAAGTCATGTAAAAGCACTTCTGCCTATTAACACTATTGTCTGAGAACCTTTTGCTTGTGTGATGAGAGTCCAGTAAAATGAACAGGCAAAGACATGTACGAGAGTTCTGCAATATCTTACTATATTATCGTGCTGGTATTCCGGTTGTGTTTTTAAAGGTTTTTGCTATTCTTTGAGGATTTTTAAAAATCAGCTAAGTAGGCAGTTGATTTTTTCCCTCTAGAAAACATTGTTTACAGTTGATAAAACAGCTATCTTCATATGGACAGTACTGAATAGGATAGTACTTATAATGATACAGCAAAACGTACTGCAATCTTAAAATAAGCTTGTCACTAAGCTTGAGCTATTCGTGCTGAGTAGATCATAAAAATGTCAAAATGATCAATCAAGACAGATATACAGATTAATATGCAGTATGTGAATGTTGACTTTTTTTGTAAGGATTCATCTTGGCTCCTCTTCTAACCTCCCTACTGATCGCTTACAGCAGTGGTTCCTAACCTCAAATCTTCAAGTACCTCAACAGGCCATGATTTAAAGGAAATTCCCCAACAACCCCCTCCCCAAAAAAAAAAGCTGTATGCAAAGTTATGGAAATGCTGAAAACATGACATGTTAGGGGTACTTAAGGGTTGAAGTTGGGAACCACTGCTTTACGGTGATAAGCAGTTTTACTGACCAATAAGGAGGCACAAGAGACGGAAAAAGACAGAATCAGACTATGGCATGGATAGGGAAAGTCAAAATTGACTTATCTTCTACTGTCTATGCTTCTGGATCAAAAAAATAATTTTGATGTTATCAGGAGCTGGATCTCCTACTGATGACACTGTGGTTCCCAGATCGTAAGGGTCCCAGTGTCTCACAGTAGCCTGCATATTGCAGCTGGGTGGGTATTTATCTTCTCTTCTAGGCTTCCACAGTGCCTAAGTTTTTTGCATTGTATGCCAAACATCCTGGTCCTGTTTCTATACCCGTTACAATGATCCCTCTGCATCTAAGCGTTTCCCTCATACTTGATCCCTGCTTCCCCTTCCTGACCTGTCTCACCGGCTGTTCCTTGCACCACCCATCTGACCCTGCCTTTTCTGATCTCTCCACTTGCTTGTATAAACAATGTCATAATTTGTAAGTAGGTTTCACTTGTCACGTGTGTTTTACTATTGCTTGTACAGTATATTGTTTAGATGGTTTTGCTGTGTTATTAATATTACTATAACTGCCCTTTATACAGCTACACAGATCTTGTTACCTCTGCCTTTGCTAAATATTAGCAAATGGTATCCTAACAGACATGCACATTTCACTGAAGGTAAACTCTGCTTTTTGTTCCTCACATGCTTAGTTTGAATTGTTGAGTTTGCGATAGGTTTCCTTTGAAGAATACCTAAATGCACAGCTTCAACACTATACAGTTTGCTACAACAGTGGAGGCTAGCGTAGGTAGATATTGCAAAAATGTCATTAGCAGATGTTGCAAAATGTGGTGACAGGGGCTCTTTAACATCCAATGACTACTTAAAATAAAACTATAGGCAAAACTTTTTTTTTTTTTTTTTTTTAATCATTCTGGATAGATTAGGAGTTTAACCCCTATCAGATTTTTTTTTTTTGTCCGCCTATGTCCCATTGGGGAGATTTACCTTTACTTCCCGTCACACAGCTAAAACAGGAAGTGAGAGGAAATCCCTGCAAACTAAGGGAATCCCTTGGGGCCTCCCAGGTCACTTTAACTACTTTAACTACTGTCCCCTTTGAAAGATTTCCCCTCTATTACTTTTCTGGGGACAACCCAAAGTTCTTTTACTTTTCATATAAATGTTAACCAAGACAAATGGAGAGGGGGAATCTCCCTAACAGGGACAGCAATATAAACCTAATGCGTGTTGTAATCCATCTCCACTCTATCCAAATCCACTCTATAACTATAAATCAGCGCTAGGGTCATTGACAACAGGGTCATCGATTTCAAGATACTCTTGTAAGACCAATTAAACAGTTTCTGATTCCTGGTTATTAACATTAAATAAGACAGCTCATGTCTATAGCCCACTAGGGATGGGCGAACGAATCAGCCCGAGCGTAGGTACAGGCCGAATTTTGGTTGTTCGGATGTTCTGCGAACACCGAACAATATGCGGTGTTCGGGGGAAAATTCGAAAGCCGCTGGAACACCGTTAAAGTCTATGGGACACTAACATGAAAAAACAAAAGTGCTCATTTTAAAGGCTTATATGCAAGTTATTGTCATAAAAAGTGTTTGGGGACCCGGGTCCTGCCCCAGGGGGCATGTATCAATGCAATTTTTTTTTTTTTTAAACGGCCGTTTTTTCGGGAGCAGTGATTTTTTAATGCTTACAGTGAAACAATAAAAATGAAATATTCCTTTAAATATCGTGCCTGGGGGGTGTCTATAGTATGCCTGTAAAGTGGCACATTTTTCCCGTGTTTAGAACAGTACCACAGCAAAATCACATTCTAAAAGGAAAAATTGTCATTCAAAACTAATTGCAGCTGTAATGAATTGTCGGGTCTGGGTAATATAGATACAGATAATTGAAAAAAAAAAAAAAGCATGGGATCCCCCCCCTCCATTACCAGGCCCTTTGGGTCTGGTATGGATATTAAGGGGAACCCCGAACCAAAATTTAAAAATAAAAAATTGTGTGTGGGGGGGGTCCCCCTAAAATTCATACCAGGCCCTTAATGTCTGATATGGAAATTAAGGGGAACCCTGCGCCAAATTTAAAAACAAAATGGCGTAGAGGTCCCCCGCAAAATCCATACCAGACCATTATCTGAGCATGCAACCTGGCAGGCCGCAGGAAAAGGAGGGGGACGAGAGAGTGCCCCCCTCATGAACCGTACCTCAACATGGGGAGGGTGCTTTGGGGTAGCCCCTCAAAGCACCTTGTCCCCATGTGGATGGGGACAAGGGCCTCATCCCCACAACCCTTGCCCGATGGTTGTGGGGGTCTGCGGGCGGGGGGGCTTATCAGAATCTGGAAGTCCCCTTTAACAAGGGGACCCCAGATCCCGGCCTCCCCCCTGTGTGAAATGGTAACGGGGTACAAATGTACCCCTACCATTTCACAAAAAAAGTGTCAAAATGTTAACAAAACACAGCTTGGGGACAAGTCCTTTATTAAAAAATAAAAAAATAAAAATGTCCCATGATGGCTATTCAACTTCTTCTATCACACTGCAATGGACCAAAAAAGAAAAAAAAAAGTCTGCAACTGATCCTCCTCCAAACGGTTGCAGGTGACGTAAAAGGGTGACCCCGCCCCCCTCTGACGCCATGGGGAAGTCCCTGTGGCATCAGAGGGAGCGGGGTTACCCGGTTACATCACCGGGAATCCCCGCCCTCAGTTATATAAGAACTGTCACAAGCGAAGAAGCGTCAGACGGCGGGAGCCTCTCATGGAGGAGGATCGGTTGCGGATTTTCTTTTTTCTTTTTCGGTCTGTCGCGGCATGATAGAAGAAGATGAATGGACATCGTGGGACATTTTAATTTTTTAATAAAGGACTTGTCCCAAGCTGTGTTTTGTCGTTTTTAACATTTTGAAACTTTTTTGTGAAATGGTAGGGGGACTTGTAACCCGTTACCATTTCACACAGGGGGGAGGCCGGGATCTGGGGGCCCCTTGTTAAAAGGGGCTTCCAGATTTCGATAAGCCCCCCGCCCGCAGACCCCCAAAACCACTGGGCAAGGGTTGTGGGGATGAGGCCCTTGTCCCCATCTACATGGGAACATGGTGCTTTGGGGGGCTACCCCAAAGCACCCTCCCCATGTTGAGGGCATGTGGCCTGGTACGGTTCAGTGGGGGTGCTCTTTTGTCCCCCCTCTTTTCCTGCGGCTTGCCAGGTTGCGTGCTCGGATAAGGGTCTGGTATAGATTTTGGGGAGACCCCTAAGCTATTTTTTTTTTTTAATTTTGTCACAGGGTTCCCCTTAAAATCAGGTCTGGTATGGATTGGGGGGGACCCCCAAATCATTTTTTTTTTTTTAAATTTGGCGCAGGATTCCCCTTAATTTCCAGATCAGACCTGAAGGGCCTGGTATGGATTTTAGGGGGACCCCCCACGCTATTTTTTTTAAAATTTTGGTTCGGGGTTCCCGTTAATATTCATACCAGACTCAAAAGGCCTGGTAATGGACTCGGGGGGGGGGATCCTATGCTCTTTTTTTCAATGAGTTTTATCTATATTGCCGAGACCCGACAATTCTTTACAGCTGTGATCAGTTTTAAATGACAATTTTTCCTTTAGAAATAACATTTTGCTGTGGTACTGTTCTAAACACGGGAAAAATGTGCCACTTTACAGGCATACTATAGACACCACCCAGTCACAATATTTAAAGGAATATTTCATGTTTATTGTTTCACTTTAAGCATTGAAAAAATCACTACTCCTGAAAAAACGGCCGTTTTTAAAAAAATTTTTTGCATTGATACATGTCCGCTGGGGCAGGACCTGGGTCCCCAAACACTTTTTGTGACAATAGCTTGCATATAAGCCTTTACAATCAGCACTTTTGATTATTCATGTTTGTGTCCCATAGACTTTAATGGTGTTTGCGTGTTCTGCCAAATTTTTTGCCTGTTCGCATGTTCTGCTGCGAACCGAACAGGAGGGTGTTCGGCTCATCCCTATAGCCCACTATACAGAATATTGTGTAAATATAGCCACATGGTGACCATAAGTTTATCCTGGGAACTCAGACTCCAGCTTAGAGACTGAAAGAAGGAACCGACTATCAGAGCAAATGTTGGGACTAAAACTTGCCATCCACTTGCATCTCCTAAAACGCAACATCGCTGGTGAGAATTACTTCTCGCCATCTACTGCCTAGCTTATTCAATGTATTTCTGTATACTTCATATACTGATTATAGGTTTCTGTATTTGTTTTTTCTCAATAGTTTTACCCACTCTGTTTTGTTACTAAAGCTTCAAAATGACACCCAGTCTGGCTTGCAGAATAAGAGTGTTTAGCTGCATGTCAAGCTATACACAGGGAAAGTGTAGTGAAGACAGAACAGTTACCATTTTTACTTTTTACCTAATCACATTTTCATCTACCCAGTAGCTACTGAATTGAAGCAGAATGACATGTCCTGGCTTGCTGTGGCTGTATGCTTCTACACAAAACACAGCACTGGCAGTGAGAATGAGGAAAATTTTATACTTACCTAATGGTAATTTTCCTTTCCTTATGCAAGCATGACAGCATATACGTATGGGCAGGCTCCGCCCCCTGCCCTATTTCAGGAACAGTTTTACTATAAGAGTAGGTGTCCTCCCTGCCTGCAGCATTCTTGTAACTTAGTATCACTGCAAAGCCTTTCTTTCATTTTTTTTAGTTTCGGGAGGGACCTATATGCTGTCATGCTTGCATCAGGAAAGGAAAATTACCGTTAAGGAAGTATAAAATTTTCCTCATTCCTGACACAGCATGACAGTATATACCTATGGAATGTACAAAATCACCAGACAACAAGGGTGGGTACTGCTGAAGTGTTTAAGTTGAAGATTAGATCTATCCCCACTACTGACTGAGATATATTGTAGTTAAGATTGCTGGGTCCACAAGCATGGACCCCCAGCGTGTTGAATGTAGACCAGGTCGTAGTATACATATTAACTCTGGAGGGACTCCTTTGGAGTTCCGCCCATGGATGCATAATCAGTTTGGAAGAGTCTCTGTCCTTATCTGATAGATTTGTTCTATCCATCTAAGCTGACTTGATCCACACCCCTGCGATTGTCTTCGTTGGACAGTGCTTGTCTTCTGATGTCGTTAGGCCTGACGAGTTTATCGTTTTGCTCCTTGAAGAAGGGCCAATTCTATGTCTCTCCTCAACCTTGAATCTGTTTTCAATTTTTGTGGTACTTCAAACACTTTAGTTTGGATATGCCAGAAGGATGAGGTTCCAACCCAGGTTGCAAAGATACCAACCTTTGTATAGTGTTGGGGAAGAGACTAGAGCCGTTTTGCCTGAAAATTTCAGCATCAAGGTAGTTTATGGCTTGACACTTGGATGTTTGAGATCCTTTTATACCTATTTGCCATACAGAATACTTATTCCGTGTTACTGGCCATATTAAGGATGTCCTATCCCTCTGAAAAGTGAGACAATGTGTTCCACACTATTTGGAAGACCCCATGGGGGAAAGAATAATCTGCCCAGGCCTTTCGGAATTGGTTGCCAAGATATGCAACCATTACTGGATCCCAGAGAGTGGGGACACGACTGAGTTTCATGTATCCTTTAATCCCCTCTCTAGGCCTACTTGTATACAATTCAATCCTTACAGAAAGGAACAGAGAATTCCATCCTTTAAATTCTGTAGGTTTTTCTCATATCTAATGTACTTGAAGTCTGGAGTAGGTGCTCTGACCTCCATAGGATTTCAAACACTAAAAGGTGAGACCTCCACTTCTTGGTCTCCAGCATCTAGATATAACTTGTATGGATTTGGAAGATACCGTTGGCCACGCTGTATGAGGTGTTGGACCTCCGGAAGGAGAATAGGATGAGATTGTACCAGCATATGTCATGGCCTGCAAGCCACAGGGCCATTATTGTTATCACCAGCGAACAGTTGCGAATTCGGATAAGGATCCTGGAGACTATTAGGTTCATTCAATATACATATTGGCTAATCTGCAGACCCAGCTGGCTGTCATTAGTTTCTCTGCTTCCACCTGTGGGAAGCTACCCAGGTTACTGTCAGACCAATATCTTAATAGCCTTACTTGTTGCCGATCCCTTGATCGGCTTGTTGGTTTGGAGACTATCCCTTGTCATCCAATGGCCTTTGTACCTTACGCCATCTGGCAGTAAGTTCTAGAAACCCTACCTAATGGGCTGGTAGACCTGACTGGGAGATATCTCTGACAGAAGTTGACTAGTTCTGCATTCATTCTTGACAGCGAAGATAGGCCTTCCCCATTTTGCTGAGTCTTTGCAGCATAGTTGAGGCTCTTTTTGTTGTGTTTTGGAAAGACTTCAGTCTGCGACCACTGCAACTCTGACTTTTGGACACCTTGTCCTCCATCGGCTTGAATACCCGACAAGCAACAACTTGTGATGATTGGTATGCCTAATATCTGATACGCTGAAAGATTAGTTAGCTTAGCTACCTCCCCAAAAGGGGACTTGTCTCCTCTGTGCAGTCACTGTTCCTGGTGCAGGAAGGAAGTCCTTCCTTACTACAAAATCAGTTAATACAGTTGTCAACCTTCCCTTGGGCCCTTCAGACTACTATTTTACACCTCTTGCGACCGTGGGATGCAACCAATAGGAAAGAGCTATTTGGTTCAAGTGAGATACTTATACTGTTGCTCTCTCTGAGGGTAACTTTATTGTATTTTTTCAGAGATTCAGAACTGCTTCCCAGTAGGTCATTGTTTTAATGAGACTAGTTGGTCTCTAGATGATGGCTCCTCCCCACTCGATCAGAGTCTGTAATAGGACTCTTTTCCCAGAACCTGGAAGTCATTGCACCAGTCTGTTGCCCAAACAAGGCTGACCAGAAGTCCTTGCTCCCGCAAGTTGGCCCCTACTGGACCCAATATCCTGGGAAATGAACTCTAATGGCCAAGCGAAGGTACATACAGGATATACAATACCGACATATAATTAGAGGTCGACCGATATATCGGCCGGCCGATATATCGGCCGATATTTGGCTTTTTTTACTTAATCGGCATCAGCCGATTGTGCTGATAAAAAAAGCCGATTATAACTTCAGCGGGACTTGCAAATGATTTCTGTAATAGAAGTCAATTGCAAGTTGTCTGAAGGTTTCTTCTCTCCTCCTCTGGGCAGCCTGCCAAATCTGATAAGAAGATACATTGTATCTCTTTCAGGTTCTTTTATCAATAGACTGAACTCTGTGTGTAGAAGTTCTCAGTTTAACCATTTAAAGACTCAATCTTTTTTGACATTTGTTGCTTACAAGTAAAAATTCTGTATTTTCTGCTAGAAAATCACTTAGAACCCCCAAACATTATATATATATTTTTTTTAGCAGAGACCCTAGGGAATAAAATAGCGGTTGTTGCAATATTTTATGTCACACGGTATTTGCGCAGCAGTCTTTCAAACGCAATTTTTAAAAATAAAATACACTAATTAAAAAAAATAAGCAGTAAAGTTAGCCCATTTTTTTTCGTCCAAAAGTTTTGGTTACCCGTTTTTGTGTATTTAATATTTAAGATATAGTTATTTTTTTTTTTAATCTAAATTATACATACAAGTGAACTGATTGGAGGTTTGTTTTGTTCAATAAATGTTTAAATGTAAAAAATTTTCTGTATCACTTATTACTTAAGGTTGCTCTCACACTGGAGCGGGCAGGCGTTGATGGTAAAACGCTGTTAGTTTTAGCGGGGCTTTACCGTCATTTTAGCGGCGCTATTCGGCTGCTAGCGGGGCGCTTATAACCCAGCTAGCGGCTGAGGAAGGGGTTAAATGCGCCCCTGAAGTGCTGCTGCCGAAACGCTTTGCAGCTGCTTCGGCAGCGGTGCGCATTCATTTCAATGGGCAGGAGTGGTGGAGGAGCGGTATACACCACTCCAAAGACATCCTGCCAGCGCATCGCCTCAGTGTGAAAGCACTCGGGATATCACACTGAGACTGTAGGGAAGCCGTTTTACAGGCACTTTACAGGCGCTATTTTTAGCCCAAAAGCGCCTAAAAAAACGCCCCAGTGTGAAAGGGGTCTAACTGTTAGATTTTATGAGATGAAGGGGGAAAAAGAAAAAAAAAAAAAAATCGGCCTAATATATCGGCCCAAAAAAATCGGCATCACATATCGGCCATCGGCCACCGCGATTTCTAAATATCGGCATCGGCATCGGCCAGAGAAAAACCCATATCGGTCGACCTCTACATATAATCACACGCATAGGTTGGACTTGCTCGACTTGTGTCTATCCTCAACCTCACCCACTATGCAACCATGCGATTATGCAACTTGCTAGGTCTAAAGACCATCTACAGCCTTAGCCTAGGTTTCCACTATTGCAACCTAAAAATTGCACGATTTTACTGCGATTTCTATGCGACTTGAATCAATGCCTGTGTATTCTTGATTTCCATGGCCCCAAGTTAGATCACAGTGGGATCAAAAGTAGTGTAGGGACTGCTTTGAAGTCGCTGTGACTTGGAGTTGCACCGTTATGAACAATACTCCTTGGAAATCATGGGGTATGATTTGTGGAGGTCAAGCCTTACTGATGGCTAGAGAGATTAATTGCAACGATGCCCTATGGAATTTTGGATCCTCATCCTTCCGCTTGTTATTCAAGTCTTACTCTTGACTAACGACCATGTAGCCACAACCCTTGTGCTCAAATGCGTCATGGAGGGAATGCAATGAATTGGTAGAGAGGACTGAAAATTCCATTGGCTTCCTTAATGCACAGGACCACGGATCTTAAGCTCAAATTTACATATAACTGTCAGCTGACCCTACTGGGCGGCATGGGTTTAGGCAAATAAAGAGGATTATTGATTCTTTATTCTCCGCCATAGTTCTCCCAGGTTTAACCTGTCATTCACTCTTCGTTACTTTGCCTTTTGGCTATCATCTGGTCATTGGCGATTAACATAAGGGATTAATCCTCCTTCTAGATATCACCAGATCCGACTTGAACAGTCACCACTCTGAATTAAAGTGGCATGTGTTTACTTGTGGGATGAGTCATAAGGGTTCACTGACCACAATGATTACTAGAGAAACAGCATACAGTCTTGTATCCGCAGTGGCTGAACTGCATCATTGGCTCCTCCATTTTCAATCTAGGATCCGCCATCATAGAGAGTTTATCACTGACCAGAGCTCTGCTTTCATCCTGTCTGGGGTCCTGACAGTCTGGCTACTGAAATTAGCTCAATCGCAGGTCACAAAACACTACTTAACAGTAGTATGAACCTTCTTCATCTCCAGATCTATTTGCTGTCCCAGGGTCTCTGCAAAGGATATTGTTTCTTCTGTTGGAAGAATGGCACCCTTGGTTAATTTGATGAAGCCTGTTTGGCCAGCTGCTTTTGAGGCAGAGGTACCCTTTAGATGACTTTGTTTGAATAGCTTAGTACCTGAGCTCCACACAGTCAGTTTGGACGGGGTTAAGCTTCTGATATGTCAACTTGCCATAGTAATTTCCCAGAAGCAAGCTCTGAGGTAGAGGTTGCCTTTAAACAAACACAGCTGTTTGATTAGGCTTGGTATGGAATCATTAGTGACTGTAGGCTTTCTCAATCTCTGCCCATTTGTCACTGCATCTGGCCTGCAACTTTGCTTTGCATTTTGGCGGACACACCAGTTACCACCAGACCACTATGATTACTGTAGAGATCCCTTGATCTGCTTCTTCTGGCAGTTAACTACATAGTGGTTCCTTCAGGGCTGAAGAGGATCTGTCCCTTGTTGCAGAAGCAGGTTGACTGGTGTTGGTGTTGAGGGCTGGAGAGATTTACACTCATTATGCCAATAATGTGCACTCTTTTAGGATATAGCATATACCTACCTGCCCTCACCTTAGTTAAAGTTGCTGGTCTCTAGGAAGGCTGATTGCTACTGGTTCACAGATGAGCTGAAAGCCTGGAGCCATGCCTGGGGGTATTTGCCATAAGTAGTAACCACTACAAACCACATATCTCTCTGTGGGGTACCCCAAATAACACAAGCAATAACATATTGCTAACAGGTAAGTACTAAGGAATGTGACTAAACAGATCCTGACTTATTTTAGCACCAAGGTCAGCATGTAAATGCATAGAAATAAACACATTACATTAACTCTATAGTATGAATGACTGTTATCACAGGCAAGCAGTGCAAGTTAATAGTCACCTGACAATTAGCACTAGCAGGTTAAACCTACCTTAGACACATGCACCGCCAAGGATCATACCACAAACAAGCATCAATACACAGTGAGTCCAGTCTGCAGGGCCAGGCCTTGCGTTAATAGGAAAGGGCTCAGTATCACGTGTTATCAGTCCAAGCATTAGCAATACTGCAGACACAGACTTCAACCTGTGAAACATTAGTAATAGAGTGGCACTATGGACAGCCAGTAAGATTCGCATGTGTGATATATGCTTTTCAGAAATGCAAACAGCATACCTGCAGAAAATAAGTCAAGACTGTAGGGCCAGGCTTGTTCAGTTAATAGGAAGGCTTCAGCCCAGAACAGCACACCTGTTATCAGCATTAGCAGTTTTGCAGACACAAACACAACCCTTCAGAAATGCAAGCTTAACCACATACTTGCAGCAGTAACTGAAAAATATAGATTTGTGCACCATGTGGTGCCTTAACACCTGCATGCTTCATGTCCAAACAGAAAGTCCAATGAATGTCCATCCACGGCGTCATGATGAAGGAGCATCGCCCCCCTTATCCTGGATCTTGAGGAGGGAGGTCACCCCCATATAGGCGTTAATGTCTGTCTGTACAGTGGGGAGCTTTGTCACAGGAGAGGCTTGAACCTGTGCGGCTTGGCCAGATGAATCTGGCAAGGTGAGGGAAAAGAAAAATCCTACTTTCAGCAGTAGCATAACCGGCTGTAGCAGTGAGAGAAAAAAAAAGAAGAGAATGCTGCAGGCAGGGAGGAGACCTACTCTTATAGTATAACTGGTCCTGAGATAGGGCAGGGACAGAGCCTACCCATACGTATATGCTGTCATGCTGTGTCAGGAAAACCTTTGTCTGCATCCATCTGTCCAATCTACTAGACACCCCATGTAGGTGTGCTGGCCAGGAACACATAGAAGAGACCATAGTTCATACAGTCATCATGATTGGAGCAGATTTTCTAGAGCACCTCTAAACATGAGCTGGTTGAGGAAATCAAATTAGGAACTGCAGGCATAAAGAAAAGAACAAATTTGTACCTTTAGAACTTCATTGAACTCTGGATTAGTTGTATTTGTTTTAACTTTTGTCTTCCTCTTACTTTGCCGTGATTTGTCTGGAAGTAGATACGACTTAACATACCTGAAAAAGTGAAATTAAATAAACATAAATAAACTTACATTTAGAAGAGTCAACTTTAAAATTGAAACTTGGCATCAACTCCTCTGGTGAACTTGGAAACTTGATCTGGCGATGCTTCTACTGCTATTGGTGGACACATTTCCAACAATTTAAAAAAAAAAATGGGACAATCTCAACAAATATTTAACTGTTGGCAAATAGTCCTTCCATTGTAACACACCATAGTAAAAACATTACCTCCTCACTCAATTATAGACAGCTAAAGCTATTTCTGCTTCTTCAGGCTAGTCCTTTTGCATGATCTCATTCATCTTTCATGGGTAGAACACAATGTTTTGCTCTTCTGCATAAACCTAGTCTACTAGCTCAACTGTCATCTGGTTTCAACTCAGCAAAATTTTTGTAAAGTTATTTATACAATCAACAGTCAAATTTGCAGAGTCAAGAAACATTCACTGACACTCACCAACATCAGTTTTTAATGGAAAAATTATGCTTACTGTAGCATCCAATGTATTTATAACCCAATCAAAGTCAGAGAGTGGATGATTACATATTACAGTGAAAAGCAAACATTCCCTAATGAGACCCACTGCTCACAATGCTGAATCTGTGGTTTTTATGATAACAAAGCTAGCAAAGGTTTTCATATTCTATATGATCATACTTTTGTGATTAGCAGTAGAACGTTTATAACAGTAGCATTGAGTGTCAAATAGAGTACGTACAGCATACATAACAGGACATTCTAGACCAGTGTTTCTCAACCTCTTTCCAGACAGGGCACCTTTGAAAAGTATTTTTAGTCTCAAGGCACTCCTGTCCAATGCTTGGTTCACGTTCCTGTGCGTCGCAGAACGCACGCAAAATAGCACTCATTTCTGACACACAGACAAATGCTCTGCTCTTTAGGGTTGCCATTAATTCTTAATGGTACCACAAACACTGGCAAACGTGGGGTGTTTTTGGTGCAGTGCAATTTTTAAAGAAAAAGGGTTAGGGACTTCTTTCTTTGCATTGCTGCAGGTAGGGCAGCCCTTTAAAATGAATGGACTGCCCTACATGCAGCACACAGTCGCACAGATGAGAACCAAGTGTTTGTTCACATGTGAGGTTGGAGGGTGGTAAAACCAGGTGGTTGAGCTTTTTTTTACCACCCCCAACTGCTCCCCCTTTAGCTGTACACACATTGTGGCTGCAGCTGGAGGTATACCCCCAGGTGAATGGGGCTGCAGTGCAACCAACCCGCAACTGTGTGCACTGCATGCGGTTGCGGTGTGGCGATGCTGCATTAAGAGGGTTAAAATAGGTGGTGAGGAGGCAACATATTGCCTCCTTACCGCCTCTAAAATGTCTCTGAAAATTGATCTGGACATGGATTGCTTAGCAGAGAAGATTCAGTCCTTGCTGCTATTACGAAGAAGCCCAGAAAAAAAACTGTTCTGATCCTACAGGAATAGGTGGTAAATGGTACATGAAAAGGGAAGAACTATGGGGTCCTAATTTGAACAGCAGAGCGCTCCATATAGAGATATTTACATTTTTGGAACAAATGTAAAAAAGAACAAACTTTAGTGTTCATACCTCTCCTAGCACATCTTTTCCCTAGACTTAAATTAGCTTATTTTTTCCCAGGTAATTTTTAATAGTGGATAAGGAATAAATTAACCAAGCTATCAGACTTCTATAATGGTGATACTTTTATCTCTTAATACATTTCAGGAGTTAAAAGGGAGCCCCCATCTCAGAACACCACAATTACCTTCAAATTTGATCCTTCTATGAAACCCACTTTCCCAAACCTTCAGGCTGGACTTACACCAGTCCAGTGCGAATTCCAGCTCCGTTCTCTGTGCGAAGAGAAAAAGCAGCTGTTCAGCGCTTCCTCTCCGTTGTATCTGCAAATCAGTTGATTGGGGGGGAGGGTGTAGTGAGGACGGGGAGAGAATGCCTGTTCACAACGGAACGCATTTGCGAATCAGATGTGCTCCCATAGAAGAATATGTGCCTGCAATTCGCACTGAGCTGCCTATAAAACGCACGTGTTTTGTTGGCAATGCGGAGTGAGAATGCAACGCACATATGTGAACCAGACTGATTGAAGATAATACATTTTAAAATGTTCTACGAATTGGATGCAGTGTAAGCCACATCCAATTCGCATAGGTGTGAACCCAGCCTTAAAATCTCCACTGACCATTTACAAACATATATGTTTTAAGTACCCAAGATGGACAGGTCTTATATCAACTATGTATAATGATCTTAACACCGATACCCTTTCCGATAAATTACCATATATGCTCAAATGGGAATCTGAAATAAACACACAGTTGACCATTACAGAATGGTTTATTTATGGGGGTCAACCTATGCAAATGTACTTAATCAGACAGCAGTGATACTTTTCACCAGATGGTATTACACATCTTCTCATCTAAATGTAATCTACCCAGAAGTCTTTCCAAACTGCTTTAGGGGTTGTCCAATTCCAGGGACATTCCTCCACATATTTTGGGAGTGTGAACAGTTATCTCCTACATGGAAGGAAGTTTTTTACCCTTATCAATAGTCTTGCAGGTAAAAACATTGTTCTTACCCACCTTAACTGTTTGCTATTTCAAAGTGTTCCAGATATTCACCCACCTCTGCTACAATTAATCCACATGATACGTGTCGCCACACACTTGACAATCGCTTACCATTGGAAATCTAGAGTTGTACCCTTTTCACAAATATTAGCAAGAATAGAAGATGTTAAGATCATGGAGAATATTTTTCATACAATCAATAATACCAAGAAAGCAAATGGAATCCTTGGTTTATTTACAAGACATCAATGAATGCATACATTTCAAACAGATACCTCCATATGACTGTACCCTAATGTTTTTTTTAATTTTTATAAAGTTTTTCTTTCTTTCCATTATTTTATCTTCTTTTATTTATTATTCTTTTGTTGTTTTCCTTCTATAACAATAGTTATTTGAAGTGACACTTCGTTATTATGCCACATAAGATAGCCATCTGTTTATGAGAACACACATTTTCAGTGTATCCATAGTTGACTACTTCTCATATGTTTTTTATTATTTATTATTATACAGTATTTATATAGCGCCAACAGTTTACGTAGCGCTTTACAACTTGAGGGTAGACAGTACATATGTATATGTTCCATTATTGTTGCTTCAAATATTTGTAAGAAAACATTTTTTCAATTAAAAAAAAAAAAAAAAAAAAAAAAAAAGCTTGTATTCAATAAAAATATTTAAAATTTGACTACACTATATCATATAAAAGTAAAACATTTTATGCTTACGGGTCTGTTCGATTCTTTTTCTCATCAGCAATTGCTAGATTTTTACAGCTCTTCACCAGAACATTCAAAGCACCAGTTTTATAGCTGTAACTAAGATTGAGTACAAGTTCTCCAGAGACTTTTGTATTATCATAGTCCCAACCTTCACTGTAGACACTTGTCATGCTATTAAGACTTGTCTGCAAAAAGAGAAGGGAGAAAAAAATATTCCATGAAGTGATCGTGTAGTAGAAATTGGACATGTTGTCTCCAGCATCAAAAGTAAATCATAAAACAGTACTGACATTTTTTACCAGTTAACTTATAGCACAATAATTTCTGAAAATAAATCACTAAAGTTGTTTGAGTTAGAAATAGTTCATATAAAAAAAAAACAAAAAAAACCCAAATTGCTCAATTACTACATTCATAAACAAAATCATCCAATATCATCCAATCCATATTATTTGTGGAACAAGTCCTTACCCGACAACCCAAATCAGAAATATTCTGGATGAAATGTTAATGTTATGTTATAATTCCCGCCCTGCGTGGCGAGGTGTGTTTTTTTTTATTTTGTTTCTCTTTTAGTACTATGCAAAAACGAATTTGCAAAAAAAATTAAAAAAAATATATATATATATATATATATATATATATATATATATATATATATATATATATATATATATATATATATATAATATAAAAAAAATCTGGATGACAGATGCCATGCCCATTTCTACTACTCAGATTTTCCCAGTATTTACGTATACCAAGTATCTGGGTCTCAAGATCTGGCAGGTACTTTTATCACACACTGGTAGACTCAGTGCTATTAAAAAGCTGCAAAAGCAATATGATTGGGTCATCAGCAGAACTAATTTTAATGACTTGCAGACCGCCTGCCCGCAATGTAATGCAGATGGGCGACCCACAGAGGCAAAGCAGAGTACCCATACATTGCTGCCTGCTTCTGGCGGTAGGGCGTGCACATGTGCGCCCCCTCCGCCGTCACCTGCTGTGATTGTGCACAGCAGGAGCCTGTCAGTGAGTCCTGACCAATGATTCACACCCGGACCTGCTGATCGGCTGTGTACAATTACATCCCAGAGCTCTGTGTGGACAACCCACACAGAGCTCTGTACAGAGGGAGCAATCTCTCTGTTTCACATCCCTTCAAAGAAAAGATTAGAAACTAAGAGATCTATTAGTAAAAGCAGCATATTTTACAAATTTAGGCACACATTTAACCCCTTGATCGCCTAGATGTTAACCCCTTTCCAGCCTGTGTCATTAGTACAGTGACAATGTACGGTATTATCACTGCATTAATGTCATTGGTGATGTCAGTGACAGTCAGACCCCCCCCCCATTAGTGTCAGTTTGCCGACCACACTGTCATAGTCACATTATAAGTCACTGATCACTGCCATTAGTAGTGTAAAAGAAAAAAAAAAAAACACCACAGTATCTCACAAAAGTGAGTTCACCCATCACATTTTTGTAAATATTTTATTATATCTTTTCATGCGACAACAATGAGGAAATTACACTTTGCTACAATGTAAAGTAGTGAGTGTACAGCTTGTATAACAGTGTAAATTTGCTGTCCCCTCAAAATAATTCAACACACAGCCATTAATATCTAAACTGCTGGCAACAAAAAGTGAGTACACTCCTAAGTGAAAATGTCCAAATTGGGCCCAGTTAGCCATTTTCCCTCCCTGGTGTCATGTGACTCGTTAGTGTTACAATATCTCAGGTGTGAATGGGAAGCAGGTGTGTTAAATTTGGTGTTATCGCTCTCACTCTCTCATACTGATCACTGGAAGTTCAACATGGCACCTCATGGCAAAGAACTCTCTGAGGATATGAAAAAAGAATTGTTACTCCACATAAAGATGGCCTAGGCTATAAGAAGATTGTCAAGACCCTGAAATTGAGCTGCACCAGGGTGGCCAAGACCATACAGTGGTTTAACAGCACAGGTTCCACTCAGAAGAGGCCTCACCATGGTTGACTAAAGAAGCTGAATGCACATGTTCAGCGTTATATACAGAGGTTGTCTTTGGGAAATATACCTATAAGTGCTGCCAGCATTGCTGCAGAGGTTGAAGGGGTGGAGGGTCATCCTGTCAGTGCTCAGACCATATGCCACACACTGCATCAAATTGGTCTGCATGGCTGTCATCCCAGAAGGAAGCCTCTTCTAAAGATGATGCACAAAAAAGGCCACAAACAGTTTTCTGAAGACAAGCAGACTAAGGACATGGATTACTGGAACCATGTCCTGTGGTCTAATGAGACCAAGATAAACTTATTTGGTTCAGATGGTGTCAAGCGTGTGTGGTGGCAACCAGGTGAGGAGTACAAAGACAAGTGTTTCTTGCCTACAGTCAAGCATGGTGGTGAGAGTGTCATGGTCTGGGGCAGCATGAGTGCTGCCGGCACTGGGGAGCTACAGTTTATTGAGGGCACCATGAATGCCAACATGTACTATGACATACCTAAGCAGAACATGATCCCCTCCTTTTGGAGACTGGGCTGCAGGGCAGTATTCCAACATGATAAAGACCCCAAACACACCTCCAAAACGATCACTGCCTTGCTAAAGAAGCTGAGGGTAAAGGTGATGGACTGGACAAGCATGTCCCCAGACCTAAACTCTACGGAAACGGAAGATGGAGGACCGCAAGGTCTCTAACATCCACCAGCTCCGTGATGTCATCATGGAGGAGTGGGAGAGGACTCCAGTGGCAACCTGTGTAGCTCTGGTGAACTCCATGCCCAAGTGGGTAAAGCAGTGCTGGAAAACAAAGGTGCCACACAAAATATTAACACTTTGGGCCCAATTTGGACATTTTCACTTAGGGGTGTACTCACTTTTGTTGCCAGCGGTTTAGACATTAATGGCTGTGTGTTTTTTTGAGGGGGCAGCAAATTTACACTGTTATACAAGCTGTACACTCACTACTTTACATTGTAGCAAAGCGTAATTTCTTGTGTTGTCACATGAAAAGATATAATAAAAAAATGGCCTGGCCATGAAGGGGCTAAAATCTTCTGGAGTTCAGGAACCGATCGATGATAGCAACATGGAAACTGCCAAAGCTCTCTTGATTCAAAGGTGGTGCTTTACTACCTAGTAAATTTGAACATTACAAATCTCAGTGACTCATTAGGTTATACCAAAGCCTTTTAAAACAAGTCAATTCTGTCAGCCTCCATATTTCATCTTTAAAACAAGTCAGCTCAGCCGCCATATTTCTATTCTCACTGGTTACTTTATCACAAAATCTAACAGCTATACTGAGCAAAACGAAGAAAAGCTTCCAATAAATTGGCCATCTGCTGAGTAATCCATCCCATTTGTATTTTTATAACTGCTGAAGCATTGCCTATTCTTTTTCAAGCAGAAGCTTAAAAAACATCCATAATCTCCAAAGAGCTTAGCAATAGTCACAAGGTAACAGCCTTTGAATTATTTGCTATTGATTTCTTTTAAAAAGACTTTACAGCAGGTGAGCACGCTAATGTACCATCGAAAAAAGAGATTTAAGTGAGCTGTTAATCTAATCACAGTTGTGAGGAGAATGCTATATATTTATTGTAAAAACTTCAGGACGAAAATAGAAAGTACAAAATGAAGGTCTTATCAACAATTGTAGATGTCACTGCTGCTTCTCTGAATAGCAATTCACGGTGGAAGCGAGATTTCGCCTCCCCCACCTGTTTTAACCTTTGAAAGGCTGCAAATGCACCACAACCACGTGCATTACACTTGAATAAGTTGCAACAGGTAGTAGCACAGCCCCTTATACTGTATATACGACCTGTTATAATTTCTGTAGCGGCACATGTTCACCCCCTCTGCATAGCTCCCAACTGTCCCGGATTTCGAGGGACTGACCCCCATTCTAAACAAAGTCCCTCTGTCCCTCTTTCCTTCTCATTTGCCCCTCATTACCAGTCTGAGCTATACAGTTGTGTAAAAAATGCACTACTTATCTATCAAAAAGTATTTCCCAGTGCTAAACCTTTCATCCAATTTTTAAATGGCTGAATTTGTTTATTTCAAAAGTCAGTGTAATGGAATAGTAGTGGTAAAAAAAAAAGCACTTGTGGGTTTAATCATTTTTTTTGTATAATTCCCCTTTAGAGGGGACATGGCAGGGGGTGTGTCCTATGCCTACATACTTTTGCCAATAGGTGTCCCTCATTCCCATTTCAAATAGTTGGGAGGTATGTCTCTGGCCACCATATTAGATTAAGGAGGGTGGTCAGGGGTGCTAAAAAATGCCCCCCCACCCCACCAAAAGTTTAATTTTGTGTGTGTTTTTTTGTATGCGCTGGTGCAAATACAGCTATGCTGAGAGCGCGAGCCCTGCACACTTCCGGCACCTAATGGAAAGCTTACAAACGCTGCTTACGAACGAGAGCTTTCCGATCATGTGAACGCCGTCACATGATCATAAACCCCGCCCTGCCTCCCGGCATCCTAAACCCCTTGAAGTGTCGTGAGGCACCTGCTCCAAGGGGTTAAACAAGGCCTAATATGAAAAAGTATGAGTGGTAAATTTGGCAACATTTTGGATTAAAGGGGTTGTCAAGTCAGAAGGGTTTTTATCCTAATGCATTGTATGCATTAACCACTTGCTTACTGGGCACCTAAACCCCCCTCCGGCCCAGACCAATTTTCAGCTTTTAGCGAGGTCACTCTTTGAACAACAATTGTGCGGTCATACAACACTGTACCCAAATGAAATTTTTTATCATTTCTTTCCCACAAATAGAGCTGTCTTTTGGTGGTATTTGATCACCTCTTGTTTAAAAAAACAAAACAAAACAGTTTTATATTTTGTAAATACATTTTGCAAACAGGTAATTTTTCTCCTTCATTGATGTACGCTGATGGACACTGATAGGCTGCATTGATGGGCGCTTATAAGGCGGCACTGGTGGGCACTGATAGGTGGCAGTGATGGGCACTGATCGACACTGATAGGTGACACTGTTAGGCAGCACTGCTAGGTGGCACTGATTGGCACTGATAGGTGGCACTGATTGCTGGCATTGTTATGCACTGGTGGGCACTAATTCATGGCACTGTGGGCACTGGAAGGTGGCACTTGCAGGCGGTACTGGTTGGCACAGATGAGGCGACTTCGCCTCTTCCTCTTAGGGACCGATGTCCCTTGCACAGAAGCCGATGAGGAAAAAAAAAAAATGATTACCAATCTTATGTTTACATCACATGATCAGCTGTCATTGGCTGACTGCTGATCACGTGGTAAGGGGTCGGGATCGACCCCTTACTCCGATCTGCGATCACCAGAGTCTCATTGACCCGGTGATCACAGCACGTGCCATGCGTGCCCTGCAGGGGGTGCGCGGAGAGCGTGCAAAGGGCCTCCCGGCAAAGTAGGTCCGCGCTGTAGCCATCATTCAGCTATAGTATGGATCTGAAGTGGTTAAAGGATGTGTAAAGGTTTGTTTTAAAAAAAAAAAAAAGTGTCATACTTACCTCCTCTGTGCAGTTGGTTTTGCAGAGTGGCCCCGATCCTCCTCTTCTGGCTTCTCTTAGCGGTGCTCCTGGCTCCTCCTCTTCTCGAGTGCTTCATTGGAGAGATGCACTCCCTCGGGTGGCACTCGTGCGGGTGCGCTCCTGTGTCCTGCTGCTGCGTCCATTGACACAGACTTTGATTGACAGCAGCATTGGATTTGATTGACAGCAGCGGGAGCCAATGGCTGCGCTGCTATCAATCTATCCAATCAGGACCCGAGACACTGGCTGAAGCTGGTGTGCTCGTCCCCGTCACTGGAAAGACTGGGTTCAGGCAAGTAAAAAGGGGGCTCTGGGGGGCTGCTGCATCACAGGAGGTTTTTCACCTTAACCACTTAACAACCGGCCCATAGCCAAATGAAGGCTACAGGGCGATTGCTTAACTCTGGGAGGGCGTCCAGGGACGTCCTCCCAGAACTCCGCTCTCGCGCGCCCCCTAGGGCGCGCACTCGAGAGCATCCGTGACCGCCCGGTCCAGAGGACCCGACGCATCACGGATCTCGGTAAATGGCCGCTAATCGCGGCCGTTTACCATGTGATTGCTCCATCAAATGACGGAGCGATCACATGTAAACAAACTGGCGTCATGTCATGACGCCAGTTACTCTCGTCCCCTCTCTGTACCGATCGGTACACTGTGAGAGGAGAGGGGGATGGATGGATGGTAGCAGCACAGTGGGCTGCATCTGTCCACAGCGCTGCTCAGTGACAACTGCCATCCATTCATCCATACTCAGCCATCCCTCAATGCTCTGCAATACCCTGCACTACTCTGCAATACCCTGCACTACTCTGCAATGCCCCACGATACTCTGCAATGCCCCACGATACTCTGCAATGCCCCACGATACTCTGCAATGCCCCACGATACCCCACAATACTCTGCAATACTCTGTCATACCCCGCCATACTCTGCAATACCCCGCCATACTCTGCAATACTCGGTGATACCCAGCCATACTCTGCCATACCCAGCCATACTTAGCAATACCCTGCCTTACCCTGCCATACTCTGCAATACCCCGCAAAACTCTGCAATACTCTGCCATAACCCGCAATACTCTGCAATGCCCCACAATACTCTGCAATGCCCCACAATACTCTGCAATGCCCCACAATAATGCCCCACAATACTCTACAATGCCCCACAATACCCCAAATACTCTGCAATACCCCAAAATACTCTGCTATACCCCGCAATACCCAGCCATACCCCGCAATACTCGGTGATACCCAGCCATACTCTGCCATACCCAGCCATGCTCAGCCATACTTAGGAATACCCTGCCATACTCTGCAATACCCCGCAAAACTCTGCAATACTCTGCCATAACCCGCAATACTCTGCCATACCCAGCCATACTCTGCAATACCCCGCGATACCCAGCCATACTCTGCAATACTCGGTGATACCCAGCCATACTCTGCCATACCCAGCAATATCCAGCCATGCTCAGCCATGTTCATCCATACTCAGCCATACCCAGCCATACTCGGCCTCTGTATGTGGCCAGGCTGTGGAAGTCTCACACGTGGTATCGCCGTACTCAGGAGGAGAAGGAGAATCTATTTTGGGGTGTCATTTTTGGTATGTACATGCTATGTGTTAGAAATATTGTATAAATGGACAACTTTGTGTTAAAAAAAAAAAAAAAAGCATTTTAACCACTTCCCGTCTGCCATCATACGACGTCCTTGAATTTGTGCGGGGATATCTGAATGATGCCTGCAGCTACAGGCATTATTCAGATATCAGCTTTTTCATCCGGCCATTCCCTACACCATAAGAATGATCATAGAGGCTGTTCCACTGCTTGATCGTTCTTACGGGAGGCGAGAGGGGACGTCCCCCCCTCCCGCCGCCCTCCGGTGCTTCTACCGACTCACCGCTAGGATCGAAGGCAGGATCTTTTTTTTTTTTTTCAGGCACAGCCTAGAGGTGAGATGTGGGGTCTTATTGACCCCATATCTCACTGTAAAGAGGACCTGTCATGCCATATTCCTATTACAAGGGATGTTTACATTCCTTGTAATAGGAATAAAACTGATCAAAAAAAATTTTTTTTTGGAAAAAAGTGTCAAACTAAAATAAATAAAGTAAAATGAACAATAAAAAATTTTTTTTTAAGTGCCCCTGTCCATGTGCTCGCATGCAGAAGAGAATGCATACGTAAGCCCCACCCACATATGAAAAGGTGTTCAAACCACACGTGAGGTATCGCTGCGATCGGTAGAGTGAGAGCAATAATTTTGGCCCTAGACCTCCTCTGTAACTCAAAATTTGTAACCAGTAAAAAATTTTAAAGCGTCGCCTATGGGGATTTTTAAGTAGCGAAGTTTGGCGCCATTCCACAAGTGTGTGCAATTTTGAAAGGTGACATATTAGGTATCTATTTACTCGGCATAACTTCATCTTTCATATTATGCAAAAACATTGGGCTAACCTTACTGTTTTGTTTTTTTTAAAGCACAAAACTGTTTTTTTTCCAAAAAAAAGCGTTCGAAAAATTGCTGCGCAAATATCGTACAAGATAAAAAGTTGCAATGACCGCTATTGTTTTCTCTAGTGTCTTTGCTAAAAAAACATATATAATGTTTTGGGGTTCTATGTAATTTTCTAGCAAATAAATGATGATTTTTACATGTAGGAGAGAAATGTCAGAATTGGCCTGGATGCTCCAGAATGCCTGAAGGTGCTCCCTGCATGTTGGGTCTCTGTATGTGGCCACACTGTGTAAAAGTCTCACACATGTGGTATCGCCATACTCGGGAGTAATAGCAGAATGTGTTTTGGGGTGTAATTTGTGGTATGCATATGCGATGTCTGAGAAATAACCTGCTAATATGACAATTTTGTGAAAAAAAAACAAAAACTTGATTTTGCAAAGAATTGTGGGAAAAAATGACAACTTCAAAAAAACTCACCATGCATCTTTCTAAATACCTTGGAATGTCTTCTTTCCAAAAAGGGGTCATTTTGGGGGGTATTTGTACTTTTCTGGCATGTTAGGGTCTCAAGAATTGAGATAGGCCGTCAGTAATTCAGGTGTGATCAATTTTAAGATATTGGCACCATAGCTTTTGGACTCTATAACTTTCACAAAGACCAAATAATATCCACCGATTTGGGTTATTTTTACCAAAGATATGTAGCGGTATAAATTTTGGCCAAAATATATGAAGAAACTTACTAATTTGCAAAATTTTATAACAGAAACGAAGAAAAATGCATTTTTTTTTTTTACAGATTTTTCGGTCTTTTTTCTTTTATAGCGCAAAAAATAAACAACCCAGCGGTGATTAAATACCACCAAAAGAAAGCTCTATTTGTGTGAAAAAAAGGACAAAAATTTCATATAGATACAGTTTTGCATGACTGAGTAATTGTCATTCAAAATGTGAGAGCACCAAAAGCTGAAAATTGGTCTGGTTATTAAGGGGGTTTAAGTGCCCAGTGGTCAAGTGGTTAATGCATGAATGCATTAAGGTGAAAAACCAAGGGTTTACAACCCCTTTAAGATAAAAAGCCTTCTGTGTGCAGGAGCCCCCCTAATACTTACCTGAGCCCCATCTCTGTCCACGAGTGTCTAGGCCGTCCGAGACTCTCCCTGCTGATTGGCTGAGACACAGTAGCGGTGCTATTGGCTCCCACTGCTGTCAAAGCCAGTTAACCAATCAGGAGAGAGAGGGGGCGGGGCTGAACAGCAGCTCCATGTCTGAATGAACACACGGAGCAGAAGCTCGGGTTAGGTGCCCCCATAGCAAGCTGCTTGCTTCAGAGTAGCAAAAACTACATTTTTTGTCCCTGCGACTTGAGTGACAGCAATTAAGAGTCGCAGCAAGTCACAAAGTGTAAACCAGGGCTTAGGCCATTCAAAATAAGGATAATATTTAGTGATATAGCAATCAGTTGCAGGAAATGAATACCAGCATGAAGTTTCCCAGACTGATTTTGTAGGAAAACTTAGCTTCCCTAGAGAATTTAATAGGATACATCTTCGCTACACTGGCCATGTTGTAATTCTACTAAAACCTGTTTCAAACCACCAAATACTTGAAATGTCATTCTTTGCAAAACAGTGGCTGTGCATGTATAGAAGGTCCCAGTAAATCTACTCCCTGCTTGTCTGAGAAGTCTGCACAGATCTGAATGTAACATTTCAGGCAACCCCAGCACTGTACCTACATTTCCTGCAGCAACCTCTCCTATTTGGCGATATTCTGGCCAAGGATATGGCACTTCTACAGGCCAAGATGCAGGTTTTCTCATTTTATGACACTGGGACTGATTGTTTAATCATAGCAAGCATGACTACCCATTTAGCAGTCTTTTTGAGAACATATGTAAAAAAAAAAAAAAAAAAAAAAAAAAAAAAAAAAAAAAAAGGTATGATAATTACAAAAAAACAAGCAGCTGTTAAAACAGGTTGAAATCTCCTTACATACATCCAATAAATTAATAACAGCATGCTATTTTGCTATATATATCTGCTACTAAGCAACATGGTGTACAGGCACTTTGGTAGCTTCAAGACTGTTAAATTTCTACCTTTTACCAATATTTTTTTATAATTTTTTATAATTTAGTGTGTTTGGGATCGGAGTGCTCAGTGATTAGGACCTCTATGATTATAGCGTTGCACATAAAAACCTAATGCTATATTTATATAGAACTAACAATTTATGCAGTGCTTTACATAGTGCACATACAGAGGAACCAATAAACCTATGGGCATCTTCTCAGATTGTGGTTGGAAAACCCATGTAAACAAAGAGAGAACATGCAAATTCCATGCAGAGTGTCCTGGCTGAGAAATGAACCAGAGACCCTAGTGCTGTAAGCCAGAAGTGCTAACCACTAAACCTTAGGTGGAAAACCATAGATAACTATTGGCAGCACCATCGTGTTTTGATGGCAGACATATCTTGAATATGCAGTTCAGTT
Organism: Aquarana catesbeiana; assembly: GCF_042186555.1. Classification (NCBI taxonomy): domain Eukaryota; kingdom Metazoa; phylum Chordata; class Amphibia; order Anura; family Ranidae; genus Aquarana; species Aquarana catesbeiana. The sequence goes on from NC_133325.1 coordinate 605,116,666, forward strand.
TTGGTCACTGATTCTCAGGAAAGACATTGTTGAAGTAGAAATAGTTTAGTGATGGGGAACCCAACAAGGGGGATGGTAGACCTCAGCTATGAGGATTGATTATAGTTAGTCACTCTGGAGAAGAGGCACTCAGAGCCTAGTACACACTAATTGTTTTTTTCGTTCAACCCAGCATTGCTGAATGGAAAAAAACTGAGGATTCAATGTTGGTACAGCAATTTCCTCTGCTGAGCCATTGTGTTCTAATAGGGGGATGACCCCCCACCAGAACACTTGGGTCAGTGCTCTCAGCCATTGATCGGGAGCCAATCCCCAAACCTTTTTTCAGTCAAGTTCCTCCAAATGGCCGGCTTCTGTCAGACCAATATCAGTACATATGGGCCAAATGTCAGCTGGTTTCTATTGAACCGGCCGATGTCACCTGACATTCAGCCCATGCGTATTAGGCTTAAGGGAGGATACAATTACAATATACAGATATATACAAAGGTGACTTCAGTAACTGCAATAAACTGTTTTCTCTAAGGTCTCTGAAGAGAACACATGGCTAAATTTGAGGTTAGAAGAAAAATATGATTGTGGAAAAGGGTTCTTTATTGTTAGAACAGTAAAAATATGAAACGCTCTTTCCCAAGAAGTGGTACTAGCTGAGAGTATTGACAACTAAAAAACTTAGTAGGGCCATGGGAATTATATTATTAATTATACAAGATTTAGATAGCGCCAACAGTTTGCACATCACTTTAAAAAGTTAGGGCAAACAGTACAATTACAATACAATTCAATACAGGAGGAATCAAAGAGCCCTGCTCGTTAGAGCTTACAATCTAAAAGGGAGGGTCAAGTGATACAAAGGGCAATAACTGTGGGGGATGAGCTGATAGAGAAAATAAAAGTACAGTTGTTAGGTGGGGGCAGGATAAGATTCTCTGAAGAGAAAAGTTTTCAGGGATCACCTAAAAGTGGACAGAGTTGGAGATAGTCGGATAGATTGGGGTAGGGAATTCCAAAGGATAGGAGAGGCTCAGGAGAAGTCCAGGAGGCGAGCATGGGAGGAGGTGACAAGGGAGCTAGAGAGTAGAAGGTAGAGAGCAGGAGGTCTTGGGAGGTACGAAGAGAACAATTTGGTTCGTATTTTGAGACAGATAATAAAAACCACACACACTGGTTGCTAACTATATAAAAGAAAATAGCATTGTGTGATTGTTCATTTCAGAAGGTTACTGCACTAGATTATCGATTTGTATAGAACTGAAACCGGTAAGAATCTGCAATAAAATTGAATAAGCCCATTGTATGTACAGTATCTTACAAAAGTGAGTACACCCTTCACATTTTTGTTAATATTTTATTTTATCTTTTAATGTGACAACACTGTAGAAATTACACTTTGCTACAATGTAAAGTAGTGAGTGTACAGCTTGTATAACAGTGTAAATTTGGTGTCCCATCAAAATAACTCCACACACAGCCATTAATGTCTAAACCACTGGCAACAAATGTGAGTAACCCCTAAGTGAAAATGTCCAAATTGGGCCCAAAGTGTCAATATTTTGTGTGGCCAACATTATATTCCAGCACTGACTTAACTCTCTTGGGCATGAAGTTCACCAAAGCGTCACAGGTTGCCACTGGAGTCCTCTTCCACTTCCACTCCTCCATGATGACATCACAAAGCTGGTAGAAGTTAGAGACCTTGCGCTCCTCCACCTTCCGTTTGAGGATGCCCCACAGATGCTCAATAGGGTTTAGGTCTGGAGACATGCTTGGCTAGTCCATCACCTTTACCCTCAGCTTCTTTAACAAGGCAGTGGTCATCTTGGAGGTGTGTTTGGGGTTGTTATGTTGGAATACTGCCCTGTGGCCCAGTCTCCAAAGGGAGGGGATCATGCTCTGCTTCAGTATGTCACAGTACATGTTGGCAATCATGGTTCCCTCAATGAACTGTAGCTCCCCAGTGCCGGCAGCACTCATTAAGCCCTAGACCATGACACTCCCACCACCATGCTTGACTGTAGGCAAGGCACACCTGTCTTTGCACTGCTCACCTGGTTGCCACCAAACACGCTTGACGCCATCTGAACCAAATAAGTTTATCTTGGTCTCATCATACCACAAGACATGGTTTCAGTAATGTCCTTAGTCTGCTTGTCTTTAGCAAACTGTTTGAGGGCTTTCTTGTGCATCATCTTTCTGTTTTTAACAACAAGGTTGGTCTTTATTTAAGAAAAGCTGGTACACAATACAAAACATTTTGAAAACAATAGAGTGGGTACATAGGCAGTCCATAATCTTTATAGATAAGGAGCAACAAGCGGAATAGAATTAGAATAACTGGTCCATGAGGGCAATGAGGGAAGGGGGGGGGGGGGGAGTGGGGAGAGGGGTGGAGGGGGGGCAGCCTCCACAGTAGATAATACAGCGCTCAAAAGAAAGAGATGCTAGGTTGCAGTGAGCGAGACCTCATACAGAATCAGTCTAGGGTTGCCACACTCTCGTGTACTTCTGGGGGCATCTTCTACTCATATAAAAGTCAATTTGTGCATAGGTAAGACAGCATTGACTGAGTTCTCCCATGCCCTTACTGTGGGAGACGTATGAGAATTCCATTTTAATAAGATCTCTTATTTTGCATAAAAAAGCAACAGCGAAACAAGCAACTTAGTATATCTAGGCCTCTGGTCATTGTCATGTATGCCCAGCAAAGGCTAATTCAGGTGTCAGGGGTATTTCTAGTTGCAGACGGACATTAATGACCTCCATTATGGCAGACCAATAAAGGGAAAGTCTGGGACAGGCCCAAAACATGTGAATGTAGGAGCTTTCGGGAGACTGACAGCGCCGACAATACAGGGACCTCTGTGGGTATATTCTATGCAGTCTCTGAGGCGTAAGGTATATTCTGTGTAAGAATTTTGTTTGTATTAGATTATCTCTAGAGGATATCACCAGTCTAGAACTATCCTCAAAACACTCCTCCCATGTTTCCCTATCGAGGGTTGTAATCTCAGCCCCCCACTTGGTCCAGAGTGCATCCATCTTTGAATCTTTTCGAATGAGGGTTAGATATATATTGCGGACAGAGGTTTAGCTAAAGATTCCTGGGCCAGTAAATCCTCAACTACATCCGATTCGAGATCTGGTGGTGTTGGGAACTGTGCCCAGAATACATGTCACAACTGATGGTAACGGAATAACATCCATGCAGGGAGATCATGTTTACCAGCCAGTTCCTGAAAGGATCAAAAGAGATCCAGCCGACACAATATCCTTCAGTATTTTAATATTATACCGGGCCCAAATTTGCGGGTCAGGGATTGTCCGAAAGTGCGCTTGAGCATCATCTTTAGAAGGGGCTTCCTTCTGGGATGACAGCCATGCAGACCAATTTGATGCAGTGTGCGGCGTATAGTCTGAGCACTGACAGGCTGACCCCCCACCCCTTCAACCTCTGCAGCAATGCTGGCAGCACTCATACATCTATTTCCCAAAGACAACTTCTGGATATGACGCTGAGCATGTGCACTCATTTTCTTTGGTGGACCGACCATGGCGAGGCCTGTTCTGAGTGGAACCTGTCCTGTTAAACCACTGTACGATCTTGGCCACCGTGCTGCAGCTCAGTGTCAGGGTCTTGGCAATCTTCTGATAGCCTAGGCCATATTTATGTAGAGCAACAATCCTTTTTTTCAAATCCTTCGAGCGTTCTTTGCCATGATGTGCCATGTTCCACTTTCAGTGACCAGTATGAGAGAGTGAAAGCGATAACACCAAATGTAACATACCTGCTACCCATTTACACCTGAGACCTTGTAACACTAACGAGTCACATGACACCGGGGAGGGAAAATGGCTAAATGGGCCCAATTTAGACATTTTCACTTAGGGGTGTTGCCAGCAGTTTATACATTAATGGCTGTGTGTTGAGTTAATTTGAGGGGGCAGCAAATTTACACTGTTATATAAGCTGCACACTCACTACTTTACATTGTAGCAAAGTGTTGTTTCTTTAGTGTTGTCACATGAAAAGATATAATAAAATATGTACAAAAAATGTGAGGGGTGTACTCACTTTTGTGAGATACTGTATATAACAGACCTGGGAAAACTGCTTATTTCTAAAGAAAAGTGGGGTTGATTTTCTAAAGGCAAGTAGACTGTGCACTTTGCAAATTGCAGTTGCACTCTGTAAGAGTAGTTGCTTCAGAGCTTAGTAAATGAGCAGAAGCTCTGCTGATTTCCATCATCCAGTCATGTGCAAGCAAATTGCGTTTTTTTTTTTATATTTTCCTTGCAGGTGATTGGGTATTCTTTGCAAAGTGAAGTTTCTTTCATTTACTAAGCTCTGGAACAACTGCACTTTGCAAAGTGCAAAATCTATTTGCCTTTAGTAAATCAAGCCCATGGTGTTTCATTTTACATGTTAGCAGGGGAGATTTATTAAAACCGGTGCACTCAAAATCTGATGCAGCTGTTCATAGCAGCCAATCAGCTTCTAAATTCAGCTTGTTCAATTAAGATTTGGCAATAAAACCTGAAAGGCGATTGGCTTCTATGCAGTGCTGTACCAGATTTTGCACTCTCCGGCATTAGTAAATAACCCGCAACTTGTCCTTATTTAACTAAAAACATATAAACATATATTGTTTTTGTGCTGTGCTACTGTTTTTATAACAATTATTCCTTTTACATCATATTCCTTTTGTAACTCTACAAAGCTTTTATTGGCCCACTCATGCAACATTTAGCAGTATTTATTCTACAGACAGACTGGTTTTACTGTACTGTAGCTGTCATTCTGTATAGTACCCACCAGGGAATAATAAAATGAAAAGCTACACATTAACAGTCCTTGATGCATTTACTTTCATTACATAAGATGAAAGCATGCTACACTGTGCTTACTATCTGTCACATTGTAAAGTCCAGCCTAACACCCTATTCATGGCAATCATGTATGAGTACATGGAGCATTAAGCAGAGCTTAGGGACTACTTCCCACTGAGATGTAGTAATGGATTTTTTGTAGCATCTTTTATGACCATCAGCAATAAGCATTGTGTAGCAATCCATATATTACTTTCTGAAAATAAAATATCCGTAAAATCAAGTCTACCACAGTAGCTTTTTGATTTCTTAACCCCTTCTTACCATAACCTATATGGATATACTGCCTCATCTTCAAAAATGTTGTATATTAGATAAAGTAAATAAATGTATTTAAATTACCTAAATTATAATAATTACATTTAATTAAAGCACATATTTCTATAAACTTAATAAACACTAGAAAAGTAGGTACAACAAACATCAATTGTATTTAATTCTCAGTATATTGCCAGAGCAATAGACTTTGCCAGCTGTGCATACAACTGTTTTGGAGCCAATAATTTAATTGTAAATTACACTACTCAATCTGGATACTCTGAATTTTCCTCCTTGGTTCTCCGTGACCCCCTTGCTCAGCTGAGAATAAGTTTCTCAGAATAAGTCACAGCAGACTTCTGGGAATCTAAACTGAATAGTGCAAAGCTCAGCATTAAAAGCAGCACTTCACTCCGACATAAGATCAGTAATGAAGAAGCGCTTCAAGGATCCGAAACTCACCGTTGAAATAGCTTTTATTCTGGCTTAATTAAAAGGCCCAGCAGGTACACAGACAAGTTAATGAATAAAGTGCTTTATTACGGACTACTCATAAAACAAGCATCACTAAATAGCAGCCACATGAATGAAAACACCTGAAATATAAGTAATTACAAGCCAATAAAAGTCTATTTCACAAAATAGATTCCTATAAATAAACATGGAGCTAAAAGCCATGTGCAAAAACAAAGTAGAAATAACAATGATTAAAAAAATGAAATATGTAACATTTAAAAGTATATGGTTTTGTATAAGCCAATATTGGCTTAAAGTATATCCAAAACCAAAATTGTAATATATTGCAGCTTATTAGCCCTTGGTTTGGCGGCTGCATTTGTTTTTGTTTTTTCAATCCTCTTACTCTTTTTTTCATCTGGTTACTCTGCAAAATACATAATATATGTCCCTGGGTGGCTATGGCATTCCTCCACTGTAACTATGGAGTCATGGAATCATGGTTGTCACCCAAATATGCTCTCCTGATATGGAATACAAACATGACTGGATCTCTTCTTCTTCATTACATGGAGGGCAGGGCAATTGGTCATTTACAGAAGATAGCTAGGAAGGAAGATATTCTTCTGTGCAGCTTATAGGTAGTGGAAAGGACAATGCATTTCTGTTAAGATTAACAGATATATTCTGTATTTGTCAAAACGTTCCTAGCTTGAAAAAAATAAAAATAAAACAAAGTCAGCCACCACATATATAGCATTATTGTACTTCTTTTGGAAAAATAAAACAACTTTCCATTTATTCTACACACACTTACATCGCTGTCTTCATGGCTGTTTAACTAATTACAGACTGCCCGCTGTCATACGTTGAATACCGTGGTTATGGCAGCAAATAGCTGCCACAACCCCGGTATCTTTTTAAACAGCAGGCAGTCCGCTTTCAGATAAAAGTCTTCTCTGTGGCGGATTTTCCGCAAGATCACTTTTATCGGCGTTGGGAGAGGTGCCCCCCCTCTCACATCTCCCTGCTGGTCTCCGCCGTAAAACATCACTTCCGCCCAATGGTCCTAAAGGGGAATTTTTTTATTGAAAAAAAAAAAAAAAAAAAAAGACTTTTTTTTATTGCTTTAAAGTGTAAATGTGAGATCTGAGGTCTTTTTGACCCACAATCTCACATTAAAGTGGTCCTGTCATGCTTTTTTTCTATTACAAGGGATGTTTACATTCCTTGTAAAAAGAATAAAAGTGACCCACATTTAAAAAAAAGTGTAAAAATAAAAAAAATAAAAACGTAAAATAATAATAATTTTTTTTTTTTTTAAAGCGCACCATCCCGCTGAGCTCGCGCGCAGAAGCTAATGCATACCTAAGTCGCGCCCACATATAAAAATGGTGTTCAAACCACACATACTGTACAAGGTATCACCGCGATCGTTAGAGCAAGAGCAATAATTCTAGCCCAAGACCACCTCTAACTCAAAACTGGTAACCTGTAGAGATTTTTAAACGTCGCCTATGGAGATTTTTAACTGTCAAAGTTTGTCACCATTCCACGAGCAGGCGCAATTTTGAAGCATGTTGGATATCAATTTACTTGGTGTAACATTATCTTTCACAATATAGAAAAAATTGGGATAACTTTACTGTTGTCTTATTTTTTAATTCAGAAAAGTGTTTCCCAAAAAATTGCGCTTGTAAGACAACTGTGCAAATACGGTGTGACAAAGTATTGCAACCACCATTTTATTCTCTAGGGTGTCTGAAAAAAAAAAAAATAATAATGTTTTTGGGTTCTAAGTAATTTTCTAGCAAAAAAAATTATTTTAACTTGTAAACAACGGATCTGAAAAATAGGCCTGGTCCTTAAGAGGTTAAAAACACTGCTCCATTACTTCTGCCTTACTTCCTGGACAGACTTTAGGTCATGACACAGGAAGCTGAGGGTAGATGATGCAGGGTGTTTGCTAATGAGATCAGATGGTCAACTCCTTCTGGTGTCATGACCTAAAGTCTGTTCAGGAAGTAAGGCAGAAGTTATCGATCTGTGTTTTAAACCATCCATAAAGACAGTGAGGTAAGCATGTGTAGAATAAATGGAAAGCTGTTTTATTTTTGCAAAAGTAGTACATTTTTGCTATACTGGTACACAGGGAAGCTGGAGTTTAGAAAAAAAAAAAAAAAAAAAAAAAAAGATGAACAAAAGGTGAATTTATCCTTTAAGTCTTTTTTTTTAGCAGAGGCATTAATTTAAACAGGGATTTATTCACTTGCCCTATGACTGCATCATGTAACTGATTTCCACAACTGGTGTACATGGACGTGGCCATGCCATGTGTAAATGTTGTGTCTATGTAAACATCACTAGTGAAGTTTTCTCCAAAACCACTAGGGAATTAGTATGCACCAAGGTACATTTAAATATTACATGAACTGATGAATCAAGATCCAATGTGGTTTGCCATTAATAAAGCACTTTGGCTTTTTAAAGTGGTATTAAAACCAAAATGTATTACACTGCATCTTACCATTCCTTAGATGTGATGGCTGCATTCGTTTTAATTTTTTGTATTTTTTTCCTTTATTTTCACCTGGTGATCCAGCCAGTATGGTGTTATTTTTCAACTTACTTTATCAGACCAAGCTGGCCAGCAAGTATGACAGTTAAAGGGTTTAGACAAACCATTTAACACAAACAGGAGTGCTTACAATGGCCCGTCTTTATACATTAGTGTAAAACCTTTTTTCCAAAAGGAAAAAAGAAAAAGGTTTGCTTCAACTTCTTATAAAGTGATATCTGGAGTTCAACTTCAATATGTTAGTCAAGTCCAAACAAACAATCCTGCTGTCCAAAGGTGTCCGATTTACTATTTCATCCAGGATGCAGACAGGCTAAAGCCCTTTTCACACAAGCAGACCGATCAAGTCCGCCTGGACCTCACGCTATAAAACAGATAGATGGCAAAATGTTCACCATCCCTCCAGCGTATCGGATGACAATCAGATGGAAACGGATATGCAGTTAGTTTCCATCCGACAGCCCCATAGAGGAGAGCGCGCTGTGTCCGTATCAGCTCTATATAGCGGAACGGACAAGGACCTGTCATCCGCCAGCTCAGCGGGGATCAGTGGGCAGACCCTCCCCCCCGCTGAGCAGACGGATCCGCTTGGACGGATCCACCCAGTCTGAAAGGAGCCTAAGGCAGAAAAGGTGTTACAGGCCAGATCACCGGGTGAAATGAGTGGATAAAACCCTAGAAAAAAAAATGCGGCGACCACAGTAAGGATTGGTAAGCTTCAATATATAACATTTTTGTTTTTGGGGTTTAATACTGCTTGACATTTCATCACCATCCATTTGGATTTTTGGAACAGTAAGAGAGGCAAGTTTCAAAATGTCATTGAGTTAATGTGGATACACAAGCTTAAAGCCATTACTCCTTGCTGTTGAGATCATTTTAATGTACTGTATACTGTGTTTGGTAAACTTTCCCTTTGAGGCCGTCCCCTTTAAGCACTGCAGGGTTTAATCATTGCATATTTTATTTCTTGTTATTTTTACTTCTGCCTTTATACATGGTTTTTGCTCAGTGTTGTGCTTTTCTTTTCCCACACATTGATACCTGGGTATCTGTTATGTAAAAGAGAATGACTTGTGATTGCTCATACTTCAGGTGATAGCATTCATGGTATTGCTATTGTATTGTTTGTTTCATAAATATTCCCACCCCTGATAAAGAGCTGTATGTACAAAATGGGCCAGGATCTTTGCCCGCTGTTTTTTGTTCCTTGCCTTTCAATAAAGATTGAATAAAAGGCAAGCTGCATTTTACCTATGAGATTCTACAAGGTAGGGCCACGTCTTCCTCAATGATCTCATGCCTGTGTGAAGCACTGAATAGCGTGGCTTACACCATTCTGTTTTGATTTATGCACCAACGTACTGCAGTTACTTCTCCCTGCTCCAGCATTCCTCTGGGGTTGGTATGTTATCAGCATTTGCTTGCACTTGGTTTTGATGATTGTGGATTGCTATATACATGTTATGTATTGATGCATCTAGAAGGTTTATCTCCTTACAGGGAGCCAAGCCAATTTGAAATTCAGCTGCACATACTCTGATCCAAGGAAGAATAAAACAGAAGGGAAAATAGTATTTAGCTTCATGGGCTATTACTACTTGTCTATACTGTATTATTTTTGTAGGTAACTACAACAAATGAATGACAATAAATGGCCATTAAATTAAAAAATATTAAGATTTTTGACTTATCATTAGTGATAAGTCAAACATAACTGGCTTTAGTTTGGGAAAGGTTCAGTGAATAGGTGTCAAATCCAAACCCCATAAAAGCCAAATGGGAGCCGAATGTTAAAATTAGTAATGGCTATTTTATAGGATAATAGGCAAGGGATTGCCACTGGGGATCATTTACCATAGCAAAATAAAAATTTGAAAAACTCCAAATGGACGGGAAGCAGCGATTTTAATAAAGCTGCTGCAGGACGGCGCGATCCCGCGAACTGTCGTAGCTAAACGTCGGCTTGCGGGACCGGGATAGCAGGCGCATGCGCTGCACAGCGGGGGTGCCGATGCTAGTGGCCGACGGTCACAATAGCCACTGGCAATGAGCGATCGCGAGCACGAGAGACAGAACAGAGATGGGTGTGTGTAAAACACACACTTCCCTGTTCTGAGAGAAGTGACAGATCGTGTGTTCCTATTAGCTAAGAACCACGATCCGTCACTTGCTCTAGTCAGTCCCTTCCCCCTTCAGTTAGAAACACGTACTAGGGAACACATTTAACCCCTTGATCACCCCCTATTGTTAACCCCTTCCCTGCCAGTGACATTTTTACAGTAATCAATGCATTTTTATAGCACTGACCACTGTATAAAAGCCAATGGTCCCAAAAATGTGTCAAAAGTGTCCAATGCGTCCGCCATAATGTCGCAGTCCCAATAAAAATCACAGATCACTGCCATTACTAGTAAAAAAAAAAAAAAAAATAATAATAAAAATGCTATAAATCTATCCCCTATTTTGTAGACACTATAACGTTTGCGCAAACCAATCAATATATACTTATTTTGATTTTTTTTTTACCAAAAATATGTAGAAGAATACATATCGGCCTAAACTGAGAAAAAAATAGCTTTTTTTTTTTTTTAAAAAAAGGGGGATATTTATTATAGCAAAATGTACAAAATATTGTGTTTTTTTTCAAAACTGTCACTCTTTTTTTGTTTATAGCAAAAAAAATAAAAACCGCAGAGACGATCAAATACCACCAAAAAAAGCTCTATTTGTGGGAAAAAAGGACGTCAATTTTGTTTGGGTGCAGTGTTGCACGACCGCGCGATTGTCAGTTAAAGCGATGCAGTGCCAACTCGCAAAAAATGGCCCAGTCATTCAGCAGCCAAATCTTCCAGGGCTGAAGTGGTTAAAGTGAAACATTAAAAATGCAAAATTTCATTAAATAGCATGCCTGGAGTGGTTGCAGCTCATCTTAACTTATCTTAAAATGCTTTTTCCTGAAATACATTATGAGACACAGGATGAGTATTCAGGTACATTGGGTTATGCTGCTACCTTCAGGAGATAAAATGCTAGCAAAACAAAGTTGTAAGGAAAACCTGCTATAACCACTCCCAACATGCCTCAATTTTGCTAGCAAGCAATAGAGTAAATAAGAACAGAATAGAGGGACCCATGTCCTGTAATAAGCTCCAAGAAAATTATTTTAAGGTGAGTGAAAAAAAACCCTATTTTCTTAATCATACATTTTGGGACAAAGACTGAGTATTCAGGTATAATGAAGGGTCATAGCATTATGCTGGGGCCCACATGGGATGGCTCAGAGGGGGCTGCATTTTCTCTCCTTTTATCTATTTACTAGGTTGCCATTGGTTGCCACTGTTGCTCAGGGCAGCAACAGCAAGAGGATTGGTAGCAAGGGCCAGCGTCAGGATTGGAGGAATTTGGCGGGCGCTGAGCAGCGCTGAAGAAGCCTATATAAGGGGCTGAGTGCAGCGGTCACTGACCGTGTGAAGCAGAACAAGCGACACCACAGAGCTGCAGCATGAAGCGCCGTTCGTCTGAAGGTCGGGAAGAACTCCTGTGCCGCCTTATTGAGAGAGCGGAGGGAGAGGGCGGTGAAGAATGGCTCCTGCAATGCCTAGGGGAGGAGCGCGACTCGGCTCCGCCTGCTGAGACATCACTCACTAAGCAGAAGATGGAGGTAGCTTCGGCCCCAGTCGGAGGCGGGACTCGGCAGCAGCCGGGGAGGAAGAAGAAACGAACGAGAACAGCGGCTTCGCCTCAGGTGACAAGGGAGGAGAGGGCTGGCACTTCAAGAACACAGAGAGAGCCGGCTATGAGGGAGAGCAGCGCTACTCAGCTTCCCCAGGCTGCTGCACTCAGTGAGCATCCGTCATCAGCATATGATGGTGAGCAGTGTACAAATATGGCAGATGTTTCATTCCTAGTGAATTCATTGTCAAATATTTTACAACAATTTAAAGGGGCACAGTCTGCTGGTGCTAATAATATTGCTAATAGTTTTAAAGGAGCACAGGTCACTGGTGCATTGAATATTAAACAAACTAATGTTAATTCACAAATTCTAGGGGCACAAAGAGAAAGGTTTGGTGCTAGTCAGGTTTTGCATACCAGTAAAATTGATCAGAGGGCACAGATATCTGGTGCATTTGAGCCTGTTGGTAGTGATACTGAAATATTTACAGGGGCACATGATTATGGTGCTGTTAAAAAATTACCATTGAATGAAGTTGGTTCAGTATGGCAAAACTTAAATGAGTCACAAATACTGATCATGGCATGTTAAACCATGATGATGTGGTTTACTCTCCATTGTCTGTTAATCCTATCCTGCCTATCAGGCCTTCAGCAGTGGCAGTTGGGGAGGCTTCTTTTAAGGAACCCTTACCATGTGTTCTGTCACCGTTAGGTTTCCATTTAGCCAGGCCTGTTAAAAAAAAAATTTGGAGAGGAGAATTCATTGACATATTATCTCTTTTGCCGGCTTCTAAAGAATTTTTGTTGAAATCTGATAGGCTGGCAGCGGATAGATCCGAGGAGGACAGGAGAAGGGCCATACCAAGGACCTTCCAAAATTGGTTGCAGGCTTTCTGCATTTATGCAGCAGTTATGGGTGAACGTTTCCCTGCAAAGTGTTCAGGTTTATTCCAACACTTAGATATTGTTGCAGAGGCCTTTCGTCATTTCGGTGGCTCTTCATGGTTCACATATGACGAAAATTTTCGCCAAAAATTGGCAGTCCACCCCTCCCTGCATTGGGGTTCCAAAGATGTTGGGCTATGGCTGAATCTCATGTTGCCGCCTAAGCTTCAGTTTACTCCAAAAGGGGTATCTACTGCACAGTCTGCGTTGCGTAAGGGATTTTGCTTTTCTTTCAATGAAGGGCAATGCAAGTTTCTATCAAATTGCAGATACAAGCATGAATGCTCTCATTGTAGTGGGAACCATCCGGCTAGCAGGTGCTTTCGCAAAACTGCAGCGACAGCTTTTCAGCCATTTCCCGGGCACGCTCATGGGAAGGGCAGTGACTCCAGTGAACCTCCCAAGAATGCTCCCGTGGTTAGAGCGCTATCCAGATCGCAGGATGGCGGCTCTGCTAACTGAAGGTTTCAAGGAGGGTTTTTTGGTCCCGGCCTTTCAAGGCTCGGGCTGTTCTATGGTTCAGAATTTAAAATCTGTTTATACTAATGCTTCAGTGGTAAGAAAGAAAATTTACAAAGAACTGGAAGAAGGGAGGGTGGCTGGTCCTTTTGCTTCCCCGCCATTCGCAAATTTTAGGCTTTCCCCGTTGGGTTTAGTTCCTAAAAAAGAACAAGGTTCTTACCGTCTGATACATCACCTTTCATATCCGGAGAACTCCTCTTTGAATGATGAAGTGGCTGGTGTTGAAGCTCCTGTTTGCTACGCATCATTCGACGAGGCTTTGGTTATATTAAGGAGTCATGGACAAGGGGCCTTGCTATCCAAGGCAGATATTAAGTCAGCATTTCGTTTGCTCCCGGTCCATCCACAGGGCTTCAGTTCACTAGGTTTTCAATTCTCGGGTGAATATTTCTTTGACAAATGTATGCCCATGGGGTTTTCTTTGTCTTGTTTTTATTTTGAAGCTTTTTCAACCTTTCTTCAGTGGGTTTTGTCTGACCTCTATCCCGATGGAGGTTTCCTACATTATCTAGATGATTTTTTATTTGTTGGCTCAGCTGATTCTCCCTCGTGCCTCAAATCTCTTCAGTTATTTTTTAATATTTGTGAGCACTTTGGGATCCCTTTAGCAGCAGAAAAGACAGTGTTTCCATCCACTTCAATTGAATTTTTAGGGATTACCATAGATTCAGCTGCAATGGAATTTAAACTGCCTCTTCAAAAAATACAGAAAATGAGATCCATGATCTCAGTTTTTCTTTTAAGAAAGAAAGTATTATTGAAGGAGGCCCAATCTCTTCTGGGTCTGTTTGCCTTTGCAGCCAGAGTCATTCCAATGGCTAGAGTGTTTTCTCGCAAGTTTTCACTGGCAATCAGAGGCTTTACAAACCCATATTCCCATGTTCGGATCTCCAAGAGCGTTCGGGAGGACCTTAGAATTTGGGATGCTTTTCTGTGTCATTTTAATGGCTCTACTATATGGCAACAGGATTTTGTTACTAACGAACAGCTTAATTTTTTCACGGATGCAGCTGGGTCTTCAGGCTTTGGAGCATTTATGGATGGGCATTGGTGCGCAGGTGAGTGGCATCAGGACTGGTTACAAAAGGACATCATTCAAAATTTGGTCCTTTTGGAGCTTTTCCCTGTGATAGTCTCTTTAGTAGTTTGGAAAGACGTTTTTGCGAATCGCAGAGTTCTGGTGCATACTGATAATAAAGGTGTTTTGTATGCAGTGAATACTTTATCCTCTAAATCTGAACCAGTGATTAGGCTACTACGTTTTCTGGTTTTACAATGCATGCGATTCAATATCTGGTTGAAAGCAGAGCACATTCCGGGCGTGCAGAATAATATTGCTGATGCTTTATCTCGTTCACAGTTCACGAGGTTTCGGGAATTGGCTCCGACATCGGATCAATGCGGAACTCCTTGCCCGGATTTCCTCTGGGGCTTAATATGGAGTTAATTCTTGGTAACTTCAAGAATTCAGTGTCGAAGAAAACGTGGTCAGATTATCGCCTATCCTGGTCCAGATGGTGCTCCTTTTGTCAGGACTTTGGTCTGGATTCTCTTGTTGTCACTTCTTATGTCTCCCTGTCTTTTGTGTCTTCATTGCTTCAGGCTAATCTTAGCCCAGCTTCTATCAGCAAAATTTTAGCGGGGGTCTCCTTCTTTCTCAAATTCGCAGGTTTGCCATCTCTAACCTCTTTCTTTCAAGTTAATCAAGTTTTAAAAGGTTTTAGGAGGTCAAAACCTTTATTGGATAATAGGCGCCCTATTTCGGCTGCTATATTGGTTGATCTCCTTAAGGTTTTAGAAGTGGTGTGTTTCTCTGAATTTGAATTAATTTTGTTTAGGGCCGTTTTTTCAGTTGCCTTTTTTGGCGCCCTCAGAATTGGGGAATTTACATCTGAAAATAGAAGGTCCTCAGCTTTTCTCCTCAAATCACATGTCATTGTGTATGATGGGTCCCTTAGCCTTTTTCTTTGTAGGTCTAAATCTCTTCCAACAGGTCAAGGTCATTGGATTTCTCTGTCTAGTTCTACCAATCCTACAATATGCCCGGTGCTATTGGTGTCTAGATATATGTCAATTAGACCATGTTCTGATGATTCCTTCTTTATCCACCAGGATTTGTCCTCTCTAACTAGGTACCAGTTTTCAGCTGTGTTGGCTGCTTCTCTGAAACGCTTGAACCTATCTGGTTTTTGCTTTTCTTCACATTCTTTTCGCATCGGGGCAGCCACCACAGCTGACTCTCTAGGTTTCCCGGCAGAAACTTTAAAAAGAATTGGCCGTTGGGGTAGTGATAGATATAAGATTTATGTTCGCCCCGATCTACTAAATTTTGTAATCTCTTTTCAGGATCTTCCGCAGCTACAGTTTGGATTGTAGGTCATTCCTACGTTTTCTGGGCAGCCAAGCATGCTGAAACTAGAACCTACTCGGCTAATTTAGGTCTGGACTCTAAGTCTTTCACAGTATTGTGGTCAGGTATTAGGGGTTTGAGGTGGAAAAATTTGAGAGATCATTTACTTCACTTATCTAATGTTTGGCCTTTACCCCAGATCTTGGTGCTTCATGCCGGGGGCAATGATTTAGGCAAAGTTAAGACGTGGGATCTTCTATGCGAAATCAAGAGGGATCTTTGTTATATTCAACTTTTATTCCCAAATGCTATAGTAGCATTTTCAGAGATGATTCCTCGTCTTCTTTGGTCCCCGTCGGGCAATTTATTTTATGTGGACAAGATTAGAAGGCGTCTCAATAGAACAATCCATAGTTTTTTAAGTTCATCCGGTGGCATATCTTTTCGCCACTTAGAATTAGAGGGTTTTGTACATGGTTTATTTCGTGGAGATATGGTCCATTTATCTGTGATAGGCTTAGATATATTTAATATGGGTTTACAAAATCTAATTGAATCAGCCACGGTGTTGGGGGGGGGGCCTCGGCCGGCAGCACTGCTGCTGTCCTCAGCCGGTGGGGAGTAGTCGTCCAGCATTGTTGGATGGACACCATTTAATTTGTTCAGTTGTAGCCAGGATGGCTTTATATTCTTTAAAATAAATTTGAGTATTTTAGGTAACCCCTATGGATAACACCGTGGCCTTATAAATACCAATTAATAAATGTTTTGTTAAATTTAATTAACAGTGTTTGTCTTTATTATAATCCCATCTGTGCTAGCCCATGAAGGGTCATAGCATTATGCTGGGGCCCACATGGGATGGCTCAGAGGGGGCTGCATTTTCTCTCCTTTTATCTATTTACTAGGTTGCCATTGGTTGCCACTGTTGCTCAGGGCAGCAACAGCAAGAGGATTGGTAGCAAGGGCCAGCGTCAGGATTGGAGGAATTTGGCGGGCGCTGAGCAGCGCTGAAGAAGCCTATATAAGGGGCTGAGTGCAGCGGTCACTGACCGTGTGAAGCAGAACAAGCGACACCCACCCACCCGCCCCCTTTTTTGTCATGATGTTGTCCATGAGGGGGAGTAGTCGTCCAGCATTGTTGGATGGACACCATTTAATTTGTTCAGTTGTAGCCAGGATGGCTTTATATTCTTTAAAATAAATTTGAGTATTTTAGGTAACCCCTATGGATAACACCGTGGCCATATAAATACCAATTAATAAATGTTTTGTTAAATTTAATTAACAGTGTTTGTCTTTATTATAATCCCATCTGTGCTAGCCCATGGCACATCCAAAATCAGTCCAACTGAGAAGTGGGCATTACAGGAAAGTCTAAAAGGCCCACAAAAAAAACTATTTAACAGAGGTGGCTCAAAAAAGCCTACAGAGCAGCCTAAAGAACCTTACAAGCACAGCCGGAAATGGGTTATGACTGAACATCCACCTTGCATATGGGAAATAAATAAATAATGATGAAAAGCAGCCAAAAAAGCACTAATTGATCTAGTGGAATGTGAAACTTGCATATATTTGCAAATGTGTGCAAACAAAACCCTCTGTTTTTAACACAAACTGTTATGCCCCGTACACACGGTCGAATTTTCCGACGGAAAATGTGTGATAGGACCTTGTTGTCGGAAATTCCGACCGTGTGTACACAAATCAAACGCACAAAGTGCCACGCATACTCAGAATAAATTAAGAGACTAAAGCTATTGGCTACTACCCCGTTTATAGTCCCGACGTATGTGTTTTACGTCAACGCGTTCAGAACGATCGGATTTTCCGACAACTTTGTGTGACCGTGTATATGCAAGACAAGTTTGAGCCAACATCCGTCGGAAAAAATCCATGGATTTTGTTGTCGGAATGTCCGATCGTGTGTGCAGGGCATTAGAGGAGGGTACATTTGGTTGTTGCAGGCTGGCTGGTAAGTGTGCTGGGAAATCTTCTTTTTGTTTGTGATATGTATTGCATTTTGATGTGCACCTTGCGGAAAAGGCCAGTTATAGATTTAGGTGGTTGCCACTTTTTTGTACAGTTGGTTGCATTGGATGCAAGGATGCACGACATTGTGCTTTTTCTGGGCATCGTGCGTGTCCCTGTGCCTTTAAGGAGGAGTGGGCTCCCTCTAGGCATACCTGCCCTTAATATATCCATTCTTATATGTGCTCCTACTATGGAGGCTCTGGAAATTTAGAGTTAGGACCGCAGTATATACAGAGGTTCCTTGGTGCGGGCACTGCGGCTTATGCATATAATTGCAAATGTGTGCAAACAAAACCCTCTGTTTTTACTGCAAATTGTTAGACAGGGTCAATTTGGTTGTTTTGCAGGCTGGCTAGTAAGTGTGTTGGGAAATCTTCTGTCAGTTTCTGATGTGTATTGCCCTTCCATGTGCAGCTTGTTGCAAAGGCCAGTTATAGGTTGGGGTGGTTGCCACATTTTTTGTACAAAGGGCATAAGCTTGAATAATAAGCTGTTGAATCCAGAATCAACCTAATGATAGGTGGGACGAGAAGCAGGCTGTCCCTTAGGGGGACCTTCAGGAAGGACACTAGCAAAACACTGATTTATTCTGGCAGTGGGAGGGATAATACGGAGCTGTCCATACAGCTTTGTTTTGCCAGTGTACTGAAGGTAACAGCATAACCCAATGTACCCGAGTACTCATTCTGTCTCCTGTAATGCATGAGTAGAAAATCTCCTTTTTACTGCTTAAGAAGCTTTGCCAGTTCAAGCTAGGGCTCTGTATGCTAAAATTCTTTAATATTGTTATGTCTGAGCAGAAGCTATTATATATTTCTGGCTCTCTCGGTCAGAAATTGCAGATAACCAGATTATGTCTATTACATTCCGTACATCACAATTCAATCATTTCTTACAAGTCTAAAAAGAAATAAACTACCCTTTCACTGCCCGCCAGCTGCTGTATTCTAAATAAATCACAGGGGTTTAACCTTAAACTGTCAGCATTCTGGTTGTCTTTTAGTACAGTTCTTACTAAAATACATCAACCTTTGATTTAATGTATTACTACTTAGGCAAATGTCTAATAAAGTCATAGTCTACTGTATTTTCCATTGGGATTAAGGCGGAGAGAAGGAAAAAAGTAGGTATAGAAAAGGTTCATTAAGAAAAGACTTACAGTATCTGCATCAGCATCAGGGACACTTAAGTGGGTCCACTTCCTGTCAGAGACAGCTTGGGCATTCTATCCAGAAGAGAAAAGGAGTAGAAAGTAGCAACAGTAAAAGACCAGCAGATAAAGCTAGAAATAGTAGCACATCAACAAAAACAGATTGCAGAATTGTTCTTAAAGCAGGACCTTACCCCCAAACATACATTTTCTAGGCTTTTTATTGCAAAAGAGACTTATTACTATATCAAACCTGTCTGCTCACAAACATCTGAATGTACACCGAGCCGTGGCATTCCTTGGTGCCAGAATAATTGAACTCCTGTGCTCATGCGTGGATGTTATGTCACCCCAGCCCTACCAATCAAGATGAGGTCAGCGAAAAGATGTTGGCACAAGAAAAAGTGCAGGTGAGTATTGGTGCCTTTAGTTCTGCTTCAACAGTAGTCCAAATTATAATGCATATCAAGATAAAATATTTTAATTACCTTTCAGGCATATACCCTGAGTTAAATGTTATTAGGAACATTTATTTACATAGCAAAATGTATAACCAGCGGCAGCCTGTCAATAAGGGCGCCCGGCGCTGCCGCGCCGCACCCTCTCTCCAGGCCACCCCCTATGTGCAATGGATAGATTCATGCAGAGCATGAATCTATCCACAGTGTAAATCTATCCACGGCCGCCATGGCCACCCCCTATTAATGCGTCTGGCCCCTTTCAGGACACCGGGCACATGAATTACAGCAGCCAGGTTTTTTTTGAAGCACCCGATTAGAGCCAGAGGCTCTAATAGGCTTCAAAATAGGGTGGGCTCAGGTCGAAGAGAAGGTGACCGTAGCCCACCCAGGTGTGTTACAACAGCGAATGAATATTCACTGTTGAAACACTGATCCTCAATCCACCCAATAAGAAGCCGGTGCGAGACCTGTTTTCTGATTGGCCAAAAAGAAAAGACTCCCTTGGCCGCCGAGGAAGAGGGAGGAAACAGAGGCCGCAGCCGCCGTGATGACCCGTGAAGAGCAGGAGAATGGGAGGCCGCTGCCGAGCAGGGTAAGCCGTCGGTTACTGTTTGCCTCTCCCCCAAAATGTTTTTCCACCGGCCGCCACTGTGTATTACAATATAAAAATGCCCCCCATATAATAATTCAAAAAGGTAATGGAAAAGGCCAAGTCTTATTGAGTGGCCTTCCAAAACCAATGGCTTGCAAGTGGTGCTATGTTCGCTACTTCTTTTGCTATACTGATGGAAATTGTTGAATCCAAGATGCCATTTTAGGCATTTTGAGCATGTTTCAAATACTCAGGGAACAGTGGCAACTGCAGGAAATGGACGTGAAGGTGGCACTCATTCTACCCCGCGGGAGATGGGAGGGAAGGTTAGGATCAGAGGAATCCTTTCCTTAGGAGGCAGATGACAAGGATCCGGGGTAGGGCTGCTGCTTCTCGCTCCAGCTACTCCTCGCTCTGGGGCCATTGCTTCTTCTCCTGGCCAAACAGGAAGTGGGTCCTGAGACCAGATTGTCCGGGAGTCCTAAGACACCCTGGCCAATCGGGTCTCAGGACCCGCTACCTGATTGGCTGGGAGGAGAATCAGGAAGACAATAGCGAATATTAATTCACTATTGTTACACAACTGGGTGGGCTCAGGGCACAGTGCTCTGCTCCCCGAGCCCACCCTTTTTTTAAGCCAATTAGAGCTTCAGGCTCTAATCATGCGCTTCAAAAAAAAAAAAACCCATTGAAATCCATGCATCCGGTGCCCTGCATGTCGATTAGGGTCGGCACCCCTGCACCCCTTATGGACAGGCCACCACTGTCAGGGATTATGCTGGTCTGTGGTTCACATTGTATTGACTAGTATGGCTATAAATGCAAAATGAAGCAAGCGATATTATGCAATAAAAAATTTTATTTTTTTTCAATTATCCATTTTTGCCACACATCTAAAGTTTATCCTTGATGTGTAATCTATGGGGCACACATGTGTATAGTTCTGCTTCCAGGTTTTGTATTTATCTTAATACTTAAGATGTTTTTTTAGGAATGGAAGGAACTTCATGTCCCTTTTGTACTTTTTAGCACATGCTTCAGACCTCGACTGCAGTTTTTATGCTCTTTGTTGTTACCTGTTAACAGATTTTCTATATCCAGTCATCCATTGTGATGAAGCATCAGACTTAATCCGAGATAATAAAGCAGCAGCACTTCAGAATCTCCTATATTACTACTTAGTCTATGTCAAAAAGATTTTTAAAAAGGGTTCATCTGTACTGTGTCATAAAAAGGCTGAAGACTATGAACTTATTCTGAAAAAAAAGGTGTACTTGTGAAAATGGCTGCAAAGAGCGCCTTGGGTTTGGATTTCCAGCCTCCTCTGAGTTTAACATCTTTCTTTAAGAAACACAAAATGGTCCACTGTCGTTATTGCACCCTCCTCATAAACAATAGTAAGAGTATTTATCTGTCCATTTCGCTTTATTTTGTAACAGTGCTTAAAGCAGAACTTTACTCTCTCAATCAACATTGACTGTCAGCATTAGTACATTTACATTTCTTCCATTACTTCCTGGTTTCCAGTCCTAGGCAAATGAGGTCATACATCTCAGGAGTGTTCAAGAAGGGAGGAGGAATTTTCTCAACTAAGCACACTCCCCTGCCTGCATGCCTGGGATAAGGGCAAATAGTTTCTAGGAAGTAAATGCTACATGAATCCTATGCCCTTATTTAAGATTGCTGTGGCTAGAAATGCTAGGGGGTTTATTCTTAGCAAAATAAAGCATGAAAACATGGATGGATAAGTGAGTTTGCTTTAAAAATTAAAAATTAATGAAATCGTGTTTTTGGTTTTGGTGCTCAAATGCAGTGTAGTTCCCCTTTAATGCAGTTTAAAGGCAAAACTTTTCTTTTCATTTTGGATAGAATAAGGGAGGGTTATAGCCCCTATCAGTTCTGGTCAGCGACGGCTCGTTCATTATGGGCGCACGGGCGCCGCCCCCCTTATCCATGCGTCCGGCTCCCTAATCTACATGCAGGGCACCAAACGCATGGATTCCAATGGGGGGGGGGGTATTTTTTTTTTTAAGCACATGATTAGAGCCAGAAACTCTAATAGACTTCAAAAAAGGGTGGGCTCGGGGCGCAGAGCACTGCGCTCTGGGCCCACCCAGTTGTGTGAGAATAGCGAATGAATATTCGCTATTTTCACACTGATCCTCCTCCCAGCCAATCAGGAAGTGGGTCCTGGGACCTGTCATCCAATTGCCTGAAAGGACAGGCGATCCTATTGGACACCTAGGAGGGAGGAGACACGACAGCGGAAGCCGTCATGATGCAGAGGAGGAGCCACCCACAGGAGCGCTGCCCCGTCCGGAACCTATGTGGAGCAAGTGCGGGGCTGGATGACCGACTGACTACGAGACCCCCTGGGGGGTCCAACAGGAACACAAGCCGCAATAAAATCTTGACAGGTGTTCTAATTCCTCTTCATGCTATGCAAAATTTTAAAAGAAGTGTTGCCTTTAGTTACACTTTAAACATTATTTTCATTCATTTTTTCAAATGTTAAAACAAACATCACAACCTCTGCTCCCAGAGCGAACCATCCCAGCACATCAAGACCCTTAACCAACCCTGCTGCCCACCAGCATCAAGCTTTGGAAAGGGGAAACTGGTGCCTGGGTTGATATCAGCATAGCAGAGAGGATGTGCACTTGCAGCTCTGTTGGTATGAGGATCTCAGCCCACAAGTCTGGCATGCCTGGCTGCTTTGTTCTGGGAGTGGGGGCTAAACTATTTTTTCCTTTAATTAAAAAAAAATAAAAAAAAAACATGGAAGTGCTGAACTTCTGTGAAAACACAGGTTCAACATGCTCCATACACAACTGTTGAATGTTACAGTAAAGTACTTTTTCCTATTGAAAAATAAATATGTTTTCGAATGTCAGGGAAGGTAATATTTTCACTGGGTAAATCTTGGCTGAATTTCCACTGTTCACCATTGTGTTCAAATAACAGGTGAAATCATGGATAACTACATCCCTGAAAAAAAACCTGAAAACTTCGAGGCAATGGCATAATGCCGTATTATAGGCTTACCTGTAAGTAAAAATGACCAAGCGGGTTTACAACCGCTTTAATGTAAAAATATATGTCTTGTTTAAAGCATATGTAAATGCAAAAGTTAGTTTTGGGTAGAGTAAGAAAGGTTTAAAACCCTTATCAGGCTATTTTTTTTTTTTTTATCTTTGGTTGTACTCACCATTGAATATGCACTAAGAGTATCTGTTTTGTGTGCATTATTTGCAGGAAAATCCTCTTCATGTTCATCTAAATATCCCTGCAGGAAAAAAGATTTATATGAGTGTTTCCTGAAGTGTGAATATAGTTGTCAACAGATTTTAAACCATTACATGCTGGCTTCGCTGACGTCATAATAAAAAAATAAGGCAAAACACATTGGACAGGCACAGAGCATTGAGTTAATAGATAAAATATTAGCAAAATGTTTCATATTGCTGGATATTAAAGGTCCTGGCGAAAGTGCTGGCCATGCCAAGTTATTCTTTAATTCACCCTAACCAAACGGGTTCTACGTTCGGTAAAAATACCACCTACAGTACTAGATGTTGATTTATGAATTCACAGACTCAACATGATTACGTTGGCACAAGAATCATTGTAACTTTGGATGCAGCCAAAACTTTTGATTCAGTGAAGTGGTGCTGTCTTACTTTACTAAGTGGTTACAATTAGTATATCAAGCCCCGGAGTCAAGGGTTTTTGGCTAATGGCAGGGAATCCGAGATCTTTCACCTATTTAGGGGAACACATTCTTTTTCTTCCTTGAACATAAAATAAAGTACCCACTTTTTTATATGAAAAGGTTTAATATTGGTGTGCTTAAAGTAATAACATGATCCTATTGATAATTGAGGGGGAAGTCTTGAAGCCTGTATACATTACCTTGAAAAATGATTCATAAAAAGTGGCACATAATTGTGAAGTGGAAGGAAAATGATTAATGGTTTTCAAAATTTTTTGCAAATAAATATCTGAAAAGCGTGGCATGCATTGGTAATCAACCCCCTTTACTCTGATACCCCTAACTAAACTCTAGTGGAACCTATTATTGCCTTCTGAAGTCACCTAATTAGTAAATAGAGTCCACCTGTGTGTAATTTAATCTCAGTATAAAATACAGCTGTTCTGTGAAGCCCTCAGAGGTTTGTTAGAGAACCTTAGTGAACAAAAAAGCATTATTAAGGCCAAAGAACACACAAGACAGATCAGCGATAAAGTTGTGGAGAAGTGTAAAGCAGGGTTAGGTTATAAAAAAAATATCCCGAGCTTTGAACATCTCATGGAGCACTGTTCAATCCATCATCCGAAAATGGAAAAAGAGTATTGCACAACTGCAAACCTACCAAGATATGGCCGTCCACCTAAACTGACAGGTCGGACAAGGAGAGCATTAATCAGAGAAGCAGCCAAGAGCCATGGTAACTCTGGAGGAGGTGCAGAGATCTACAGCTCAGGTGGGAGAATCTGTCCACAGGACAACTATTAGTCGTGCACTCCACAAATCTGGCCTTTATGGAAGAGTGGCAGGAAGAAAGCCATTGTTGAAAGAAAGCCATAAGAAATCCTGTTTGCAGTTTGCGAGAAACCATGTGGGGGACACAGCAAACGTGGAAGAAGTTGCAATGGTCAGAAGAGACCAAAAAGAAACTCTTTGGCCTAAAAGCAAAACGCTATGTGTTGCGGAATACAAAACACTGCACATCACCCTGAACACACCCCACGTTTTTATTTTTATTTTCATTCTATTTTATTTTTTACTTTTTCATCTCCGTTTCTGTGTTTCCAAATCAACGATTTTAATGATTTAAAATATTTATAATCCTATATTGTGATTGTGCAACACTACTTTTGTCTACACATTGTGGCCAAACTCAAATTATCACTTCCTTGTGTGTGCTGGAGCTTGTTGTCCCACGGAGCCCCTGTACACATAAATAGCACCATTCCAGCATTACAACGTTAGGCCTGTAGAAGGAGCTGAGCTCCGAGCGCATAGCCTGCTATTCCTGACCACCCAGAACGGTCTCTCCATGGTGCCTGATAACTTCCGGTGAGGTCATATCCTTTCGTTTCGCGCTGGTTCGGGCCGACTTCCTGGTGGCCACAGGACTGCACAATGGATCCATTGCCACTCCACTGATGCCTGGATAATGGTCCCTGATGCCTGCAAAGTTACCACTTCGATCACACAGATGAGCTTGACATTCATTTACTTCTTGTGAGTGTTACATTTACTTTGCAATTAAAATTTTGCCTAATCACTACACTGAGGTGGTGCTTCCTGTGTTCTCACTTCCTCCATACAGCCAAAGCTACAATGGATTGGTTTAGATCAAAGTATATTCATGTGTTAGAATGGCCCAGTCAAAGTGCAGACCTAAATCCAATTGAGAATCTGTGGCAAGACTTGAAAATTGCTATTCACAGATGCTCTCCATCCAGTCTGACAGAGCTTGAGCTGTTTTTCAAAGAAGAATGGGAAAAAATGTCACGCTAGATGTGCAAAGCTGGTAGAGACATCCCCAAAAAGACTTGCAGCTGTAATTGCAGTGAAAGGTGGTTCTACAAATTATTGACTCAGGGGGGCTGAATACAAATGCATGCCACACTTTTCACATATTTATCTGTAAAAAAATGTGAAAACCATTTATCATTTCCCTTCCAATTGACAATTATGTGCCACTTTATGTGTTGGTCTATCACATAAAATCTCAATAAAACACATTTACGTTTTTGGCTGTAACATGACAAAGGCCTTGTAGTTAATCTTTTCAAGGCCGTGTAGGTAATCTGTCATCCCACCCAACAAATAGGTCACTGTGACATTTGTAGATGACTAGGCAACTTCCAAAATTCTACAAACTTCTTGATCTTGCGTAATTTAGCCAGAGTTATTACATTAGTCCAGTATGCAGAATATTTGACCTAGGAAAGCGAGGTAAAGAATATATGCCTCAGGCAAAGGCTCAGTGAAATTAATAAAGGGCTTGTGTTTGTGGATGCTTTGCTTTGTAAAAAATGTTTAAGCTTAATAGCTTTTTTTTCGTTTTGAGTAGGAAAGGGTTAGACCCAGTTACGTTTGAGGGACCAAACAGGACACAAACAGCAATAAAAAAACCACATAGAAGTCCAAACCCAACTCTACCAAATAAGTATTTTTTATATGTATTCCTAGAGATATTCCTCTCACTTTCATTTTTATTAACCACACAGGAAATTGTTTTAGACTTTGAGAGATTTCCAAGGCTTTGGGATCCATCTCTTTCCAATCTAGTCATTAATGATCTGGTAGATGAGATAGAAAGCAATTACATAATTCTTTATGAAAATAATGTAGAATAATTAAAATTTTATAGAATATTGATATATTACAAAAGGATCTTGACAAAATAGGTGTATAGGCAGTTAAATAAGAAATTAAATTTAAAAGGCGAAATTATAATAGTATGCAAAGGCCATTGGGATAGCACTGCTCCTATAGTTATATATATTATCAGCTGGACAAAACAAAAGGTTTTGGGGTTATTAGTTAAAGTGTTAATTTTCATTCTGTTATATTGCAGCCATTTGCTAAAATCATTTATTCATTTTTTTTCCTCATTAATGTACACACAGCACCCCATATTGACAGAAAAACAAAGAATTGTTGACATTTTTGCAGATTTATTAAAAAAGAAAAACTGAAATATCACATGGTCCTAAGTATTCAGACCCTTTACTGTGACACTCATATTTAACTCAGGTGCGGTCCATTTCTTCCGATCATCCTTGAGATGGTTCTACACCTTCATTTGAGTCCAGCTGTGTTTGATTATACTGATTGGACTTGATTAGGAAAGCCACACACCTGTCTATATAAGACCTTACAGCTCACAGTGCATGTCAGAGCAAATGAGAATCAAGAGGTCAAAGGAACTGCCTGAAGAGCTCAGAGACAGAATTGTGGCAAGGCACAGATCTGGCCAAGGTTACAAAAAAATTTCTGCTGCACTTAAGGTTCTGAGCACAGTGGCCTCCATAATCCTTAAATGGAAGACGTTTCGGATGACCAGAACCCTTCCTAGAGCTGGCCATTCAGCCAAACTGAGCTATCGGGGGAGAAGAGCCTTGGTGAGAGAGGTAAAGAAGAACCCAAAGATCACTGTGGATGCGCTCCAGAGATGCAGTCGGGAGATGGGAGAAAGTTGTATAAAGTCAACCATCACTGCAGCCCTCCACCAGTCGGGGCTTTATAGCAGAGTGGCCCGACGGAAGCCTCTCCTCAGTGCAAGACACATGAAAGCCCGCATGGAGTTTGCTAAAAAAAAAAAACACCTGAAGGACTCCAAGATGGTGAGAAATAAGATTCTCTGGTCTGATGAGACCAAGATAGAACTTTTTGGCCTTAATTCTAAGCGGTATGTGTGGAGAAACCAGGCACTGCTCATCACCTGTCCAATACAGTCCCAACAGTGAAGCATGGTGGTGGCAGCATCATGCTGTGGGGGTGTTTTTCAGCTGCAGGGACAGGACGACTGGTTGCAGTTGAGGGAAAGATGAATGAGGCCAAGTACAGGGATATCCTGGACGAAAATCTTCTCCAGAGTGCTCAGGACCTCAGACTGTGCCGAAGGTTTACCTTCCAACAAGACAATGACCCTAAGCACACAGCTACAATAACGAAGGAATGGCTTCACAACAACTCTGTGACTGTTCTTGAATGGCCCAGCCAGAGCCCTGACTTGGACCCAATTGAGCATCTCTGGAGAGACCTAAAAACGGCTATCCACCAACGTTTACCATCCAACCTGACAGAACTGGAGAGGATCTGCAAGGAGGAATGGCAGAGGATCCCCAAATCCAGATGTGAAAACTTGTTGCATCTTTCCCAAAAAGACTAATGGCTGTATTAAATCAAAAGGGTGCTTCTACTAAATACCGAGCAATAAGGGAAAAAATTAACTTAAATGATTTTAGCAAATGGCTGCAATATAATAAAGAGTAAAAAATGTAAGGCTGTCTATATTTTCTGCTTACCCTGTGTAAAAAAAGGTGTGTACTTACCTTTTTTAATCTGGCCCATTCACGTGATTAAGCACCTCTGGCTCACCTGTGTAAGGGAGCGCTTGATGTTCCTTCCTCTTTCTTGCAGCAGCCTCTCTCCAACACAGGGAAGCTGGAGCTACTGGATCAGGTAAGTGGACTGGATTAAAAAAAGGTAAGTAGGCTAGGCAGGAGGAGGGGATGTTTTTAAGAAAAGTTATAGTTAGCCTCATCTTCCACTTTAACAATTAGCTAGTTTAAAGCAGCAAATTGAAAAAAAATGGTGATGCAGATAGCTGAGAGATGGGAAGTCACAAATGGGTGCTCATTCAGTACACTCAGTTGACCATATCGTAAACTGCTGGAAAGAGATATCACAAAGCTTCTTTATATGTGATGTGGGAAGGACAGCTTCGTGAAGCCTGTGCTCTGCCATTTCCTCTTTTTTTGATTGGTATATCACCAAATTCACATGTCCAAGCATCTATTAAAGAGTTACTAAACCCACAACAGTAAAATCAGTCTGTATATGCAGTAAAGCATGTTTGTTATACTCACTGTGGAACCTAAGGGGTTAATCCGGCACATTGTGTTAAAAGCCTGTCTTATCCTCCCCTTCTTCCACTGTCCCTAATCCATCTCCTGATAGTACAGAGCCTTGGGGGCACTCTGCACTTGCTCAGTTTGATGTGTATTGCTAGAGATTTTTTTTTTTGGGGGGGGGGCGCAATCAGCACTGTCCATACAGAGGGTCAGGAGTCATGCAGCTTCATAGGACAGTCAGAAGAGAATGTGACTCCGCCTAAAAGCTTTAACCAGTGCTCGCCGGAAACTGATAGAAGTCAGAAAACTCCTATATACTGCTGATGAGAAAAATGACTATAATAATTGAATTTCCATGTTCTGTGTACTGTGGTAGACCAGATATAGTAAATGCAGGGTCCTGGTTTAGTAACACTTTAATACACTTTCATAGATCTGGCTTCTAGTACGTGATATTCAGCAGGGGTCCTGTGGGAATATGTGTTTAGAAATGCTTCTACTGCACAACATGGAAAAAAAGTGGTTCCCAAATTATCACATTGAAAAGAGTGAGCTGGACTGGTACACTACAACTATATGTATTTCAAGCTTTAAACTTCAACTGACAGGAGAATTCAATACCTGAAGTTCAGATTACACAAACAGCTGAATGACTCAGAAATGTAACATCTCCTTTTTCACCCCCTCTCCCTGGTGTATACAGGTCAGCACAAAGCAGTTAGAAAAATACAAACCACTGTTGCGCTCTCTAGAAACCCATAATATTCAGCAAAAAACAGTATTAAGCTTGTGCCCTGCATTACTTTTTTTTTTTTTTTTTAAACGAATATTAAATATAAATTATACAAAAATATAAAACATTTGTTTAAAAACATAGATACTGAACTCAGACCCATTACTGTTTCCTATTAACACGAGACATCTGTTAAATAACTGTAATGATCATGTACTAGATTTGAATTGTTTTTACTTTCGAGTTATCCGAGGAAAACACTCATTAGAAGCGGTAGAAAAACATCATAGTTTTCCACTTCTTGGCTCGCATTTGAAATCATTTTCTAGCACACTTTACCAGTGCATATCACAGCTTTCCCAACACTAGCAATCTGTGGAGACTAATAAAGCAAAGCGGTATCCTGCAGCTCTCTTGATGTTAATCAATAGTGTGAACATTTGGCTCAGCTCTTAATGTAGTGTAGTGAGCTGACTCTTGTAATCGGCTATGCTTCATCAGATAGAAAAGGTGTAATAAGACTGATTTTTATGTGTGAGGACATGCACAGTACATTACCATAAGTACAGAGCCATACATAGATTGAATTAGTGATGAAAGATGCAGCTTTTGCCTGTTTTCCAAATGACTGCTGAGACATTCAGTGACCATAATATCATCAACAAATGGGATCTAATTTTATGTTTGACAACAGAGCACTGATACAGGGCTGGGAATCATGGCAATAAATTCATCACGACGTCTCTAGGGCTGGACCAACATCAACAAAGATGTACTGTGTATATTGGTTTTGTTCTTAAATTGCCTTCTGGGGGATTAGCAAGGAATTTATTTTCCCCAATTGGAGCAAATTGGATCATGCTTCATAAGGTTTCTTTGCCTTCCTCTGGATGAACTGTGGGTTTGGATTATGTATATGGAGGTTTTCTAATTATTTACTGTTTTTTTTTTCTTTTGGTTGAACTAGATGGACTTGTGTATTTTGCCACTCTGGCTAATTACGTAACCATGTAAAATAAGCAACAGTTTTAAATGTCAGATATTTTCAAACTTTAGAAAAGATGGGAGACCATTCGTCGTTTGTATGAGAATTGGGATGTAACTACTTCACACAAGACTTATGACTCACATTTATGGTAATCTGTACCTATGTTATCACATAGACTTGGTGGAGCGTCGCTCCAGCAAGCGCTAGATGCTATTGCTCAAATGTTCCACAGACAAAGAGGGTGCTGGAGTGAGTTTGCTCATCCAGAAAGCTCTATGAATCTACAGTAGATCAATGCCACACACACCGATCAGCTCCAAGGTATAGGGAGTTAAGAGTGGCCTCAGCTCCAGTGTCTCCCGATAGACACCCCCCTTAATGCATTTTACCCCTCATATGACTAAGCCCCAGGGGAGGGGCAAAGTATATCAGGGGCTTGGCTATCGGGAGGAGACAGGGCTGAGGCCGCTCTTCACTTCCTATACCTTGGAGCTGATTGGTGTGCAGCATTGATCCACTGTAGATTCTTATATCATACTAAAAAACATCCCCCAAAAATCGGGGGTCATCTTATACGCGGGGTATGTGCACCTTTGGTTCGTTTAGGCCAAGCTTGTCCAAAAGGAACGTCCCTTATCTGTCAGCCTGCTGGATGTGCGGTAATACTTTATGTAGCTTCGGCTACATATAGTATACCACGCTTAGCCAATCACGGCGAGCGATGTATTCTATTAGTCAGAAAGGTGCGGGCTGATGATGCAGGCTTTGTATTTATTAATAGGATACATCGCTCGCCGTGACTGGCTCAGCGAGGTATACTGTATGTATACTGTATGTAGCCGAAGCTACAGTAGATACGGTATTACCGCACATCCAGCGGGCTGGCTGACAGATGGTCTTGCTAAATGGTGTTGCCTCAGAACGGGTAATAGTCTTATACGATGAGTATAGCCCAAAACCTATGTTTTAACTGGAGCATTAAGGGGTCGTCTTATACGCCCAGTCGCCTTATACACCGGAAAATGGTATATTTTTTTACTGCTGTTCCCTTAAGGAATTAAAAAAAAAAAAAAAGTGAATTGGAATTTCAATAGTACTTTTTTAGTCTTTTTAAATCTAGTTCTTTCATTTAAGGCAGGGGTCAGCAACCTGTAGATAGCGATCTACCAGTAGATTGTGGACAGGTGACTGGTAGATTGCGGTCTGGGCTTGCTGACCCACCATCCCAGAGCATCAAAAAAACAGAGTGCAATGTGGAGTGATACCAACTGCACTCCATCTCTTATCCCAGCTAGCAGCCTCCAGAGTGGTGCCGGCAGCAGGAAAGAAGAAATATTCAGGTCAGTGTGAAGCAATACACTGGGCATAATACTGTAGGGCTGCTTTTTACACTGATGAAGATGCACTGCGCTGCACCCGCGTTGCAGGTAAACCGTAGCACACCAATGTGAAAACAGCCTTATAGGGGGCTCAGAATAGTAAGGGCCCATTTACATTTGCAGTTTGGGGTGTGGTAAAACCCCATAGTTAAGATGTGTTTTTATCACCCCTG
Organism: Aquarana catesbeiana; assembly: GCF_042186555.1. Taxonomy (NCBI): domain Eukaryota; kingdom Metazoa; phylum Chordata; class Amphibia; order Anura; family Ranidae; genus Aquarana; species Aquarana catesbeiana. Next base: position 605,148,448 of record NC_133325.1, read on the forward strand.
CCCCAACCACACCCCCTTTAGCTGCAGTGGCCAGGGGTGTACACATGTCGCAGCCGCAGAAGGAGTTGTACGCCCTGGCATTGTTGGTGGGTGTAGCATCTGCCAAGCATGACCCATTCAAGTGTATGAGGCCCCCCCAACTTTACGTGTAAACGAGCCCTAAGGGTGCCGCTGCCAAAGGCAACTAGGGGCTCATTCACAAGTTCAGCAGGCACTGCTGCTCCTCTGAAAGCGATCCAAGTGTGTTTGACAGGTGGTGGAGGCAGCGATATGTTGCCTCCTCACCACCTGATTTTAAACCCATGATTGCTGTGCAATGCATGCAATTGTGACACAGTGGTACATCTATTTGAGGTTTAAATCAGATGTGAGGAGGAGACACTGCGCCCAGTGATCTTTGACTTCTCCCACATTGTTCAGGTAGATCTCCACCTTTTTATGGTTGCCTACCCCTGATTTAAGGAATATTTGAAAATACTGTCATGAAGGCTCTTGCTTAGGGTAACAACTAGCGATGAGCTAAAGGCTCGAACCTTCGAGAAGCTGAGATTTAACCACCTCAATACCGCCGTACATACTGTATATATATATATATATATATATATATATATATATATATATATATATATATATGGCTTTGTATTAAGGTGGTCATACTGGGATCATGGTTGAAGAAAATCATGATCCTGATACAATTTTTTAGAGCCATAAAGTGCCCCTGTCATGACCCACACGATCACAAGGTATGTTGTTCATTCTTTGTGATAGCAATAAAGTTGATTTAAAAAATTGAAAAGTACAATTTAAAAAAAAAGTTTTAAATAAAATTTTAAAAAATGGGAACACTTATGTTGGCGATTGAACCATACATGTGAGGTATTGCTGTGAACGTCAGAGTGAGAGCCATTATTATAGCACCCAGACCTCCTGTGTAATTCTAAACTGGTAACCTGTAGAGGGTATTAAAGCGTCACCTATGGAAAATGTAATATACTATAGTTTGTCGCCATTCCACAGCCGTGACATGTTTGGCATCTATTTACTTGGTGTAAGATCATCTTTTATATTTTGTCAAAAAAAACAAAAAACTATTTACTTGGTGTAAGATCATCTTTTATATTTTGTCAAAAAAAACAAAAAACTGGGTATTATATTTTGTTTGTGTTTTCTAAAATTCATTAACTTTTTTTCCTGAAAATTTGGGTTTAACCACTTAAAGACCGCCCACCGCATATATACTGTGGCAGGGCGGCTCTATTGCATGAAACAACGTACCTGTACATCATTTTGTGCAATAGATACTGTGGGTGCGCGTGCCCGCTTCACAGAGGGGGAGCCAATCAGCGGGTTTGGTGGACCCGAAGTCCGCCGGCCACCCGCGATCGCTCCACAGAAAGGCAGAACGGGGATCTGCCTATGTAAGCAAGGCAGATCCCTGTTCTGACAAGGAAGTACACAGAGATCTTCTGTTCAAAGTCCATAAATCTATCCCTTAGTTTGTAGATGCCATAACTTTTGCACAAACCAATCAATACACGCTTATTGGGATTTTTTTACCAAAATTATTTAGAAGAATACCTATTGGCCTAAACTGTTGGAGAAATTTGCTTTTTTACATTTTTTTTTTTTTTTGGATATGTATTATAGCAGAAAGTAAAAAATTGTGTTTTTTTCAAAATTGTCTGTCTTTTTTTGTTTATACCGAAAACAATTAAAACCGCAGAAGCGATCAAATACCACCACAAGAAAGCTTTAATTTGTGATAAAAAAAGCACATCAATTTTATTTGGGTACAGTGTCGCACGACCGCGCAATTGTCAGTTAAAGTAATGCAGTGACATATCGCAAAAAATAGCCTGGTTTTTAAGGGGGTAAAACCTTCCGGGGCTGAAGTGGTTAATTAAATCACTGCACAAATGTTGTGTGACATAGAAAATTGCAACACCCACCATTTTATTTTCCAGAGCCTCAGTTTAAAAAAAAAATATATAATGTTTGGGGGTTCTAAATATTTTTCTAGCTAATAAAATGCAGATTTTTACTTGAATGACAGAAATGTCAGAATTAGTCCAGTTTTGAAGTAGTTAAGCAGCCCATACATTGATCATTTTTTTATCATTCAACCAGTAGGTTGAATGAAAAAAAAATATCCGATTCTCCCATTCACACACTCAACGTGGATGGGGAAAACCCTCCTGCTGTAGTATTGTATTCTGACTGCGGGGAGCTTTCCCCGCTGTTAGACTATGGTACAATGATCAGTGTTGCCGGCCTTGGTGGCACTGATCGCTCAGGAAAAATCTGACAGGCTGGTTGTAATTACTCGATAGATCCATTTATGCACAACCAGCCTGAAAAACGTTTCATGTCAGTTTTACCAGCGACTCCCATTGTCTCTTGTTAATATATACACACACACACACACACACACACACATACATACATACATACATATACACACACACCCATATAATTTTCTAGGGCCATAAAGACATGGATGAGTGACAAAGACACGCCTGACCTCAGAAATGCACTTCTAGAAGAATGGTCAAACATTCCCATAGACACACTTCTAAACCTTGTGAACAGCCTTCCCAGAAGATTTGAAGCTGTTATAGCTGCAAACGGTGGGCCAACTCAATGCTGAACCCTACTGACCAAGACTGGGATGCCATCATAGTTCATGTGCGTGTAAAGGCAAGCATCACAATACTTTTGAGAATATAGTGTATATATATTTTTTTTTTTAACAGGCTTGTTGGAGGTCTTTAGTGAAATATTAGGGGTCTAAACAAATTGAGGACATAGTCCGCATTCTCTCTTTCTCTGCAGCCTCAGTTGCACAGAATGAATAAATTGGAAGGGATCTGCATAATCTTCACATTCATCCACGAGCTGAAGCATAGTAAACACAGTTACTATGCTTCAGTTATGAACACAATGAGTGGCGGGTACCAGTCACTCACTGTGTGCATTCAGAAAAGGAAGTGGCCAGTAAATTATATATTTACCTGTCTCTTTCACAGCTCTCCGTTCTGAAAGGATCGCCTACAATAGCCAGCAGTCGGCAGTGCAGGGGAGAGCAGGGAAGCACACAGGGGTCATGGACAACAGAAGGAAGGGGAACCTGGACAGGAGAGGCAGCAGTCACTGAAACAGATCCCCTGTAGTTCCACCCTGCAGCAGCTGAAAGCTGCAGGAAGGAGAGGCGGAGAAGTCGGCTTTCAGCTGCCGCAGGGAGGGAACTACGGGGGATCGGTTCAAGTAAATGCCAACCCTGCAACCCCTCCTGTCCAGGTTTCCCTTCCTTCTCCTTGTCAGCTACCGGGGCCCCCTGTTGAATTGATGGGCCCCATACAGTGGGACCGGTGGTACCCCCTTATTGGCGGCCCTGGTAACTAGTGTGTTGTCAGCCAGGGGCTGGGGGGTAGGCAGGGTTTCAGTCACACAGTGTATGTGATGTCCTCCTGTCCTAAATGCTATGAACAACTGCATTGTGAAGCAGGTGATGGCTCTGTTGGACTTGGGGTCAACCAGAGGAAATGAAAGTCAGAGACCATATACACGAGTGGGCTTGGCTTACTTTATAATTACATGTATATTTTGTTAATTCTTTGTATAAAATTAGTATTTTGCAAATACACATTTATTAAACTGTGAAACCATGACACTAAAAAGACAGCCTACCTATACTGTCATGCTTGTCATATGCAATATTCCAGATCTACTCGATTTAAGTAAAATACATGTTTTAGTACCAAACAAAATAAATGGAATACTAAATCGTAAATAAAAAAAATATCTAAAAACCCTAAAATTCCCTTTTATGAATCTGGGATGTCCTATTAGACTTTTCATTTTCCGTTTATTCCTTTTGGAACACGGTTTGAGAAATCAACCACATACCCTGGGATGTAAACGAGGTAATGAAAGCACACTGTAACGCCAGAATTATGATGTTAGGAAATGGAAGCCAAGATGAACAACCTGCTCTTAATGGTAAATCTACAGCAGGCGTGGAGGAGAAAGCCTCAAGGCCTACGATAAACAGAAATCACTGAAAGCTTGGAAAACATTCCACATAAAACACAAATAGACCATCTGTACTCATCCCATGCCATAGAGAATATCCAGTACATTTCCAAAGCATGACATTTCAGGATAATGAATAATAATGAAAAAATGACACAGGCGCTAAAATAACAGCAAATATCTGTTCAAGAACGAATATTTTTCAGTGGGTTGTACTGAGCATGCCAAGTTTTTTCATGGTTAGCCTATTTTGCAACTCACCAACTCTGTGTTCAAACCCCCAGGAACTGATTTAGATTTACTTCTAATGCTTCCTGTGTCTTCTTTTCCCTCTGCATAATGTCCACTAAGATCCAGTTCTGATCGACTGCGATCTAGAAATACGTGTGATGTCTTTTATTAGTAAAAACCAGTACTATATAACAGAGCTTCTACAGCAAAATCAATAATACATTATACATGATTTATATATAGCCAACAGTTTGCGCAGCGCTTCTACAGGACTCCTTTTATTTTTCTAAATTAGTACTGACACTATTTATTCAACACATTTATCCACTGGCTATCTGTCACAAACCTGGGCAATTTCAACTGAGCACCTAATGCAAAAGTAAAAAACAAATGCATAAAGCAGGGGATATCAGTTTTAAAGATCTAGGTAGCTAAAAAAAAAACACAACCTTCCTATACTATCCTACAGTACATTCCTGTCCTCCCTCCCCTTCACCACTTTGCAACATTCGCTACTCACTCTGCCCCCATTCTCTCTAGCTCAGCAACCTCCCCTTTAACACCTGAGAGGGAAATGGGGAGGAGGACACAGGAGCAGAGAGGAGAGCAGATAGCAGGCTACTGATGATGGAGGCACATAAACTGAGCATGGTGTCAGGGCTCAGCAGCCATGATACACCGTGGTCAGTTTACAGAGGGGTGGGTAGAAATGGACAGATAGAACCCCTCGCGGCTCAGCAAAAGTGACAAATGAAAAGAACCTCTGCTGTAATGGGGAGGGGTGGGGGGGGGGGGGGGGAGTCCCATTTGCCCCAAGTTATAGGTTACACCCTATAACTTGGGGCAAATGGGTATAATGTAACAAGGTCCAAGAAGTGTAGTTAGCCTTTAATTATTATATTATTAAAGATGGATAGACGGGGGTAGGCTCTCTTTTTAATTTTTTAATTTAGTCTGATATAGTTACAATTTTAGACATCACCATGTGCAGAGCAAACAACAGGTAGGGATAAAACTGTGCATTGACCAAAGTATTTAAAACAGCTAGAAAAGAAAGGGAAAAAATGCAGGACACTACAGCAAGAAACAGCTGACAGACCTACCGGATGCTACAGACACCCTAGACAAAGCTAGAGAAGGTGTTCCAGAACCCTTTCTTCTATGCCCCTTCGAAATGTCCTCAGGAATGCTAGAACTAGCTCTTATTCCACTTGCTATTGAACCCTGAAAAAAAAAATTATTTTGTTAAAAACTCCTTCATTCAATAGCATTTTACAATTTTTTCTTAGTTTTACAAATACGTAACTTTGTAATGTAAAACTTGATATCAAGAACCATGCAGAAAAATACTTTTGCTGTATTTGGAAACAAATATAATTTTTAATCAATTAAAAAAAAACATAAATCTGTCATTTTGCTCACGCAGGGAAAAATGACAAGTTTATTTGACACCCCCACTTCTTCCCTGAACCCCCCACCCCAGCTTCTTCACCTGCTGTAGCCCTGCTTAACTAGTCCTATATAAAATCTATGCTGGTCTGTGTTGGATCTTACACAGGGTTAATGGCCTTCTACCCATCACATTATATTATACAGTTTTAGTAAATGGTCACTCAGATATTAAAACACTAAATTATGTAAAGAAGGGGAGAAGATCACATCATCCACATTACTTGGGGGTTGACTTATCAAGAGAATCTTTCAGACTACCCTGAATGGGGAAAGTGACAGGTTTACATTTAAAGGAACTTGTTGGGAAATAAACGTGGTAACTGCCATTGCTGGGGCAGGTTAACGGACTGGTACCCTTATCTTTCCTTTACTACTTTACTAGTGAGCGACTGTCCCAGCACAAAGGTGTATATTATATACTGTTGTGCTCATAAGTTTACATACCCTGGCAGAATGTATAATTTCTTGGCCATTTTTCAGAGATCATGAATATCATCACAAAAACTTTTCTTTGACTCATGGTTAGTGTTTGGCTGAAGCCATTTAGTATCAATCAACTGTGTTTACTCTTTTTAAATCATAACCACAACAGAAACAACCCAAATGACCCTGATCAAAAGTTGCCCCCTTTAAAATCAATGACAGCTTGCAGTCTTTTGTGGTATTTGTGGATGAGGCTCTTTATCTTCTCAGATGGTAAAGCTGTCCATTTCTCTTGGCAAAAAGCCCCAGTTCCTGTAAATTCTTGGGCTGTCTTGCATGAACTGCACATTTGAGATCTCCCCAGAGTGGCTCAATGATATTGAGGTCAGGAGACTGAGATGGCCACTCCAGAACCTTCACTTTATTCTGCTGTAGCCAATGACAGGTCGACTTGGCCTTGTGTTTTGGATCATTGTCATGTTGGAATGTCCAAGTACGTCCCATGCACAGCTTCCTGGTTGATGAATGCAAATGTTCCTCCAGTATTTTTTGATAACATACTGAATTCATCTTGCCATCAATTTTGACCAAATTTCCTATGCCTTTGTAGCTCACACATCCCCAAAACATCAGCGATCCACCTCCATGTTTCACAGTAGGAATGGTCTACCTTTCATCATAAGCCTTGTTGACTCCTCTCCAAATGTAGTGTTTATGGTTGTGGCCAAAAAGCTACATTTTGGTCTCATCGCTCCAAATGACTTTGTGCCAGAAGGTTTGAGGCTTGTCTGTGCTGTTTGGCATAATGTAAGCGGGATACTTTCTGGCGTTTGCGTAGTAATGGCTTTCTTCTGGCGACTCGACCATGCAGCCCATCTTTCTTCAAGTGTCTCCTTATTGTGCATCTTGAAACAGCTACACCACATGTTTTCAGAGAGTCCTGTATTTCACCTGAAGTTATTTGTGAATTTTTCTTTGCATCCTCAAGAATTTTCCTGGCAGCTGTGGCTGAAATCTTAGTTGGTCTACCTGACCGTGGTTTGGTTTCAACAGAACCCCTCATTTTCCACTTCTTGATTAGAATTTGAACACTGTTGATTTGCATTTTCAATTCCTTGGATATCTTTTAATATCCCTTTCCTGTTTTGTACAGTTCAACTACCTTTTCCCGCAGCTCCTTTGACAATTCTTTTGCTTTCCCCATGACTCAGAATCCAGAAACGTCTGGCAGCACTGGATGATGGATGCAAGGGTCTGTCAGATGTCCAGAACCTCATTGACCTTTTATACACACACTAATTATAAGCAAACAGATCACAGGTTAGGATGGTTACCTTTAATAGCCATTCAAACCCCTTTGTGTCAACTTGTGTGCATGTTAACAGGCCAAATTCACCAGGGTATGTAAACTTTTAATCAGGGTCATTTGGGTAGTTTCTGTTGTGATTATGATTTAAAAAGAGTAAACACAGTTGACTGATAATAAATGGCTTCAACCAAACACAAACTATGAGTGAAAGAAAAGATTTTGTGTTATCATTCATATTCTCTGAAAAATGGCCAAGAAATCATAAATTCTGCCAGGGTATGTTAACTTATGAGCACAACTGTATATTATCGACACATATTCTGCAGCAGTGACTTACTGATTATTTGGAAACAAGTATGACACCCCTGGATCTTATATTTTCAAAAGCCAAAATTTCTGCCTGACAAGTTCGATTTAAACAAATATTATTTTGATACTATGTCAGCATCAATTGAGTGAAACTGAACCTCCTGAAAACGCAATACCTTTTTTGCAGAATGCTGGCTATCAAATGTACTCTGTTTAACCGAGAGAACGACATACATTTTTGATAAAACTATTTATTATAAGTTTTCTTGTTTTTTCTAGAGCAACAAGCTGGCAAACTTCATTTGCAAACAACAAATGAAGACTGATTATGCTACAAACAAAGATAAATCAATTTCCTTTTTTTCTCCCTTGCTAGTTTGAAGGCCCTCCTCTTCCTCCTTTGGATGTTGAGTACAAAATAATTCTGGCTGTAGTTACTATGTAGTCTCCACTGAATGCTAGTTTGCAGCAATGTGCCAATATGGAGGTCTAGTAGAACTTTTTATTAAAAACTTTGCACAGCTGTATTTTATAATTGGTTTCCGTACATGGGTATTTATCAAAGTTTTTGAGAGAAAGACAGTATTTGTTGCTTTAACCGCTTCCCGTCTGGCCACTGCAGAGAAACGGCCAGGTTGAAACAAGCATCGATCTGGGAGAACATTCCTGTACATCCTGCCAGATCTGTGCCTGGTGCGTGCCCCCAGGAGCCCCAATAACATTCACTATTTCATTCTACTAGTTAATTACATAAGAGAGAATACCAATACATTTGTTTACTATTGGCATGAAGAACACTCCTCCCTTTAAAGCCCCTTCAGACATATGTGTTAACACATCTCAACAGACTCCCAAGGTTTGAAGGTCCGGAATGACAGTAAAAAGCTTATTATTTTAATAATGTTTACTGAACATTCATTCTCTAGCCTACAGTTATCCACACATTTCTGGTAAAGCTATAATACTGTCCCTGCTCTGTACACACATTATAATGTCAATGAACAGATTCATAAGCAGTAACTTACTATATGGCTGTAGTTTGAAGATATGCTTTTTTTACTTGGTGTTGGTGAACTTTCGTGCAGGGTCACAGTTGTGTTGGTCTTACCGCCATTGCTCCGACTTTGTGTTGAGTTAATACTGCCGCCACCCAAGGAATGGACACTTCCACTAAAGAAAGAAAGCTTCATGGTAAACCAATCCAACCTTTGTCTATTGACCCTCATTTTGCTTCACCTATCCTAAAGCTCAATAGCAGAAAACCAAAACAATCTCCCTTGCAGTGCAAGTACTGTTCCCTGCTTGTTTAGTCTAGGGGACACTAAAAGTACATTTACTTACATACTATTTTGATTCCTTGGCAGGCAGTGCTCCCCCTATGCTCTGATGGTGCACAGTCCCTCAACATCCTCACATGCAAAACAGACCCTGCATTGGTCTTGATGACATTAGAGGACTTTAGACCGAGTGTAGGAAAAAAGAGGCTGACGGGACTGGTCTAGCAGTACATGGAAGATTGCAGGAGCAGAGGATTGAGAATGTAAATCTGCTTTTTCAAATCCCATAGACAAAAATGAGCAGTGAATCCTTGCTGTGCAGGTATAGCCCGGCCCCACATCTGATCTGATGCTTTGGAGGCCAGAGGCGCAATATGGGAGTCTAATATCCCTTGTGATGGCCAGGGCCACTGATAGGGCAGTACAGGCAGCCCTGTTGTACCGGGCCCGGCCCCCAGCAGCTCCACAGGGGGGCCCGGACAACTTTACAGTTACTTTCTGGCTATTAAAAAATAGAGCTTTCTAAACTTCACCCCCGTCCCCCGCTACTACTTGCTTAGGGAAGGGGGTGTAGTTACATTTTCCTGGGCCCCATCAGGTCATCAGAGGGGCCCAGGAGGTGAGTGCAGTGGTTGGACTATTTCTTGTTTTTTGGGCGGATGTACATAAAACCGCACTGCACATTGCTCTGCTTTTTAATTAGTTCCGGCCGCCGCTGCTCACTGCCTGCCCTGGCGGAGTGATACTACGATGCTCAGCTCCGCTGACTGCCGAGACCTCATGTCTCATGTGACACACAGCATGGTAAGTTATGGTTATCAGCATTATGATACTCACACAGGTAGCACAGTCAGCAAGTGCTCTGTAATCTGTCACAGTGTGTCATATTGCTTACTTTGTTATGGCTGTACTGGGTTAGAGTTTGTAACACACAATACAGCCAAAGTCAGAACCCAAAAGCCATTTGACACTGACAGATCCATGACAGAACACATGCTGACTGTGCTGCCTGTGTGATTTTTATAATGCTGGTGAAGACGCAGTGAGATGCTGCTTAACACTTGCATTTGGGGGGCAGTAAACATGTGCCCCCCAACCACTTCCCTTTAACCACTTCCTCTCCAGTGACGTACTGGTACATTGCTGCTTTGGAAGGGTGATATCTTAATTATCGCTACAGTAATGATCACAATATCATTTTTTAACCCCAGCGATTCTGCACAAAGTAAAAGTAATCTTAGTGGCCAAGAAGCCCCTCGATTACTTTTACAGGCAGTGGAAGGGTGTTCCACCACCATCCCACCACCACCTTTACTGGACTCTCCTGTGCAATCAGGGGTCCTGTTAAGGATGTGAGCAGCAGCATCCAGTTCCTGGGACATAGTGAGGGGAACTGATGTTGTTCCTCCCACTGTGTGACGTCAGAAACCAGAAGCAATTACCGGCTTGAACAAGCCTCTGATCAAACCGATCTGGGTTTGATCAGATGCTTTGGAGGCCAGAGGATAGATATGGGGTCTAATAGACCCCAGATCTCTCCATAAAGGGGACCTGTCACTTCCCCATGCTATCACTAGGGATGTTGTTTATTACTTCTGAAAAGTATCTCTGTATCTCAAAAGAGATACAAAAAAAAAAAAAAAAAATGAAAGACACAGTGTAAACATTTTTTGGTAATAAAATAAAATTGAAAAAAAAAATTAAACCGCCTCTATCCCCCTGTACTGATAAGCCATAATGATTGTGTGTGCGTATGTAAACGGTGACAAATCTGCAGAGGTGGGGACAGGGGAGGGACCTGTGGTGGGGTTGAGGGCGAGATTAAGGGGGGCCCCCGTCAGGTAGGTTGTACGGGGCCCCATGATTTCTAACAGCGGCCCTGGTGATGGCAATTGCAATTTTCAATTCAAGTTGATTAAAAATATAAATAAAATAAAAGGTACAGTGTTAAAAAAAGTAAATAAAATAAATGCTAAAATTACATTTAAATTTTTTTTTTTTAAAGCTCCCCGCGTGCAGAAAATGCACGTAGGTCCCACACGTCCCATGTAAATTGTGATCCCACCACACCTGTGAGGTATTGCTGCGAAAGTCAGAGTGAGAGCAATAATTTTATCGCCAGATCTCCTGTGCAAGTCTGAACTGGTAACCTGTAAAAGATTTTAAAGCATTGCCAATGGATATTTTTAGCTACAATAGTTTGGTGCCGTTCCACGAGCAGACAATTTTAAAGTGTGACATGTTTGAAATTTATTTACTCAGTGTAACATCATCTTTTATATTCTACCAAACAATTTGGCATTATATTGTGTTTTTGTGCATTGAAATTCATTAAAGTGTATTTTTTCAAAAAAAATAGCATTTTAAAAACTGCTGTGCAAATATCGTGTGACATAAAAATATGCAACACCCACCATTTTATTCATAGGGCCTCTGCTGAAAAAAAAATATATAATGTTTGGGGTACTAAGTAGTTTTCCAGCAAAAAAAAAAAAAAATAGTTTTTTAGCGGTAGGAAAGGAATGTCAGGATTGGCACGGACTGGAAGTGGTAAAAGCTATGTGTAAGGGAGGGTTACGCTTCGGGCACCCCTGATCTTACTTCTTCCTAATGCTAGAACAGCTGGCTGTACATCTTCCAAACTACTGCAGTACCGGATACATGCTTACATCACAGAAACTGGTGAACTACGCTTGGATTCAGGTCGAGAGTCAATTTTAACGCTTGCTTGACTAACTCCATCAACATTGTCCCGGCCACTTTGAAGGTAATCTGCCTGAGAAGCTTCTGGGAGACTGTGGATATCTATTTTGGACCTCCTGCAGCACAGAACAAAATCAAAATCCAAGTTAAAATGGATTAATTGCCAAAAGTAGCACATAATTCAATTTGATGGTATTTGTTTATAGGAGTGCAAAAGTTAATCAATACAGTCAAATATAGTTTTTCAAACGAAAACACTGAAAATAGTTCAAAAGCAGATTGGGTAAATCCATTAAAAAAAGATTATTGAACCCAAATTAGGATATATACAGTATCTCACAAAAGTACACCCCTCACATTTTTGTAAATATTTTATTATACCTTTTCATGTGACAACACTGAAAAAAATGACACTTTGCTACAATGTAAATTTGTGAATGTACAGCTGGTAAAACAGTGTAAATTTGCTGTCCCCTCAACACATAACTCAACATGCAGCCATTAATGTCTAAAACGCTGGCAACAAAAGTGAGTACACCCCTAAGTGAAAATGTCTAAATTGGGCCCAATTAGCCATTTTTCCTCCCCAGTGTCATGTAACTCATTAGTGGTACAAGGTCTTAGGTGTGAATGGGGAGCAGGTGTGTTAAATTTGGTGTAATCACTCTAACTCTCTCATACTGGTCACTGGAAGTTCAACATGGCACCTCATGGCAAAGAACTCTCTGAGGATCTGAAAAAAAAAAAAGAATTGTTGCCCTACATAAAGATGGCCTAGGCTATTAGAAGATTGCCAAGACCCTGAACCTGAGCTTTAGCATGGTGGCTAAGACCATACAGCGGTTTAACAAGACAGGTTCCACTCAGAACAGGCCTCACCATGGTCAACCAAAGTTGGGTGTACATGCTCAGCATCATATCCAAAGGTTGTCTTTGGGAAATAGACGTATGAGTGCTGCCAGCATTGCTGCAGAGGTCGAAGTGGTGGGGGGTCAGCCTGTCAGTGCTCAGACCATATGCCGTACAGTGCATCAAATTGGTCTGCATGGCTGTTATCCTAGAAAGAAGCCTCTTCTAAAGATGATGCACAAGTAAGCCCGAAAACAGTTTACTGAAGTCAAGAAGACGAAGGACATGGATTACTGGAACCATGTCCTGTGATCTGATGAGACCAAGATAAAATTATTTGGTTCAGATGGTGTCAAGTGTGTGTGGCGGCAACCAGGTAAGGAGTACAAAGACAAGTGTGTCTTGCCTACAGTCAAGCATGGTGGTGGGAGTGTCATGGTCTGGGGCTGCATGAGTGCTGCTGGCACTGGGGAGCTACAGTTCATTGGGGGGGGGAACCATGAATGCCAATATGTACTGTGACATACTGAAACAGAGCATGACCCCCCTCCCTTCGGAGACTGGGCTGCAGGGCAGTATTTCAACATGATAATGACCCCAAACACACCTCCAAGACAACTACTGCCTTGCTAAAGAAGCTGAGGGCAAAGGTGATGGACTGGCCAAGCATGTCTTCAGACCTAAACCCTATTGAGCATCTGTGGGGCATCCTCAAACAAAGCGGAGGAGCACAAGGTCTCCAACTTCCCTCAGCTCTGTGATGTCATCATAGAGGAGTGGAAGAGGACTCCAGTGGCAACCTGTGAAGCTCTGATGAACTCCATGCCCAAGAGGTTTAGGGCAGTGCTGGAAAATAATGGTGGCCATACAAAATATTGACACTTTGGGCCCAATTTAGACATTTTCACTTAGGGGTGTACTCACTTTTGTTGTCAGTGGTTTCGACATTAATGGCTGTGTGTTGAGTTATTTTGAGGGGATAGCAAGCTTAATTATATAAGCTGTACACTCACTACTTTACATTGTAACAAAGTGTCATTTCTTCAGTGTTGTCACATGAAAAGATAATAAAATATTTCCAAAAATTGTGAGGTGTGTACTCACTTTTGTGAGATATGTAATTATATATATATATATATATATATATATATATATATATATATATATATATATATATATATATATATATATATATATATATATATATATATTTATTTATTTACAGTGCTAGGCCCTGCCATAGGATGAGTTTAGGAAAAAGGGACACTGGGCTTGCATTAGGACCGTGTGGGGCTCCGGAGTGCATATTGTAACCGGAAAAAGCTGTGTTTGTAATCCCGCATCGGGGCCTGGAGCTTGAAGGCTTCAAAGTGTCTTGAGAGCCATTAATCCTGTGTCCAGGTCTTGCTGGAGACCTGCAGGGTGTGTGTCTAGGTGTACACACTCGTTATAAGCCAGGAGCTGGCTAATACTCAAGGCCCTGTTTGGAGATAGGTGTGTGCCCTTGTTTGGAGAAAGGGGTGTGCTCCAGCCAGCACAGGTGATCTGCTCGGGAGACAGAACTCTGTGTTGGAGAGATTTTCTACCCACAGGACTGGGAGAATTGGGACAGTTAAGCGAGTCTGCAGGACTGAGAGAACTGAGACAACTAGCGAGTCCAGGGAACTGGAGGGAGTCTGTAAGTGAGAGATCTCAGGGTATCCGGAGAGCCCCTATCTAGAGGCCAGAGTGGGCCTGTAGAGCAAGGTGCTGTAACTAATATTAAGTAAGCCAGAGAGCTGGATCTGGGGGACCAGTGTCAATAGCAGCGGTGCTGCTGACAAGTCAAGAGAACCAGGTGGCTTGGCATTTTTCGGTTGACCACTGTGCCCTGCGTGGAAAACTTTGTGTGAACTTTTCTTTTAATTTTTAAAATTAACCACAATTGCGCTGATGCAAGCGCATTGAAAATGCTTACCACCACTGAGTTTAAATATTTATATATAGGACACTTTTTTAAAACAAATTAAAAAAATGTAGCTATAATGCAGAAGACTATATTTCTTAAAAAGCATCATATATTTTATAACTTAAATTTTGTCATATTACATTATGGACATTACTGACAGTTCATTCAATCAAGGCGTGCTAATGCCTGCTATCTAATACAATTTATTTCCTCTGTGGGTTCTTCCTGACTACTTAGGACAACAAATGTTCAATGGGAAATATTGACAGACAAATGGCATCACTATACTATTGACCTTTCAGAGCGCGGGATCGATGTGACGCTTTTTAAGCTTTGGGTGTCAAGATTTGAATGAATGCTTATTGCATCCTCTCCACTTCTGGTCTGTTTTCCTGGTCTTTTATCAAGACTGAAATAAAAGTAAATAATGTTAGTACAATTTTACATTTATTCTTATTCATACAAAGTACAAACATATTTTTATGTGTAATTTGATTTGCCATTGATTCATTTTTATATGACATAGAATATGTATACTATTCATTAGGATACGTATACCTATAGATAATAGCTATGAGTACCTTTACCAGTCTGCTTTGAACAATTCTTGACATGACACAAACGAGAAGCATCTTGGGAGAATCATGTCATTAGTCTGTGTCAGGCAGGAGAAAGCATCTCTATACACTCTCCTTCCTCAATGATTAATGTGTTATTGTAGAATCGTAACTGCATGCAAGCACTCAACATGAAGAAACTTAGTCAGCTTTTACTTGGTTTCCATGGTTTTTTTTTGCCCTAATGGCAATATCAAAATTATGCAGTGAACATGTTTTAATAATGAAGGTTGCAAGATATTTTATAAGCAGGACATATAAAGCTTCCCCCTTCCCACTATCTGGTCTTTGGTTCAGTCACATGACATCATAGGTGTGCTTCCTCTTCCAATGGTAGGAGGTCCTGAATGCTTATTGTAAAAAACCCACCAAGAGAAAATCCTGGGAGTGGTTACCCGGCAGAGTGCCAAACCCAACTATGGGGAGGTGTATCCAAAAATATTGTAACTCTACAAACAAATACCACAAGAATAGAGCACCTCTAAGGCTACTTCTGCAGTTTACAGTAAACTGCAACAGTAGACTTAGAGGTGCTCTATTCTTGTGGTGTTTGTTAGTAGGTTTTGAATGCCGCAGAGAATTCCATCACTTAAAGACAAGGCCCTGTCGTCTGTAGCATCCACTTGTGAGACAAAAGTGGCTTGATGATGTTGATGATGTGCCCCTAGGGGGTGTTTTTCTGACAGCTTAGGATCGCTGCAATTAAGTTGAATTGTACAGGGCGTTTTTCAATCCCGAAAAGGACCAGGAAGTGAGCACTGCCATAAGAGTTGATTTGTTTAATGTTACCAAGGGCTAGGCTACTAATATTCTTTCAGTTTCAACTACTTTGCATTTAAACCAAGGGCCTATTATAGATGAGTCCCACCATATTATTCTATGTGACCACAGTTGTACTAGATAAGCTGTGTGTTGGTCAAATAAATATACTGGTACAATCACATTGCTCTTAACTGTCTCTTTTAGCAGGACTGTCCTTCTTTTGGAAACAATATATTCTGCCCCCAATTCCTCTTCAAGTATAACTAATTTTGTCTGGTGTATAGACCTCTATAAATGAAAATGTACTTTTCAACAATTACAAGCAACTGGAATCAATCTTTTCCAACATACTTTTGTGCTAAAAAAAAGTCTCCCTTTCCTATCTCACAAAGTAAGGACTTAGAAGGAACTATTGCCCTAAGTTTTAGGGCTCATTTACACTTGCTTAGGCTTCAACACACATTAAGGGCTAGTTTACACTTGCTTCAAAACAAGGCTTCGGACATGCTTTGTTAAAGCTCTCTGAATGGTAGTCAAAGCTCCTGTCACTAAATAAAATGTTTAGCTTACAGTCCTGTTTACACCTTTCTTTTGCTTTGCTTCAAAAATTATACCCCATGTTGCTTTAGTTGTGCTTCAAAGCATCTTCAAAGCCTTCATAGAAGTCTATGGCAAAGCCCGCTTGAAGCCCCACTGAAGCCCCACTGAAGCCCCACCAAAGCCCCACCAAAGCCTCATAAAAGCCCCAGCAAAGCCTCATCGAAGCCCCACCAAAGCCTCATCAAAGCCCCACCAAGCAAAAGTAAAATCTCAACCGGCATTTCTAGAGATTCTCCGTATATAACCATCATTTTTCTAACCAATTCTAACTACTCTTACCCATTTCCTTATCTTTCCTTCTGTTGAAAGTTATTTATGATTTTAGTGAAATATTTTAGAGTATGTTGTTGCATAGTAAAATCTACTTAATTACTGTTCATACAGCATTCTTTTCAGGAAATGTATCAATTCTCAAATCTCACCCATTAGGACGAAGCATCGATCGGGTACTTCTCAGGCTCTGGGTGTCATAATTGGAACGTAGGCTTTTAGTATCTTCACCTTTTCCAGATTTTTTGTCAGGGTTGCTAAAAAATGCAAAGTTCCATGTTACAGCATATACTGTATATTATATATATATATATATATATATATATATATATATATATATAGATATATATATATATATATATCTATATATATATATATATATATATATATAGATATATATCTATATATATATATATATATCAAAACATAAAAAGGCCCTATTAGCAAAAATCTGAAAATGCTAATCGATTTTGCAGTTTAGCACATCTTAAACAGTGCATGCTACATGTATGAAAATTTACATGTTAAAAACGTACTTTACAAGATTTTCTTCTGGTGAGTGAATTAGGCTTCCCTGTTTTCTGGTTCCTGTTAAAGACCTCTTTAACTTGCAGTTTCTTTATGAATGTGTTTACTGCGCTGTGGATAATTTGCCTTGCGGTGCAATATTGCAACTCTGGACTATTTCTCATTGCTGTGTCTCCTCTCACAGCTGGTGCCTGTGTGGTCCTGAAGCTTTGGCCAGGACACAGCCCTCTGAGGACCCCCGACCGGCATGTGTTCTCAGAACCTCCCCTGCCTGCTACCCTACCTGGATCCCCTTGGCTGACGCTGCTGTTGCCTGGTGAATCACCTGACTCTTGCTGTGCCACATTGCCCTGTGTGTTGGACTTAACCTATGTTGTAGCCACATTGCTGCCTACCCTGCTGCACCTGGATTACTGCCCTGTGAACTGAACTGACCTCCTGTGGTGCCTGGATTACTGCCCCATGTGATGCATCCAACCTTTGCCAAGCCACATTGTTGCCTACCCTGCTGTGTCCAGATTACTGCCTGGTGTGCTGGATTTACCCCTTGCTATACCCAGATTCTGCCCTGTAACACTGGATTTAACCCTTGTTGTGCCAGATTACCCCGATTTCCTGTCTGTGCCTGTACAGCTCTTGTGAACCTACCCTTGCCTGACTGTCAGCCCAGCCTCTCAACAAAGAAGCTGTGAGCACTCCTGTTCTCTGCGTTAGTTCTGTTCTGCCTACACCTGGGTTTCTCCATATACATTTTTCTATACAATCTGCTATAATTTGGTATATACTGTATGATGTTGAATACGTAGACAGTAACAGATAGCTGACCATGTATATGTAGATGAGTGATCTTCTGTTGTCATCCACTTTTAAGATTTGTTCTTATTGAGGTTTTGTAATGCAATAACCTTGATACCTTTTTTGCATACATATGGTGTGATTTTGGGTGCCTAAGAAGTCCTAATATACAGTAAGTCCTATATACAAATAGTATTTGTTAGACCTGATATTTGTAAAAAATGTTTCGCAAGTGTCAAATCAGCTGGTTGTCTGTTGAATAGTAAGGTAATTTTCAATAGCAAATTAAAAATGGATGCAATTGCTGTAATTATATAGGTTATACTAATTAAGGTGTCATTATCCAGACTATGAATAACTCTCATTACATGCTATAAAACAGAGAGTGTGCATACTCACAAAGACACTAAAGCATTTGTTTTGTGTAAAGTGAAATATACCTGCTTGATTCTGCCTTCAGCTTTCCCTCCCATCTTCTCTGTATCCCCACTGCATTAAGATAAAAAACCTACTGTGTGCAGCAGCCCCCCTTAGTCCTCCTAATACTTACCTTTGGTCCATCTAGATCCAGCGATGTTGCGCAAGAGACATGGCTGTCTGGGACTCCCCCCCTCATTGGCTGAGACAGCAGCGCGAGAGAAAAGGAGGTGGGGCCGGGCTACGGCTCCGTGTCTGAATGGACACAGGGAGCTGCAGCTCGGCTCAGGTGCCCTCATAGCAATCTGCTTGCTGTAGAGGAACTTAACAGGAGGGAGGGGCCAGGAGCACCAGCGAGGGACCCGAGAAGAAGAGGATTGGGGCTTCTTTGTACAAAATCACCGCACAGAGCAGGTAAGTATGACATGTTTGTTATTTTTAACGAGAAAAAAAAAAAAAACTTTAGCATCACTTTAAGCAATTAACACTTCTCTGTTTAGTATCACTTTAATGGCAGGAGATATCCAGTTTTTATAGCAATCCTAGGTAGGGGACACTTACCGTTTTGCATTGCCCTCTGTAGCTTGGGCAGTTTCAGAAGTTGCAGGCACTGGAGCATCTTGTTTTTTATCATTACCAATCTGTTCAGATTCTTCCACTATTCTAGTGGACACTGTATGAGGATCACATATAAAAAAAAAGAAAAGAAATCAGTTTCAATGAATAACTAAGCATTGTTTGATAATCCTCTAGGCAGTGTGAAGCTGAAAGGTCAATGCTTTGGCAAATAATGTAATAATTCTGACAGCAATGCTTTCATAGTGGTAACTGCTACTGGCCATTTGATATTGAAAATTGTGAGTCACCAATCTGAACTCTTTAATCGGAAAAGACACCAGTGCATTCAGTGACAGCTTGCATTGTTATTCGCTGTCTGATATCTCATAGAAGTCTAATCCATTTGGCATCTGAAGGAAAACAGCACGAAAATGAAACCGCCAGTATTAAATTTATATTTGACTTAGGCCCTGATGATTTATTGCTGTGGACACACCAAGAATAATCAGAGGTTTGGTTTAGAAGCCGAGCCTAGGCATTAGTGTATCTCCAGATCTGGGCTACTGCTTGGCCTGAACTGTGTCAAGCCTAGAGACCACAGTGTGCAAAAATGTACTAAGACTGCTAAACTTACTTATTAAATCAGCACAATGAGCAAAAGTGTAAATGGCAGGATTCTATAGCAATTAAAAATGTTATGTTAACTGGCCTTGCTATGGTCAGCTAATATTTGATTGGTTGCAACAGGTTCCTGTCCTTTGTCCATGTTGCCTTACCGAGAAAGTGTTTATGTTGGCATTAGAAGCTGACAGTACTGCAAAACAGCGTGTTAACTGCGCAAAGCATAACAAAGCGATCAGCATAGACAAAAAGCTCCCTTGTCCTAGGGCTCCCGCTTTGATTCTACAATATTTAAATGTAGAAATACCTGGCGTTTTTCTCATAATAGATTTCCTGACCACATCGGATCCCAGCACAGTGGCATTTTGAAACCGCTTGGCTCGTTCTTCAAAAAACCAGTCCCCTGTTGCTATCCTTATCTGCCTGTAGATAAAGAACAGATTAATCTGGCATAAAATGCTCACATTTCAGATTAATTCCATACTTGTTTTATTTAAACCTTTCTTCTCTTTCTGTTTTCAAAATGTTAAAACTTGTTAGCAATTGTAACCTTGTTTGAAGCTTTTCAACAATTGCTTGAAGTGTGGGAAAATACTATCATGATTTTTCTTTTTACACATTAGGCCAAATGTATATTAAAAGTGGAACTTTACCCATAATAGTTTGATAACAATACTGTTCCCAACAAAATAATACATTCCAAACAGAGCATACAGGGGAACAATGTGGACATATGTATGTCTAACAAGAGTTGATAGGACAGATTTCTTTTGTTTTAACATAGCAGTTATTGGTTACAGTTCCTCTTTACATCATAAAAAATGCACATGCTTAATAAACATACATAAACCTACATACAGTAACTCCCCTCACATTTTTGTAAATATTTTATTCTATCTTTTCATGTGACAACACTGAAGAAATAACACTTTGCTACAATGTAAAGTAGTACAGCGTATACAGTGTATAACAGTGTAAATTTGCTGTCCCTTAAAAATAACTCACCACTAAGGATGAGCTCAGGCATGTTCGCAAACAGCACGTACAGAGCCCGGCACTGCGGAGCGCTAATCACAGGCAGGGAGACATTTCCAGATCTCTGCAGCCGCACATCGGGACAATGTTGCACTGCTTGTGATTAACGCTCTGCAGTGCCAACTTTCTGGCTGGCTCTGTACGTGCTGTTTGCAAACACGCCTGAGCTCATCCTTACTCACCACACAGCCATTAATGTCTAAACCGCTGGCAACAAAAGTCAGTACACCCCTAAGTGAAAATGTCCAATTTGGGCTCAATTAGCCATTTTTCCCTCCCCAGTGTCATGTGACTCGTTAGTGATACAAGGTCTCAGGTGTGAATAGAGAGCAGGTGTGTTAAACTTGGTGTTATTGCTCTCACTCTCTCATACTGGTCACTGGAAGTTCAACATGGCACCTCATGGCAAAGAACTCTGAGGATCTGAAAAAAAGAATTGTTGCTCTACATAAAGATGGCCTAGGCCAGTGATGGCAAACCTTGGCACCCCAGATGTTTTGGAACTACTTTTCCCATGATTTTCAACTACACTGCAGACAGAGTACATGGGCATCATGGGAAATGTAGTTCCAAAACATCTGGGGTGCCATCACTGGCCTAGGCTATAAAAAGATTGCCAAGACCCTGAAACTGATCTGCAGCACGGTGACCAAGACAATAACAGCGGTTTAACAGGACAGTTTCCACTCAGAACAGGCCTTGTCACGGTCAACCAAAGAAGTGCAGTGCACATGCTCAGCGTCATATCCAAAGGTTATCTTTGGGAAATAGACATATGAGCGTTGCCAGCATTGCTGCAGAGGTTGAAGGGGTGGGGGGGTGTCAGCCTGTCAGTGCTGTGAGACCATATGCCGCACGTTGCATCAAATTGGTCTGCATGGCTGTCATCTCAGAAGGAATCCTCTTATAAAGATGATGCACAAGAAAGCTTGCAAACAGTTTGCTGAAGACAAGCAGACTAAGGAAATGGATTACTGGAACCATGTCCTGTGGTCTGATGAGACAAAGATAAACTTATTTGGTTCAGATGGTGTCAAGCGTGTGTGGTGGCAACCAGGTGAGGTGTACACAGACAAGTGTGTCTTGCCTACAGTCAAGTATGGTGATGGGAGTGTCATAGTCTTGGGCTGCATGAGTGCTGCCGGCACTGGAGAGCTACAGTTCATTGAAAAAACCATGAATGCTAACATGTACTGTGACATACCAAAGCAGAGCATGATCCCCTCCCTTCAGAGACTGGGCCGCAGGGCAGTATTCCAACATGATAATGACCCCAAACACACCTCCAAGACAACCACTGACTTGCTAAAGAAGCTGAGGGTAAAGATGATGGACTTGCCAAGCATATCTACAGACCTAAACCCTATTGAGCATCTGCAGGGCATCCTCAAATTGAAGGTGGAGGAGTGCAAGGTCTCTCACATCCACCAGCTCCGTGAGGTCATCATGGAGGAGTGGAAGAGGACTCCAGTGGCAATCTGAAGCTCTGATGAACTCCATGCCCAAAAGGGTTAGGGCAGTGCTGGAAAATAATGGTGGCCACACAAAATATTGACACTTTGGGCCCAATTTAGACATTTTCACTTAGGGGAGTACTCACTTTTGCTGCCAGCGGTTTAGACATTAATGGCTGTGTGTTGAGTTATTTTGAGGGGACAGCAAATTTAAACAAGCTGTACACTCACTACTTTACTTTGTAGAAAAGTGTAATTTCTTCAGTGTTGTCACACAAAAAGATTTAATAAAATATTAAAAAAATTGTGAGGGGTGTACTCACTGCATATGTCTAATAAACATACATAATAAACATACTTAAATTATGTATATTAGTGGCCAAATTTAACCTAACTTTCTATGCCTTTGAGAGTTAGGGGTCACCAGAGGTCTGATACCTGCTGTTTAATTAACAGACCTTGAATTGATAACACATGTTGCCTTCTAAATGGGCATAATAGTATTTCTTGGAGGATGTAGATAACCACAGGTCTGTGTTTGATGCATGTTATGGCAACCTAGGAACTGGAAGACAACAAGCATTCAACAGGACCGCAAATTAAATTCCTCCAGAAAAACAGTAGAGCAATGGTATGTGAGGGTATCTAGGCATCCCTCTACTTACAGGCTCATAGCTGTATATCAGCATCTAGGGCATCCTCAAATTGAAGGTGGAGGAGTGCAAGGTCTCTCACATCCACCAGCTCCGTGAGGTCATCATGGAGGAGTGGAAGAGGACTCCAGTGGCAATCTGAAGCTCTGATGAACTCCATGCCCAAAAGGGTTAGGGCAGTGCTGGAAAATAATGGTGGCCACACAAAATATTGACACTTTGGGCCCAATTTAGACATTTTCACTTAGGGGAGTACTCACTTTTGCTGCCAGCGGTTTAGACATTAATGGCTGTGTGTTGAGTTATTTTGAGGGGACAGCAAATTTAAACAAGCTGTACACTCACTACTTTACTTTGTAGAAAAGTGTAATTTCTTCAGTGTTGTCACACAAAAAGATTTAATAAAATATTAAAAAAATTGTGAGGGGTGTACTCACTGCATATGTCTAATAAACATACATAATAAACATACTTAAATTATGTATATTAGTGGCCAAATTTAACCTAACTTTCTATGCCTTTGAGAGTTAGGGGTCACCAGAGGTCTGATACCTGCTGTTTAATTAACAGACCTTGAATTGATAACACATGTTGCCTTCTAAATGGGCATAATAGTATTTCTTGGAGGATGTAGATAACCACAGGTCTGTGTTTGATGCATGTTATGGCAACCTAGGAACTGGAAGACAACAAGCATTCAACAGGACCGCAAATTAAATTCCTCCAGAAAAACAGTAGAGCAATGGTATGTGAGGGTATCTAGGCATCCCTCTACTTACAGGCTCATAGCTGTATATCAGCATCTAAGGCATCACTGCCTCTGCTAGTCTCCAAGATCTGGAGAAAAATTTGATGTCACTACTGTACTGCTCACTGATATCCTTTCTGAGGGTTCTGCCTCTACCAATATAGCTTCCTCCACACAGAGACACACAAGGCATGCTAAGTCTGTGATCAGCTGCAGGTAAACCACACGCAATACTGCTAAAGGTCTATCTCGAATGCTGCTGTCAGACTCATCCACATTATTAACCGCTCAGTGTCCACTCCCCCTCTCTGCCAATGGCTTCCGATTGTCCAACAAATAATATTCAGAATACTAACAACTACATACAAAGCCATTTACAACTCTGTCCACAGCTACATCACCAATCTTGTCTCAATATATCACCCAAACCGTCTTCTCCACTCCTCTTAAGACCTTCTTCTACCTTGTTTCCTCCTCCCATGCTTGTCTCCAGGACTTCTCCAGAGCCTTTCCCATCCACTGGACCTCTCTACCCTTAATCTGTCTGGGTGTCTCCTACTCCACTCCTGTCCACTTTTATGCGATCCCTGAAAACTCACCTCTTCTGGGAAGCCTATCCGCTAACAACTGAATCTTTTATTTCTCCCATCAGCTCATCCCTCACAGTTAATACCTTTTGTTCCACTTGTCCCTTGTAAGATTGTAAGCTTTCAGGAGCAGGGTTCTTCTAACCCTGTGGTACTGAATTATTTTGTAACTGTACTGTCTCCCTTTATAATGCAAAGTGCTGCACAAATTGCTGGCACTAAATAAATTCTGTGTAATAATAATAATAATACTAGTCCTTTGCACTCTGCCTGAGACCAGTACTAAGTGGCAGGAAACAAAGTGTACAAACTACATTCTCTCTCTCTCTCCCTTATGTATAATTGTGGTATTATGTTTCTAATAAAGATTCAGCTTTGAAATTAATTTGCTTGGTTAGGTGAAACCTTTATGGGATTGTTTATATTTTCTTTGTGACTCATGTACAGCCACAGGGATAGATGACAGTGACACATACAAGATTGGTACATTCAGGTCCTGAATTACTCTCAGATAACCTGTCTGTCCCTTCCCATTTCAACTAATGGAACATTCAGACAAGCACAAAACAGTGGAAAGTAAATAGTTTAAATCTCCTTCCATCCTCTGGAAGGTTGCAACAAACAGTGAATGGAAATTTCAGTGCATAAATATTCAGCTGCTGTCAGGCTCGTTCAGTTTGACATGCAAAATGTCAAAGTTTGTTCGATGCTATCTGTGAGAAGTCTGAAACGTTCCTGAAAAAAAATTGCTTGTGCTTGTCTAACAAATGCTTTATCAGCAGCTTACAAAACATGACAATGCAAAATACACATTCATTTTGATTACTAATTTCTGCTATTCCCTCTTCCATCCAGGGGTACAAAAAGTCACTTAACCTGAAACACATGTGGAATTATATAATAGGGCTGGGTGATTTTCTCCAAAAAAAAAAAAAAAAAAAAAAAAAATCAATTCACGATCCGATTCACGATTCCATTTTAGGCGAGGCCACGGCATCCGGCCTCGTGGACTAGGCCAAAGCCACGGCCTCACCTAAAAACACCTGCCCGCAGCTCCTCAGGACCAGTGCGGTAAAAAAAAAAAACATTTTTTTAAAATCGATTTGCTTAAATTTTGAATCGATTTGACCTCAACTCGATTCAAGATTTAAATTGATTTTTTCCCCAGCCCTATTATACAACAGTGCCTTGTTTCTATTCGGTGTTCCGTACTAGGCTAGATGTACAATTTGCACTGATATCCTGTAAGCGCCTTCCCAGAGGCGTAGCTTGAAGCTTGTGGGCCCCAATGCAAAAGTTGACATGGGCCCCCCCACCCTACTACCACCGTGCTTGCAGATACACCCACCGCATGCCAAGATACTCAAAGTGGCTTAAGAGTTCTGAGTTCCCAGAGTTCCTCCTTACATTAGAGGACAGGGGTCACAGCTGAAGAATCAGAGGACAGGGATCACCCCTGGAGAATCAGAGGACAGGGACCCCTAGCAGGTCACTTGGCAGAGCTCCTTTCCCATCCCAGCACTGTATACAGCTCCCCCCCCCCCACACACACACACACACACACATTACACAGGGCTAGAATCACATTCCTTTACACACAGTCTGTCAGCCTTCAAAAGGTGTATCTGGCTTTAATGTTGCCGTTCTGACCTGTGAAATTCTCTGGTCAGAACGGCAGTGTAGTTGCAGTAGGCAGATACACCCTGTGAAGATGGTGGCTGACTGGCTGTGTTGTAAAGGACTTTGATTTCAGCCCTGCGGAGGAGGAGCAGTATAGAGTGCCGTAATGCGAAAGGAGCTCAGCAGCCGGGCATAGCATATAGGTCAGAGGGGGTGGTCAGGGGGCTTTGGGAGGGCGCAACTTAGATCTGCAGGGGGCAAATCCATGTGACACAAAATCTGGAGCCCCCCCAGGAGGTGTTAAGGGATTTCTTTTAGCAATTTCTGAAGGTTTCTTTGTCAGTGTTGGCAGGTGTTGAGGGAAGGTCACCTCAGAGGTGTGTATCTATTTCCCAGTTGTCAGGGAAGTGGGGTAAGCATACATTCTCTAGGTGAGGGGTACAAAGAATCCCAGCTGGTGACTAGGAGACACTGAGCGGTGTCTTACCTCACCAGTAACATCCGTTCCATCTTGGCTACAGGACGGCACTCTTCTGCTCTTAACTTGCTGAGCTTGGTTACCATTTCATGTTGCCAGCACACAGCACAGACACTTCCCAACCCTGGGCTGTTCTCACCCCATGCTCCTCTCCATTCAGGAAAAGGCTCACAGCTTCTCCCCAGGCAATGAGAACAGAGAGGTTTGGTCTGTGGAAGGCAAAGTGGAAGCCCAGTATTGGAGCGTGGCTGTGGGGCCCTAAGGCAGATTGGAGCTGGACTTTGTGGGGGATATGATAATATGACAGGGAGGCTGCAGGGGCCCCCTGGAGCTAGGGGTGGGGTTGCGATTGTGACCCCTGCAATCACTTATGTGTAAATGCGGGGATTGACCATTGAGGAACATTAAAGTTTACTTTTGGTTGCTTAGGGGCACACTGCCTTTGTGGGAGTTTATGTAATATATCTTGGATTCTATTTATGAGCGATGAGTGTAAAACTGATTGACAAAAGGCTCAATTTAATAACCTTTACACAAGCCTAAGCACTCTATTTTCAAATCATGGGACGATAATTGTTGAATTTTATTGAACTCAACTGAAAATAACTAATTTTATTGTTCGGAAAATAAGTATAACTTATCCCAGTGTGTTTGTCAACTGAGCCTATTGATTGCTTAGAAGTTGCAATCTGTGAACCCTGAAATAATCCATGATGGAAAAGAATGAGTTGAATCTTCAGATAAGACTTGGAGTTTACCGATTAATGTTTCAATTTTAAGCTATGGGCACAAGTATGAGCTGGGTAATAATGCATAAAGGAAAGAAGACAGTTTGGTAGTTTAGGCATCTAGTATGGTTGCCCCGTTAGGAAGAAAACAGTAGGTAGTAGACTTCAGAACCACTTGGAATCCTCCCACACTAAGGAACCCCTGTAATCTATAGTTAGGCAAAAGGAAGACAGGACTGCACTGATCTACATCATCCTCCTTCCTCCTAACCCTGCCACGGCTAAATATTCTAAAAATTATGTCCAACTTAATTTTAGGGAAGTTGTCTTTTAAGTAAACCCTCTACCTCCCTAATGCCCTGCACACACGAACGGACATTGATCGGACATTCCGACAACAAAATCCATCAGATTTTTTCCGACGAATTTTGGGCCAAACTTGTCTTGCATACACATGGTCGCACAAAGTTGTCGGAAAATCCGATCGTTCTGAACGCGGTGACATACAACACATACTTCGGGACTATAAACAGGGCAGTAGCCAATAGCTTTCAGCTCTTAATTTATTCTGAGCTTACGTGGCACTTCGTGTGTACACAAATCCGACGCACAAACGGAATTTAAACGATCGGATTTTGTCGGAAAATTTTATATCCTTTTCCCACCGTGTGTACAGGGCATGAGTGTAGCCAGTATAGTGAAATACTTACCTTTTTTCCCATGCCTGAAATTCTGCTATTGCATAGCCTTTTCAAGTATTACACCCAGGTTGGGTCCACTTCCTAGTGAGCATATGCACGTTGCAAATTCTTTTTTATGGAAGTTCTGTACTTTCGGCATCCTCCAGCTATCCAGCAGGAGTATAGTCTCTCCAAAGGAATGGATGGGGCCATTGAAAGCATGTGTACAAAAAAAAGAGTACCTGCAAGGGACCTTTTGCTTGTAAGGCTAAGCAGCATAAGGCAGGTAGGTATTTCAGTATTCCAGTTATTAGTGAAGTTATCCTTTAAAGTGTACCAATCACATTCACAGTTCACACAAATCTGTAAGTGTCTGTATAACCAAAACACATTATTATTTAGTACAATGTGCAGAAGGCAGAGCCTAAATATGTAATAAGCAAATATGGCTGCTTTCATATACATATATAACTAAAAAAATCAACAAAGAAGGGTTATTCAAACATGTTTTGATTTTTTTCATTATTCTGATCTCAGTTATATCAAAATAAATAAGTAGTGTATGAAGAAAGATAAACTTGATATTACATGTGGGCTATATACAAGAATACGTGCTATCAGGTATCTGCATACATTTATAGTATTTCAAAATAACAGAAAATGCAGATGCAGAACATTTAAATAACAACTTGTTTATCCATCTATTATATGTTTTATGCTGTATCATTTTTATTTCTAGTTTCACTAACTTTATATGTAGATGATATACAGTAAATTTCAAATAGTGAGTGGTGGTTGTAGAAGTATAAGTGAGATAACGGTTATTCTACCAATGTATGGAACACAGAAATATTTTCCTACCAATTATACTTACGCAATTTTGGCACACACATTACACTTCCAAACTCTGTCTTTTACCACAACGCGACATGCTTTGCACACACGGAACTGGCAGGCTTGGCATAAGTCTCCACGGTCAAAGATTATCCCCAGCTTCTTCTGACAGCGAACACAGATTCTGGCACTGTTCTGGCGCAACCTGCTGATTTTGCCACCCTTCTTTTTGATTTCCAAGAGTTCATTTTTCATTTTCCTTGAATAAAACAAAATGCATTTTAAAATGATTCCATTGTGCATATCAGATCTATAAATTAAATACTATGACCCAGTGAGAGTAGTAAAACATACATCACAAGCATAGACACTGTGCACTATATCTGTCCATGTATACTGGACATCAATAGAATATGGTCTTAGTACATGGTATGACATTCTTTAACACAAAAGGCATTTATACATGCAGAGATATATCTTATGTGCATACAGTGTATATAACTGCTGAACAACCTCAGTACTGTCTGAAAACACGCTGCATTTTCCGATGCATTGGGGGTGCCATTAAGATTTAATGGCTGTGGGTGTGGTAATGCATGCGATTTATACCCTGTCCCGCACCTGCAACCACCCACAACAATATGAACCTAGGGTAACTGTGTAACTAAACAGTTCCAGCTCACCCTGCTACACAACACTATACATGTGCAGAAATTTTATAAAAACTTTAAAATATTGTGCATATATGGACACAAAGATAATAAAACCCTTCAAGTGCATAAAATACTGTGAATAAATAGATACATTAACAGTTCATAATAAAGTCCTTAAAAAAATGCAAAATCAAAGTCTTTTACGTGAATAGGTGCCTTCTATCAGGAGGAAAAACGACAACTGAAGATCAGAAAAGATTTCTCTTCCATAAACACCTCTGTGCACCAAACCACCACTGATACTCAAATCTACTTCTTATAAAGCTAGACCTCAAATTATAAGAGGTTTAGCAAGACCTGTAAGGAGAAATCCAGAGCATAGATGGATGGGCAGGAGTTGAACCACCGGTTCCACAGCCAGCCGCTTATACCACCACTTTGTAGCAGATCCCATTAAGATATAGATCGATCAAGCACACAGCATATACCACATAAAAAAAGAGGAAGGGAAATCACTCATAGTGCTGTATTAAAACACAGGTTTATTATACATTGCAGTATCCTACTTGTATATTGTAAAAAACAAGTAAGCATGTCACAGATACAGCATCCAGCACCCCAGTGGGCGTGATGACATCACCGCTGTAACTCTGTGACTGAGCTACAGCAGTGACATCATCATGCCTGCCGGGGTGCTGGATGTTGTATCTGTGGCATGCTGACTTGTTTTTCCATATATGCACATTCTTTTTAAGTATTTATTTAGTTTCTGCATATGATCTGAAATATTATTTTGATAGCGCAACACAGATTGTTTATCTCTGTATGTATATAATGCCAGGTGTGTAGGTATTGTTGATTGCTGCTTTCATTTCTTGATTTTTCAGCGTTTTTAGCGCAAGATTTTTCTGGTAGCACTAGACATGTTTGTTTGCTTGTTTTTCGGACAAAAATTTCATTTTTGGAGATTTGGATGTATCTGAATTTCCAAATGGACATAGAAATAAATAATAACGAATGCATTTGTTCATTCGAATGACGTCTCATTTTTTAATTTGTTTGATAACAAATGGAATTTTACAAATTCATTATGAATAACTGGTTGTTAACCTCCCTGGCGGTATGATTTTGTCAGATTTTTGATGTCCAAAGCGGTACATTGTTTTGCATGGAAATTTGGCGTTTTATATTGTAGGCCTGTAATTCTTAGGAATAACTCACTTAAATCTGTCCAAAACATGAGTCTAGTAGACATTCCAGGTATGATAAGGTTTGAAACACAAAATCATAAATTATAATAGAATAAAGAATTATATGTAACTATAAATAATTATAACAAATAATATAATAATAAAATGTATTCAATAATGTAATCAAAAACACTGAAATTTGCTCAGTTGCAGAATTGTCGCTGTCGTTACTTTCAGTGTCTGATGACGAATTTCCCCACAAATCACAATCACTCTATTCTGCAAGTGATTGTAATTTATTATCACTGTTTTCTAGCTGGTCTAAAACCGCTTTTGACGTAAAGGGACACTTTTTGCTTGCTATGGACAATCTCCAGTTTCCAGGCAGAAAGAACAGTATATATAATATAAAACTGCATGCAGGCCACTGGACAAAGCATTAGGGACAAAGGGGATGTGAAATAATTTGATACAGTAACGTAATCTGTAATATTACAGTGCACTGTATTGTGTGTTTTTAACTTTTTGAATTTGGCGCCATGCTCCGTCCCCGTGCGTCACAGCGCTCGCAGGGAACGGAGCTCGGCACTGTGATAGATCACAGTGAGAAAGCTCGCACACACACAGCGGGGAGACATCGTAGGATCCTAGGGACAAGGTAAGTAACTTTGCCTGGATCCTGCAATGCAATCCCGAGTGTGACTCGGGGTTACCGTTTTTGGTACTGAAAATTCACCTCGAGCCACATTCGGGAATACCGCCAGGGCGGTTAAGTGGTGACCGTCGCATCTGTAACAGCCATGATCCATCTGCTGTCAGCGGGATTTCCCACTGACAGCAGAATATAAACAAAAGACGTGCTGGTTACAATAAAAAAAAAAAAAACTCACAATGTGGGGGTCTTGTTAAAGGGGGCTCCCAAATTCCAATAAGTCGCCATCTGCACGAAGTGGCCCTTGTCCTGATCAACATGGGGACAAGGTGCTTTGGAGGAGGGGGACCTCCTCCAAAGCACCCCCCCTACGTTGAGGGCATGTGGCTTAGTGTGGTTCAGGAGGGGAGGGAGGTGCACTCACTCATCCCCCCCCCCTTTCCTGGCCTGCCAAAATTAATCCCAAAAACAAACCCAAAAATTAACCAGACTAACACAAAGAATATAAAAGAAACTAAATATCAACCAAACAAATGCATCCGGTGTGTACATGTCTACACAGCACCTACTGCCTTTAAAGGCACAGTGGTTCATTACACAGCAGGAATGTTGCTGTCTGGTGATGTGATGGGTGATAATTAGAGCTATTGAATTCCCCAGTGATTGGCCTCAGTTATTTAACAATCTTAACTTATAATGCAGTTCTCTCTTTGCATTTTGTAATCTGTGTGTGAGCTTTAGTCAGCTTAGCTGTGTTCTGGCTAGTGTTCTCTAAGCATACAATGAATTATCGAAGTCACATGTTATGTTGAGCTTTCCTCAGCAGGATGCGCTAGAGGTAACATTCTACATTAAGGATATTCAATACCGGGCCAAACAGCAGGCTTAAGGGGCCGGATGTGTATATTGGCATAGTTATTAATATCCGAGGCACTCCCTGGCACATGGTTTTCCCCTCCAGGTTTTCACTCTAAGAAGATTTTGCTGTAACATAATCTCACTCTTAAATTAGTTGTAAAGGCTGAAGGTTTTTTTACCTTCATACATTCTATGCATGAAGGTAAAAACCTTCTGTGTGCAGAAGCCCCCCCTAATACTCACCTGAGCTCCATCATGATCCAGCGTAGTATACGAGTGTCTCAGCTCTCCGGGGAATCTTCCTTCTCATTGGCTGAGACAGCAGCAGGAGCCACTGGCTCTTGCTGTTGTCAATAACAGCCAATTAGCTAATGAGAGAGAGGGGGTGGGGCCGAGCCTAAATGGACATGCAGAGCAGCGGCTCAGAAGCGTGCCTGCTTGGGTGCCCTCATTGCAAGCTGTTTTCTCTCTTCGACAGAAGGGAGGGGCTAAGAGAACACGAGAAGAGGAGGATCGGGCCTGGCAAAACCGCTGCACAGAGCAGGTAAGTATGACATGTTTGTTATTTTATTTGTGCCTTTAATATCACTTTAAGCCTTGGGGCCTAAAATGGTGTGGAGTACTGTAAGGATCTCCCCTCCTGGGAGGCCTCTCAGAAAATATTGGGGTTGATTTACTAGAGGCAAATAGGCTGTTCACTCTGCAAGGGAACTTGCCCTAGAGCTTAGTGAATGTGGAAAAGTTTCACTTTGCAAAATTGCCTAATCACGTGCAAGGATTATAAAATCACCTCATTTACTAAGGTCTTGTGCAAATTTCTTGTAAAGTGCAACTTCACTTGCACAGTGAACAGCCTATTTGCCTTTAGTAAATCAACCCCATATGCTGTTGTGGTGTGCTACAGACCCAGAGAAAGCAGGGTGCAGAAGTCCCCCACATAGAGGTGGTGAGAGACTTCGGAGTTGCCGAGTAAATATAAACCTCACCATTGCAGTACTGCCTTAAACAACAAGTCTGAAATACCACTAGAAACTCACATGTTAGGGAGCCAACCTTAAGAATCAATATCCAGCCAATATAGCTCAAGTGGGATGGGACCCAGAAAGCGAAAAAGACAAGCAGGAAAACCAGAGACTGAATTTTAAGAAAAAACTTCTAGGTATTCAGTGAGTCACTCAGCTTAAAAAAATTAGGGCAAGAAATTCCCCCTATGGAGGTATGTGTCTGGGACATTTATCCCCAAGTCAGTGGGTCTGAAAGATTCGTAATATAATTACTGGGTAACAGAAGAGTAATATTCCTTGCATCTCCCTGCTTCATAGAAATACAATAGTATAATGAATCTTGCTTGTATGCCATAAAAACAGCCTCCACGTTACATGTTTAAAAATTGCATAAAAAAAGTCATAGAATCCTGTCTCTTAAGTTCTAGGATGCAAGGGTGTAAGGGTTAGGTCTGCTTGTATGGCTAATGCCGTGTACACACGACCGGACCTTCCGGCAGAAAAGGTCAGGCGGAATCATTCCGTCGGATATTACGTGCGGGCTTCATCGGACTTTTTTCTTCAAAAATTCAGACGGAACTAGAAATAGAACATATTTAAAGTATGTCCGACAGAATCAATTTCTATCGGGAAAACCGTTCGTCTGTATGCTGGTTCGACGGACCAGATACGACGCAAGGGCAGCTATTGGCTACTGGCTATTGAACTTCCTTTTCTAGTCCCGTCATACGTCATCACATTCAAAACGAACAGACTTTGGTCCGTTTGTGTGTGGGCAAGTCCGTTCGGTCGGAAGTCCGTCGGGAAGACCGTCGGACCTTTTCTGACGGAAAGTTTGGTCGTGTGTACGTGGAATTAGTCTACGCTGCAAGTAGCACTTCACTTTTTCCACATTGTGTTATGTTACAGCCTTACTCCAAAATGGATTACATTCATTATTTTCCTCAGAGACAATTTAGTACTGTCTGTGACACTTTATTTGCACGGACATATAATTTTTCAGGACAAGCTTTTGGGGTATGTACCCTTCATCAAGGTCCCAGCAGTACTAGTTGACAAAAGTTTTAGCAGAATGTAAAAAAAAAATCTGAGGGAAAGGAAAAAAAAAAAAAAAGAAGGATGAACGGGACATCATCATTCTTTTTTTTCCTTTCCCTCAGTTTTTTTTTTTTTTTTTTTTTTTTTTTTTTACACATTCTACTAAAACTTTTGTCAAATAGTACTGCTGGGACCTTGATAAAGGGGACATATCCCAAAAGCTTGTTCTGAAAAATTGTATGTTAATGCAAATTTAAAAAAAGTATCATGGACAGTACTCCATTGCCTCTGTTGCAAGTGCACTAAAATGGCTACAATCACCTCAAGCATTATTTTCCTCAAAGTTCTACAAACAATACCCCATAATGACAACATGAAAGAAGTTTGAAATCTTTGCAAATCTATTGAAAATAAAAAAATAAAAACAATTACATGTACATAAGTATTTACAGCCTTTGATCAATACTTTGAAGCACCTTCGGCACCAATGAGAGCCTCAAGTCTTTTTGAGTATCATACTATGAGCTTGGCACACCTATTTTTGGGCAGTTTCTCCCATTCTTCTTTGCAGGACGTCTCGAACTCCATCAGGTTGCATGGGGAGCATTGATGCACGGCCATTTTCAGATCTCTACAAAGATGTTCAATCGGGATTCAAATCTGGGCCACTCAAGGACATTCACAGAGTTGTCCCATAGCAACTCCTTTGTTATCTTGGCTGTGTGCTTATGGTAGTTGTCCTGTTGGAAGATGAACCTTTACCCCAGTCTGAGGTCCAGGGTGCCCAGGTGCAGGTTTTTATCAAGGATGTCTCTGTACATTGTTGCATTCATCTTTCCCTTGATCCCGACTAGTCTCCCAGTTCCTGCCGCTGAAAAACATCCCCACAGCATGATGCTGCCACCACCATGCTTCACTGTAGGGATGGTATTGGCCAGGTGATGAGTGGTGCATGGTTTCCTCGAGACATGACACTTGCCATTCAGGCCAAAGAGTTCAATCTGTGTTTCATCAGACCAGAGAATTTTGTTTCTTATGGTCTGAGAGTCCTTCAGGTGCCTTTAAATAATGAATGTAATCAATTTTTGGAATAAGGCTGTAACATAACAAAATGTAGAAAAAGTGAAACGCTGCAAATGCTTTATTTATACACTGTATCTTCAGCCTATTAATGGGCTGAAACCATAAGGAAAGCGTTTGCTTTGTAAGTTTTTTTTTGTTTTCAAAAGATTTTATTAAAGAAAAGGAAAGAGTTCACATACATTGAATGAGGATATTCAATACTTTTAGGGTACAATATATATCATGAGAATAAAAGTACAGAGTGGTCTATCACATTAAGAACCTTTTAGTAAACTCAATATTCTCCTGAACTACACAAAGCACCACAAAGGAGGAGTTATACCCTAAGAGTTGGGTGTGTAATAATTATAAGACTAAAAAGAAAGAAGAAAAAAAAAAAAAAAAAGGGAAAATCATACCAGAAACAATAATTTGGTCAGGAGTGCTCAATCCTGAAGCCTTAATAAGAACCATGGATTCCATTTGGCATTGTATGCAGGAATAGAGTCATGTAATGTGTGAAATATTTGCTCGGATATCATCATACAATCAATTTGTGCAATAATTTGCGCGAATGGAACAGCAGCGGATTTCCAGTGAAGAGCTGTGCACCAGATCATAGCTATACATATTGAGTGAATTAACCTCAGGAGAGGTTTTGGAATTTCAGGGATATCTTGGAAAAAGATGCAGTGGAGGTGAGTAAGACTGATGGGGTGACCCACCAGTCTATGCACCAGTTTAAAGACCTCTCTCCAAGTAGGTTGAAGTTTTTCACAGTCCCAGAAAATGTGCAAGTATGAACCCAAAAGCGTGCACCCCCTGCACCCTCGTGAGTTTTATAGCTGTCTCCCTAACGGCCAGGGATTTGGTACATTTGCGTATATTTAACCAACCTCTCTCCCAATCCAAAGCGTCCTGATCTAGGTTTAGTTCTTGGTCCCATTGAGACCTATATTTCAGGGTCGGGACATCTACAGCTGTTTCCAAAAGTTTATAGATCAGTGAGATGAGACCCCGCTGTCGGGGGGCCTCATGGCATAGATCCTCATATAGGGACGTGTCAGCCTCTGAAGGGGTGGGGTAGTGTTGTTGAAAAAAGTGACGTATTTGAAGGATACGAAAAAATTCCCTGTCTGGAATATTAAATCTGGTTTTTAATGACGAGAATGTAGTGAATTTGGAGTTAACCTGGAAATCGCCTAGAGTGATTAAGTTGAGTTGTGTCCATTCTTGGAATGACTCTGGGTGATAGTAAGCTGAAGGGAATCTTG
Source organism: Aquarana catesbeiana (assembly GCF_042186555.1). Taxonomy (NCBI): domain Eukaryota; kingdom Metazoa; phylum Chordata; class Amphibia; order Anura; family Ranidae; genus Aquarana; species Aquarana catesbeiana. The sequence continues at coordinate 605,184,697 of NC_133325.1, forward strand.
GGTCACCGAGAAAGGAGGCTCCCTGAGGGGACTGGGTAGAGAGGCTGAACCTATATTTGTAGGAGTTCCAAAGTTTTAACCCCAGAGACACAACCACATTTTTGGAGGAAATATCTGGCAGGGAGGGGATAGAGGACCACATTATCCCAGGGAGAAATAGGGGAGAAATAGAGTCTTGTTCAAACTTGACCCACGGGACCTTAGAATTTCGGATATTCCATTGGGCTTGTTGAGCATATCTGCTGGCCAGGTAATAAAGCCAAATTTGAGGGACCCCCAATCCCCTGCTTTTAGCAGAACGGTAAAGGGTGTCCCTAGCAAATCTGGAGGGTTTGTCCTGCCAAATAAATTTATTAAGTTGTGCCTGAAGGTTCAGCAGATATGATTTGGAAACTCTAATTGGGAGGGATCTAAAGAGATAGAGTAACCTGGGGAGAATCACCATTTTGAGGGCTGTAATTCTACCCATAAAAGGAGATGTGAAGTTGGGACCACATTTTCAGAGTCTTTTTCAGTTTGGAAATCATAGGAGGATAGTTAAATTCAAAAAGTTTGCTGAACTCTCCCGTCAAACAGATGCCCAGATAGGATAGGTGGGTATCTGCCCACATAAAATGAAAGGTGTCTTTAAGGTGTTGGAGTTCCGTTGGAGAAAATCCCACCGGTAGGGCTACCGATTTTGTGACATTGATCTTAAGACCAGAGACTCCAGCAAAATTTGATAGGGTCTGAAGGAGATTAGGGAGGGAGATGAGGGGGTTGGTTAAGAACATGAGGACATCGTCTGCGTACATGCAAAATTTGTATGTAGAAGCACCTTTTGAATACCCTGAAATATCTTGGTTGGTGAGTATGGCAATGGCTAGGGGTTCCAGGGCAAGGGCGAAAATCAGGGGGGAAAGTGGACACCCCTGTCTAGTGCCCCGACCAACTGAAAAAAATTCAGAGTAACAGCCCGGGATCTTAATGCGAGTTTTGGGATTGATATAAAGGGCATGGAACCCGTGCAAAAATTCATTGCAGAAGCCCATACGCTGCAGAAGGATGGAAAGGTAGTTCCAGGAGACGCTATCAAACGCCTTATGTATATCAAGGCTGAGCATGAAGAGTCTCCTGGAGGTCTGGTTTGCATCTTGAATTATGTTGGAAGCTAATCTGATGTTATCAGTTATAAATCTATGAGGTATAAATCCTGATTGGAAGGGGGAGATAAGGGAGGAAATAATAGAGGCCAACCTGTCCGCTAGAATTCTACTAAAAATCTTTAAGTCATTATTCATGACCGAAATTGGTCTATAATTTTGGGGAAGTAAGTGATTTTTATTGGGTTTGGGGATCAAGGACATGTTTGCTAATAACATCTCATCTGGGAAACTACCCCCTTGTAGGACCCAGTTAAATAACTGTACTAAGCTGGGGGTTAGAAGGGTGGCAAATTTTTTATAGTATATGGCCGAAAAGCCATCGGGGCCGGGGGCAGAGCCCATCTTAAGGGATTTAATTACTCTAAGTACTTCTGAAGTAGTAATGGGGGCGTTAAGTTTCTCTATTTGTGTAGGGGAGAGGGAAGGTATAGGGACATTTTGAAACCAAGTATCTTCAGTACTAGTGGGAGGGGTTTGAACTGGCGCTAAGAGGGAGGAGTAGAAGCGTTCGAAAATGTGAAGAACTTCCTTAGGATGAGAGGTGGAAAGACCCGCTGTAGAGGTCAATTTGTATACATGTGTGGGGCTGGAGGCCTGGTTAAGTTTCCTAGCGAAAAGAGTTGTAGTGGAATTATTATGCAACAGAAATTTGGCTTTGGACCATCTAAAGTCTTTCTCAGTCTTGGAGGATAGGAGAGAGTTTAATTCTAGACTCTTTTGGTCTATGGTTTTCCTGGTAGATTCCAGGCATAACAAAGCGGTGTTTTTATATAAACGGTCCAATTCTGTCGTGAGGTCAAGGATTTTTTGTCTATGCATCTTATTATGGGAAGAGGCAATGCTGATAAGTTTTCCCCTTCTAACTGCCTTGTGGGCAGACCATATTATAGCAGGTGGGGTTTCTGGGAGATCATTAAAGGAAAAGTACTCCTCAATGGACTTAGCCGTCTCGGAGACAGCCACCAAATCCGAGAGCAAAGCTTCGTTCAATCTCCAGGTGTGTGGGGAGGGGGCGAGGCCTATAAATTGTGTAGTGAAAGAGGTGACATGATGATCTGACCAGACACAAGGTTGGATCGTGGCATTCGATGAGTTGGCTAAAATGATGGGGGTAGTGTAAATATAGTCTAACCTAGCATAACTATTATGTGGATGCGAGTAAAAGGTGTATTCTTTTAGTCCCATGTTATGCGTTCTCCAGGTATCTATTAGTTGGTGGTCAACCAGACCTTGTGAAAGAGACCTCGGGAAGGCTTTAGAAGAGATCGTGAAGGAGGATCTATCCAGTGTTGGGTTAGCAACTAAGTTGAAGTCACCCCCTATTATCATATGAGGTGAGTTCAAAGAAACCAACTTGTCAAAGAAGGATTTGAAAAAGGATGCAGGTGCGCCATTAGGGGCGTAAACACTAGCTATAGTTATTTCTTTGTTGTGGATTAACCCTTTAATAATGACGAACCTGCTATCCTTGGCTTTATGGCAATGCTTTACTTCCATTGGTAAGGAGGTATGTAGTAATATGGCGGCGCCCCTGCTTTTGGTTGAATGAAGTGAATAAAATGCTTGGGGAAAATTTCTGTGAAGGAATTTTGGGTGTGAGGTATGTGAGAAATGAGTCTCCTGAATTAGGAGAATCTTAGCGCCAAGATGATTATATTGATCAAAGGCTTTGCATCTTTTGACCGGGGAATTGAATCCCTTCACATTATGGGAAATACATGTGATAACCATGATATATCATAGTCGAACTATCACAGCTGAGAGAATTTATAGTAAAGCCTACACGGAGGGTAAGCTGAGCTTGTAGATTAAGGTATAAGAAGTCAAGCAGGGGTACCGCTATCACAACATTCAATAAAATGCAATTATAGCATTTAAGGATGTGAATCTCAAATGCATAAGGATCCTTAGCAATATTTACAAAGAGTCCGTGCATTAGGTATTGAATTGACTGACCAAAAAAACGAAAAAGGAAAAATTTTTGAAAAAAACAGAAAATCAGAAAGGAAAAAAGGCCCAGAATCAGGCTACTAGAAAAAGACATAAAGTCAAACATTCAAACCGGATCAGTGAAGGTTATAAAAAAAAAAACCTTTTTACCTGATAAAAAAACAAATAATTCACAAGCGAGACAACTAGGTCTCGTACCCAGCAGGACTGCAGCTCCCCTAAGTGGGGTTGCAGAGTGTGTAGTCAACGGGGCTTACAGTGCCCCAAGGCACAAGGGTAAAAAAAAGAAAAAAAGAGTTACTTTGCTGGGTGGGGAGAACATATCGCGGCACCGAGGGGCGGCCACCATCCTAAGGAAAGGAGTAGTAGTGGTGCTGAGCATCTCAAGGGAACTTCTAGCGTAGTTGTTCTGCGAGGCCCTCTCCGGCTTCATAACGAATCCTCCTTCTGTCTCTCCTGGGCGGAGGGGTTTGCCAGATGGGAGCTGGACGGGGTGTTGATGGAAGGCGACGTAACGCAGCAGCATCCAGGAGGCCGAGCTTCACTAGGACTTCTTGGCCCTCACGAAGAGAGGAAGCGGCAAACGTTGTACCATTATAGGGGACCAGCAGTTTGAACGGGAATCCCCATCTGTATCGAATGTGTGCAGACTGTAGCGCTGTAGTGATCTCCTTCAGGCCTCTGCGTCTGTCTAGAGTTGCTGGGGAAATATCTGGGTAAATCTGAATAGTGTGATTATCCAGAGTGATGCGTTGATTGTTACGAGCAGCCCTAAGGATTTCTTCTTTGATGAGGAAGTCCTTCATACAGAGGATCACATCCCTGGGGGGCTTGTCATCAGGTGGTTTAGGGCGGAGAGCCCTATGGATGCGGTCACACTTGAAGGCCGCAGATTCGTGGTCAGGGAGAAGTGACTTGAATAAACGGATCACAGTTGGGATTAGTTCTATCTCAGATTCAGGGATGCCTCTGAGCCTCAGGTTATTGCGTCTATTTCTATTGTCGAGATCTTCGACTTGGGCTTGTATTGTATTGAGGGCCAGAGATAGAGATTCATGGTCACGACTGAGGTCATTATAAGCCAGGGCTAGCTCATCATGTTTGGTTTCGAGCAGCTCAGTACGTGAGCCCAGGGCCGCTATCTCTTGTGACAGAGTATGGGAGGTTTTATGCAGCTCCGTTTGGAACTTGTTTGCCAATTTTGTGTACATGGCTTCCAGACTACTGTCCAAGTCCGCTTTAGAAAGGGTGGGGTGGTACTCACTTGAGCTGTGTTTGTTAGGAGAGAGGTCCGGCTGCGGCGGAGTGGATGGAGCCGGAGAGTTCCCTCTTCCCGCGGCGCCATCTTGGGCCATGCTGTAGCGGTCCCGTGTGCGGAGGAGATAGTGGGTTAAGGTATTCTGAGAGGAGCCCCGAGATTTCCTTCGCTTCGACGGCATGCACCAAGCATATGTGGCTTGAGGGGTGCAAAAAATAATGAAGTTTGAGCTGTTTATGGCCCTCAGGAAGCCTATAGAGTCCCGGGTGTAGCGGAGCTACTATATCAGGCGTCCATCTTCCTCTGCGCCGCGCATGCCCCCCCCCTGCTTTGTAAGTTTTAAGATCTTTATGCAAGGTAGAATTCTGGGTCACATATGAAGCCAAGCTGGCTCCCACAGATCTTATGGCCCTACCATGGATAAATCCTACCTTGTGTAAAGATCTTAGACTTTACAAAGCAAACCCTTTCCTTATGGTTTCGGGCAAGTATTCAGAGCTCTTCACCTTTTCCACATTTTGTTATGTTACAGTCTTATTCCAAAATGGATTATATTCATTATTTTCCTCAAAATTCTACAAACACCACTCCACAATGACCATGTGAAAGAAGTTTGTTTGAAATCTTTGCAAATTTATTAAAAATAAAAAAATGAAAATGAGCGGTGCCTGGTTTCCTCCAGACATGACACTTGCCATTCAGGCCAAAGAGCTCAATCATTGTTTAATCAGACCACAGAATTTTGTTTCTCATGGTCTAAGAGTCTTTCAGGCGGCTTCTGGCAAACTCCAGGCGGGCTGTCATGTGCCTTTTATTGAGGAATGACTTCCGTCTGGCCACTCTAACTATACAGGCCTGATTGGTAGAGTGCTGCAGAGATGGTTGTTCTTCTGGAAGGTTCTCCTCTCTCCACAGAGAAACATTGGAACTCTGTCAGAGTGACCATCGGGTTCTTGGTCACCTGCCTGACTAAGGCCCTTCTCCTCTGATCGCTCAGTTTGGACAGGCGGGCCGAGCTAGAAAGAGTCCTGGTGGTTCCAAACATGATGGAGGCCACTGTGCTCACTGGGATCTTCAATGCTGCAGAAAATTTTCTGAACCCTTCCCCAGATCTGTGCTTTGATACAATCCTGTTTCGGGGGTCTACAGACAACTTCTTGGACTTCATGGCTTGGTTTGTGCTCTGACATGCACTGTTAAATGTGGGACCTTACATAGACAGGTGTGAGCCTTTCCAAATCATGTCCAATCAACTGAATTTACCACAGGTGGACGCCAATCAAGTTGTAGAAACATCTTAAGAATGATCAGTGGAAACAGGATGCACCTGAACTCAATTTTGAGTGTCATGGCAAAGGCTGTGAATACTTGTGTACATGTGATTTTTTTAGTTTTAATAAATTTGCAAAGATTTCAAACTACTTTCCCATTATTGGTACGGTTTGTGGAATTTTGAGGAAAATAATACATTTAATCCATTTTGGAATAAGGCTGTTATAGAACAAAATGGGGAAAAAGTGAAGCACTGTGAATACTTTCCGAATGCACTGTATCTCACTATAAAGGCCTTATGACACCCCTCTTAATAATCCCACCTTTCCTACAGTGCTTCATGGGAATACATTCAGAATGTGGAACAAAGAGACCCATCGCAGGGTAGCCTTAGCCATACAAGCAGACCCAAACCTTATATCCTTGAATCCTAGAAATGAGCCAAAGATACTCTCAAGTCAATGCCTCATAAATCTGAACTTTTATCGTTTATTTAAATTTCTACAATTAAGTTCCAACCGTCCTCCACTGAATCCTTTTCTTCAAAATTCTCCTCAAGCTCATACATTATCCCAAATATACTCTATCCTCTCATCTTCAAAACATTAAAATCTCCCATTATATATATCTACTCAAGACAGGAGAAATACCCCTTTCAGTGATCACACAAGTACACTTATGTAAGAAAAAATATGTACAAAATCTTTAAACAATAAAATATTTAAAAACAAAAAAAATCTAATTGTCATGGCTTGCCTACTGATATCAGCAAAACATTATCCACTACAAACATGTATGGCTGTTTGTTGAGATGAGGAACTAGGGTCAACGTGTTTCGCAGAAATTACAGCTTCTTCGGGACCTCTTTAATGTACAAGATCACAAAAATAGATTCTAACAACAAAATATAAATAGAAGTATAATTTGCAGAGCATCAAAAAACAATTACATTTATTTATAATAATCATTGGGTCAGGGAAAGAAAAAAAATATCCCAAGGAGAGATTGAGAGCAGGGGAGGGGGAGAGAGAAAACGATATATCTAAATATGATACCTTTTTCCAGAAGATTTAAATTTAAATAATTTTCATGCATCTTGTAACTAGACCACACAGTATACAGAGATGTACTGGCGGAATATCCAGTGAGGTATAGTATCACCGGCCCATGGGAGAAAGATCATCCCCAGAGTAGAGCTCTGCAGGAAATGTAAAAAATAATAAGGAGCAAATGATAGTAGCTGGCTGAAAATGCGAGCAATTATGTGAATATATTAGGGGGTGTCCTCAATATATGAACGTTATAAACAAAAAAACACCTTAATTATTTTTAATAAAATATAGTTATAGTGTAAACAGGTGAAAACAAATAAAATGTAAGTGATGAAGTGGTGGTGTAACTAGCAATATAATATGGTCTTTAAAGGGGTTGTAAACCTACATGTTTTTTCACCTTAATGCATCCGATGCATTAGGGTGAAAAAACACCTGGCAGTGACCAACCCCCCCCCCCTTTTACTTACCTGAGCCCTGTAATTTGACCCACGGGGGCGCGCTGTCTCTCTGCCCGAGGTTCTTGGCTCTTGATTGCATAGATTGATAGCAGCGCAGTCATTGGCTCCCGCTGCTGTCAATCAAATCCAATGACACGGGCACCGGGGGGGGGGGGCAGGGCCAAGTCCTGCATTCAGCCCCTATGGACGCAGAATGCTGGACTCAGGAGCGCGCCCGCAAGGTAACCCCCCTGCTTCTCCTAGAGGGTTATCTGATGTCGGGAGGAGCCGCCAAGGGACCCCAGAAGAGCAGGTTCGAGCCCACTCTGTGCAAAACAAGCTGCACAGTGGAGGTATGATATGTTTGTTATTTTTTTTAATAACAAAAACAAACCCTTGCAATCACTTTAAGGCATCATTCTCACGAGGCGGATCCGCTGCCTCTGAGTCCGCCAGCTCAGCGGGAGATCTCAGCGGGAGAACTACTGATGTAGTTTTATGGTACTATACTGCATTATTTCAAATTCACATATTGAAGACACTCCTCATTGCACTCATAGAACAGTTCACAAACGCCAGCTAACTGTCATCATTTATTTATAAGACAGCCTGAATGCTATATATATATATATATATATATTATATTATATATTATATTTATGTAGAGCACTGATTTAGATACCATGTTATATAGCTGGTTACACCACCACTTCATCACTTGCATTGTATTTGTTTTCAGTTCACCTGTTTACACTATAACTATATTGATTAAAAATAATGTTTTTTTTTTTTTATAACATTCACATAATGAGGACAACCCCTAATATATTCACATAATTGCTCACATTTTCAGCCAGCTACTATCCTTTGCTTTCTATTTCATTTATGGACTAAAAACAGCATAAATACCTAACTATAAACCATAAATAAATTATTTACTTTTATCTCAAATTAGTAATCCTTAAAAGGCTAATCTGGTTTATTCCTTATACCAAACATGTGATATATGAGTATATTGTTATACAAGGAATGTTAGAATCAATCACTAATACTACATTGTAATGCGCTTATATGTTCATACCCTAAATATCTTCTGTACTACCCTTTCATGCACTGTACATTTATGCAAAATGCAATAGAATAAGGTTAAACTAAACAAAAAAAAAAATGTAATGTAAAATCTGCATTTATAGCACGTTTCATAATTGAGCGATACTCTCTAGAGAAAGAATGATAGTATCAGAAACGTATATCTGGTGCATACAATTTAGAAAATGAAGGGATAATTGTGAAGCTTATTCGTTTAGGATACATTTTACATGCTAGAATTTTTGTTTTTTTTCAGTAGACCAAGCTTTTTCAATGTTCCTGACAAGTTCTTACCAGTAAATTGGATTGACCAAACAGCTTTCTATATGGCTTGGTATCCCCTCTCAATAATCCCCTTGTCCTGCAAGTAAGGATGGTGTCACCCTTGCTACTGGACTTCAAACTTTTTTTTAACATTTATAAGAATCCCTCTAAGGAGCACAACACAATTATTTGTCCTCATTATGACTGCTATAGTTGAGAAAATCTAGCAACTTCATTGAGTACCTCCCACCTGCAGAGCCACTGAGAGAATGAGATGCAATATGGCCACCAGCAACCACTTTAAACGGAAATATCAAATTTGGGTAGAAGTGTGTCCTCACACCATTATCCAGCATTATGTCTGCCACAGTGTACTCCACTGAAGATTACTCTTAGCTTGCCAAGATCTATGGAGTTTTGTAATCTGGCTAGCCAGGCAAGAATAAACACCTGCTATTAGACAGATGTGTTCATGGTTAATGCTTTAAATCAGTAATAGTATATAAGAAAACATTTATGTTTTCTTATCTTTACATGATAATGTACAAGGGAAAAGAAAAATCATAAAAAATCTAATTTAAGTTTTTTTTCTAGGTCTGCTTATAAAGGCTAGATTAGAGCCAATGTTGTCTACTAAAACAACAGAGATACAGTAGTCGTTACTCAGTGACCTGGTAATTAACTATGAATAATACTGTGTGCTATAATCTTGAACATCAATGACTGTAAACGTGTAACCAGTTTTTCGTCATTTCAAAGAAATTCTAATGAACACGGAGAACGTCATGAATATTGGTATGGGTTTAAAGTAAGCAGTTTAAAGTAAGCATTCTAAATGTGACAGGTATTAGTAGGTCTTTCTTTGATCACAGCATATGATAAGTTTGTGACACCAGCTGTATGCCACATATTGCTGGCTGAAACACACAGGTACACAAAGCGTTAGAGGCACCAACAAATTAGATGTCATCTGCTGGGGTCTCCTAGGTACACATTCATAATTATAAGAAGAATCTCTCCCAATTAACAAAATGCATTCAATATATAAACATACATAGGCACATCTTCCCATACACTATATACAGTATGCCTAAAATCAGTATATAAATGTTCTGCTCATTTTGCAAATGTGTTTAGGGGCCATCAAGCTTTTAGGCATTCATTCATTCCATTGGCCAGAATATAAATGTATTTTGGCCACTGAAATGAATGAATGCTCAAGCACTAAATGCACCTAGTGTTTAGGCGTTTTTAGGTGTCAAGCATTTTTGTCTACCAAAATGCTCCTCTCCTGAATGTGCAAATTATGTTTTTTTCCTTCTTCTAAACCCTCCTGCCTCTAAAGAATTATAAACCCCCTTGTGTGCATGGACACATGCAAAGCAAAACATCAGACTAAGCTAACAAGCAAATTTTTTGACGCCCAGTGTGCCAGAAGCCTAAGGGTATGCCAAAAGTAGGAGAGAAAAAAAAAATATATAGGGTATCTTTCTCTGAGGTAACTTTAACATACCCTCTCTAGAAGTGAAGTGTAGGTGACTATGGTTGGTTTCCAAAAAAATAAGTGAGACAAGCATGCAGTTGCTTATATTTGATTTATACATGCAGGTATGGGGAAGATAGTCAAAAAAGGAAGGGCAGCCACAGAGTGGCCCTTGGGGTTTATGAAAGGGCAGTGGCAGGACAAAACATTGTGGCCCCTGGGCAAAGATTCAAGAGTAAAGATAGGCTAACTTTTTAAAATCCATCTAGACTAAGATTTATCTACAGAATGTTTCAGTTTGAGGAGTGAAAATTCACTACAGTTGCTGAATGTTCCAACTTTGAACTTTCACAATGTTAAATTAATTTAATCCTACTGTAATGCAGGGAGAAGTGCTTCCTACTCAGTTCCCACATACAAATGTCTTGCGAATGGCATTTAGTTGGTAGTATCAGCACCACTGGCAGCACGGACTGGGTAGGAAGGCTAATGGATAACAAAAATTGGACAAAGACACAATATTTATTTTATTTTTCCAAGGTGTGGCAGCTGGGCATTTTCAACCTTAAAACAGGCAAACTTTATATTTTTAATTTGGGTGCACCAACATCAGCATATCGATGATGATGATGAAGAAAAAAAAAAAAAAAAATATATATATATATATATATATATATATATATATATATATATATATATATATATATATATATATATATATATATATATATATATATATATATATACACATATATACACACACACACACACACACACACACACACACACACACACACACAGTTAGGTCCATAAATATTGGGACATCGACGCAATTCTAACCTTTTTGCCTCTATACACCACCACAATGGATTTGAAATGAAACAAAGATGTGCTTTAACTGCAGACTTTCAGCTTTAGTTTGAGGGCATTTACATCCAAATCAGGTGAACGGTATAGGAATTACAACAGTATATGTGCCTCCCACTTTTTAAGGGACCAAAAGTAATGGGACAATTGGCTGCTCAGCTGTTCCATGGCCAGGTTTGTGTGTTATTCCCTCATTATCCCATTTACAAGGAGCAGATAAAAGGTCCAGAGCTCATTTCAAGTGTGCTATTTGCCTTTGGAATCAGTTGCTGTCAACTCTCAATATGCGATCCAAAGAGCTGTCACTATCAGTGAAGCAAGCCATCATTAGGCTGAAAAAACAAAACAAATCTATCAGAGAGATAGCAAAAACATTAGGTGTGGCCAAATCAACTGTTTGGAACATGCTTAAAAAGAAAGAACGCACCGGTAAGCTCAGCAACACCAAAAGACCCGGAAGACCACGGAAAACAACTGTGGTGGATGACCGAAGAAATCTTTCCCTGGTGAAGAAAACACCCTTCACAACAGTTGGCCAGATCAAGAACATTCTCCAGGATGTAGGTGTATGTGTGTCAAAGTCAATAATCAAGAGGAGACTTCACCAGAGTGAATACAGAGGGTTCATCACAAGATGTAAACCATTGGTGAGCCTCAAAAACAGGAGGATCTCATATTGACAGCAACAGATTCCAAATGCAAATAGCACACTTGAATTGAACTCTGGACCTTGTATCTGCTCCTGGTAAATGGGATGTGGGAATAACACACCTGGCCATGGAACAGCTGAGCAGCCAATTGTCCCATTACTTTTGGTCCCTTAAAAAGTGGGAAGCACATATACAAACTGTTGTAATTCCTACACCGTTCACCTGATTTGGATGTAAATACCCTCAAATTAAAGCTGAAAGTCTGCAGTTAAAGCACATCTTGGTAGTTTCATTTCAAATCCATTGTGATGGTGTATAGAGCAAAAAAGATTAGAATTGTGTTGCTGTCCCAATATTTATGGACCTGACTATGTATATTTCTTTTAAGACCCCTTTCACACTGGGGCGGTTTGCAGGCGTTATTGCGCTAAAAATACCGCCTGCACACCGCCCCAAAACAGCCTCTGCTGTTTGTTCAGTGTGAAAGCCCGAGGGCTTTCACACAGAAGCGGTGCGCTGGCAGGAGAAGAAAAAATCTCCTGCAAGCCGCATCTTTGGAGCGGTGAAGGAGCAGTGTATTCACCGCTCCTAAACCACTCCTGCCCATTGAAATCAATGGGACAGCGCGGCTATACCGCGGCAATAGCCGCGATATACGAGTGGTTTTAACCCTTTTTCGGCCACCAGCGGGGGGTTAAAACCGCACCGCTAGCGGCCGAATACCGCCGACGCCCCCTACCGCCCCAGTGTGAAAGCAGCCTAAGACAGGAATTTTTTTGTAGACAGCACTATGTCATAGCAAACATCCTGTACTTCCAACATTGATAAAACCAGCAGGCCAGCAACAAGCAAAAAGGCAAAACTAGTAAAGTATTTTATCAGCATAGAAGATTAAGCAGAGATTGTACCAGACAGAAAGGCTGATGATGATTAAGAACAATACTTTTTTTTTAATTAAATAATTCCATCCTTAACCAGCATGGAGTTGAAAATGAAGAAACAAGAGACTTTTTCCCCCGCAGGGTTTACTCCCTCTTTAAAGCCTGGTACACACAATTGTGAAATGTTCGATGTGAGCTCCTTGTCGGAAAGTCCGACCGTGTGTATGCTCCATCGAACATTTGCTGTCGGAATTTCCACCAACAAATGTTTGATAGCAGGTTCTCAAATTTTCCGCCAACAAAACTTGTCAGAAAGTCCGATCGTGTGTACACAAGTCCATCGCACAAAAGTTCACGCATGCTCTGAATCAAGCAGAAGGAGCCGCACTGGTGATTGAACTTCCTTTTTCTCGGCTCGTCGTATGTGTTGTACGTCATCACGTTCCCACGTTCTGAATTTTTGGCCAACATTTGTGTGACAGTGTGTATGCAAGACAAGTTTGAGCCAACATCCTTCAAACAAAAATCCAGGGTTTTGTTGTCGGAAAATCCAATTGTGTGTATGCGGCATAAGAGTTTCTTTTCGAAAAATTAAAAAAAACACTGACAGCTCCGGTCGGAGCCTCTATATTAACGATCTGACGTTAGTACAGCAATCTCCCCTGCTGTGCTATTGTGTTCTGACGGGGGTGGGGTGGGGGGAGCCCCCCCCCCCCTCGCTAGAACACTCCGATTAGCTAGCTCTACCATTGGCGGAGAGCACTGAACGGGAGACGGCTTCTGTCGGACCTGCTGCTATACGCACAAACTCAATATTTTTGCCAACAATGTCAGCATGTTCATTACCATTCCACTATCACGCCATGCTTACAGATTTTGCTAATATTTTTCGTATTACATTTTAGGTGCATAAAATCAAGTGCTAAACATATCCCTGCCACAACCAACAGCTTAAAGTTTACTTTCAATACCATTAAGGAACCCTTAAATAGGTTGTAAACCTCCCTGCAGTACTTGTATCTATAGGTAAGTCTAGAATAAGGCTTACCTATAAATACTGTAAACATCTCCTAAACGAGCGCCGTTTAGGAGATATTTACTGTATTCTGCGCCAATGATGTCATCATCGGTGCATGCACCCTGAAGGAACAGCTGCCCGTGCCGTTTCTTCAGGAGCCATTCCCATGACGACGTCATGTGGCTCAGGTCAGTCTCAAAGCAGGAGTCCGCGGCCCCAAAAGGAAGAGGAGCAAACATGGATGCGGCCTGCAGCGGGGATGACGCGGGCTTAGTTTGCAGGTGTCACATAATGTGCTAGCATGCGATGCATACTAGCACATTATGCCTTTACTTTGCAGGGAAAACTTCCCCCCCGCAGGGTTTACTTCCTCTTTAAAGCCTGGTACATTATGAATTTCTTTTCGAAAAAAAAAACAAAAAACAAAAAAAAAACAAAAAAAAAACAAAAAACTCATAGCCTCTATACTAACAAACAATCTGATGTTAGTACAGTGATCTCCACTGCTGTGCTATTGTGTTCTGACGGGAGGGGGCGGGGGTGGTGGTGCCCCCCCCCCTCCCCCGCCAGAACACTCCGATCAGCTATCTCTACCATTGGCTGAGAGCACTGACGGACCTGCGGGCCAAATGTCGTCGAGTTTTTATTGAACCAGCCGATCTCGCCCAGCGTTCAGCCCGTGTGGACAGGGCTTAAGTGACTGCTACTTAGGTATCAGAAAAGATTGTGCTCTAATTGCAAAAAGTAGTAATGCAGCAACCTATATTCTGGACACAAAGGAGTCACAAAAATAACTCATCTAAAAAAGGTGTGCAAAACGAATATCTCTGTACTGATCAATGCAAAAATATATGTGTGAAAAAATAAAAAAAGTTAACTCATATTAAACAATGTGCATCAAATAAATGGTAAAATAACAGTCTGCATAACAAAGAAGTAAACTTCAAAGAGAAATATATATGTAGCGCTGGTAGATTTTCCAATCTACCGCTTCTAGGTAAATTTACAGCTAGATTAACCTCTGTTCCAGTTTGGCTGTGTTGTGTGCAGTTCCACATTCTGCCTATGGGTGTCGTCACTCTGGGTCGGTGTTGAAAAGCAACAAGCTGAAGTGTATAAGTGCTCTTCTGTCCCGGTGAAAACTCTGCGGAGGTGGTCCTCCGGGTTGCATTCTGGGAGAGGGTATTTATGGGGCAGACGCCATGTTTCAGGGAGCTTTACCTCTTGGCCCTCCTGGCATAGAGGCACGTGTTAGTGAGTTCTAGCTCGCGGCCCTCCGGCCTGGAGGGTTGCGTTGCGGCAGTTGAGCGGGTAGACCCAGAAGTCTGTCTGGGGCCTGCTGTTGCTGGGATGGTCCTGTGCTGTCTGTCCTGCGGGAAGAATCTGATCAAAATCGGGAAGATCCACGGGAGGACCGATCTTGGAAGGGACCACACAAGGCTGGTCTTAAGAAGGGTCTGGTGACTCGATTGGAGGACACATCCTAAACCACTCTACTGCACAAGTACTGCCGGGTTGGCTTAAAGGTTCTAGTACTGTGTTTGCTGTTCATCGAAAACTACTACATCCTGTGGCAGAGGATTGTACAGTTTTGTTTCATCCAAGTCTGTGGAAGACACTTTTTGTTCATGCTGCGTTCCGGCTGCTAGGTTGGTGAGAGAGACCTATCCGGGCGGGCAAAGATTTAATCCTGAGCTTAGGATATATTCATCCCAAAGATTTCAATTCCTTAGTGCTACGCCAAGAAAAGGCATTTGAACTTCCCTGCAACTCTTCTTCTACTTCTTTCCTGCTACTTCTTCCAGTTATCTCCCATTAAAGCATTGGAAAAGTACTCAAGTGACTGGTTTCTACATTGTCTGATAATAAGCTCAACGGGACCCTAGACCCGGTACTGGTGAAATTACAGGTAAAAAGGTGACGGTAACAGCCCGCTAAAAATCAGCAGCTCCACCGTGAGTTAGTGCTGCATATAAAAGACCAAAATGTGAAATTTTGAAAGTGATGAAAGTCCATGTATAAGAATCCCAAACCACCTAGCAGACAAGCGTGCCAGTTCCCTTACCAAACAGGAATTATATCCAAATGATAAGAAATCAACAGCGCAAAATTGGGGGACCACCACTCAGGATACCATTGACTCCACTGCCTCCACACTCCTTCACTGGTTATCCAAAGCCAGCACTTCAAAGTAATAATGGGAAGGAGAAAGAACAAAGGACCATAGGAGTACTATGCTAAAACTACATGACTTTTTAAAAGCAGATATACTCACAAATGTTAGAGTAACACAGGCAAAACACACCACACCAGGGATCAACAGCGGGTGTACGACATCATATACCATTGGCCCCACCCTACATGCATTTGGTCTGGTTCAACAGATGTCTTCAGGGGATAAACTCTGATGCTGCATACACACGACCGGTTTTACCCTTGGAATAAACTCCAAAGGTTTCTCCCACGGAACTCTGACGGAATTCCGCTGAAGCGGTCTTGCATTCACACGGTCACACCAAAGCCTGACCATCCAGAACGAGGTGACGTACAACACGTACGACAGGGCTAGAAAAAGGAAGTTCAATAGCCACTAGCCAATAGCTTCCATCTCGTACTTGCGTCGTTTTTGGTCTGTCGGAACAGCATACAGATGAGCGGTTTTCCGGATAGGAATTGGTTCTGTCGGAAATATTTAGAACATGTTCCATTTCTAGGTCTGTCAGAATTTTCAAAAAAAAAAAGTCCAATGAGGCATAAACATGATCGGAATAGGACGGTGAAAAGCTTCCGTCTGACTTTTTCTGTCGGACATTCCGCTCGTGTGTACGCGGCTTTTCA
Source organism: Aquarana catesbeiana (assembly GCF_042186555.1). Taxonomy (NCBI): domain Eukaryota; kingdom Metazoa; phylum Chordata; class Amphibia; order Anura; family Ranidae; genus Aquarana; species Aquarana catesbeiana. The sequence goes on from NC_133325.1 coordinate 605,200,904, forward strand.
GTCCTGCCAGTGAATGTCCTATCCTATATCCTCCATATCCTTTAGCAACATGTCTCCCACTTTCTCTGGCACCAACAGAAACCCAAACTACTTACCCAAACAATGATTAGGGCTCTGTCACCAATGATCTAGGAGCAGAAGCTGCTGGTTGCAGCCTTTTAGCTATATCCAGTCTCCTCTGGATACCACTGATGGACAGTTCTTTTTACTCTATCCAATCACTTACTGCACCTTATCCCATAGTTCAGCAAACTTTCACTGCATTCGAATAGCAATGCAAGGACAACACCCATACACCAGGTTTAATATCTTCAATATTCTCCACACTATCAAATTATTCATCAGCTCCTCCCACTAACCAAACTAAATAGAAATCAGATCAGGGTTCCTCACTTGCAGAGGAGAACTGGACGCAAACCAGGCTTTAAACAAAATCATGCTCACAAAATGCAACTGCTGTGGAGACAAAAAAGCCAGCTAGCCAGCTTCATAAAAAATTATCCTCCAAGCTACCTTTGAGGGTTCACTGAGGCTTGCAAATACAGTATCTCACAAAAGTGAGTACACCCCTCACATTTTTGTAAATATTTTATTATATATTTTCATGTGATAACACTGAAGAAATGACACTTTGCTACAAATGTAAAAGTAGTGAGCGTACAGCTTGTATAACAGTGTAAATTTGCTGTCCCCTCAAAATAACTCGACACACAGCCATTAATGTCTAAACCGCTGGCAAAAGTGAGTACACCCCTAAGTGAAAATGTCCAAATTGGGCCCAAAGTGTCAATATTTTGTGTGGCCACCATTATTTTCCAGCACTGCCTTAACCCTCTTGGGCATGGAGTTCACCAAAGCTTCACATGTTGCCACTGCAGTCCTCTTCCACTCCTTCGTGATGACATCACGGAGCTGGTGGATGTTAGAGACCTTGCGCTCCTCCACTTTCCATTTGAGGATCCCCCTATAGATGGTCAATAGTGTTTAGGTCTTGAGACATGCTTGGCCAGTCCCTCACCTTTACCCTCAGCTTCTTTAGCAAGGCAGTGGTCGTCTTGGGGGTGTGTTTGGAGTCGTTATCTTGGAATACTCTCTGCGGCCTAGACTCTGAAGGGAGGGGATCATGCTCTGCTTCAGTATGTTACAATACATGTTGGCATTCATGGTTCCCTCAATGAACTGTAGCTCCCCAGGGCAGGCAGCACTCATGAAGCCCCAGACCATGACACTCCCACCACCATGCTTGACTGTAGGTAAGACACAATTGTCTTTGTACTCCTCACCTGGTTGCCGCCACACACACTTGACACCATCTGAACCAAATAAGTTTATCTTGGTCTTATCAGACCACAGGACATGGTTCCAGTAACCAATGTCCTTAGTCTGCTTGTCTTCAGCAAACTGTTTGCGGGCTTTCGTGTGCATCATCTTTAGAAGAGGCTTCCTTCTGGGACGACAGCCATGCAGACCAATTTGATGCAGTTTACGGTGTATGGTCTGAGCACTGACAGGCTGACCCCCCACCCCTTCAGCCTCTGCAGCAATGCTAGCAGCACTAATACGTCTATTTCCCAAAGACAACCTCTGGCTATGACGTTGAGCACCTGCATTCAACTTCTTTGGTCGACCATGGCGAGGCCTGTTCCAAGTGGAACTTGTTAAACTGCTGTATGGTCTTGGCCACCATGCTGCAGCTCAGTTTCAGGGTCTTGGCAATCTTCTTATAGCTTAGGCCGTCTTAATGTAGAGCAACAATTATTTTTTTCAGATCCTCAGAGAGTTCTTTGCCATGAGGTGTCATGTTGAACTTTAGTATGAGAGAGTGAGTGCGATAACACCAAATTTAACACACCTGCATCCCATTCACACATGAGACCTAGTAACACTAATGAGTCACCGGGGAGGGAAAATGGCTAATTGAGCCCAATTTGGACATTTTCACTTAGGGGTGTACTCACTTTTGTTGCCAACTGTTTAGACATTAATGGCTGTGTGTTTAGTTATTTTGCGGGTCAGCAAATTTACACTGTCCTACAAGCTGTACACTCACTACTTTATATTGTAGCAAAGTGTCATTTCTTCAGTGTTGTCACATGAAAAGGTATAATAAAATATTTATAAAAATGTGAGGGTGTACTTACTTTTGTGAGTTACTGTATGTACACATATGGTAGACATGCTCTACATTGCAGAGATTCTAGGTCAAAGTGTACTGGATAATTGACAGGCTATAAGACTACCTAATACACAAAAATTTCTATCAAGCCTTACTAATCGTAATTAACACAGCCATATATACTTTTCATATACGTATATGTGTAGGGGTGCAAGTACTAGTTAGACCACTAAGTGATGTGAACAGTCATCACTGGAGGTCACTCTCCAGGTGAAAGCAGCCAAGCCTTACCTAAGCGCGGTATCCATCATATACATAATAAATAAATATTATTATTATTTATATATATATATATATATATATATATATATATATATATATATAAAAAAAATAAATTATATATATATATTAGAGCTGCGGAAATTAACGATTAATTCCTCAAATAATCAAAATTTTTTTGATCGGTAGGCTGCCTTCCTTGGGGCCGCTTTGGGCCAAGCTGTGGCTACAGCGCAGCGCTCCCTCCTCCACTATATGTCATACACAGTCTGCGGGCATCTCCCGCTGTGTCTCCGAGCTGAGTGTGAAAACTTTGGCCGCGCTGTGAGAAAAGTCCCACCGTCCTACTAGATCAGCTCGTGTGATAGACGCAGTGTTCCTAAATTTTCACACTCACCTCCGAGACACACAGTGGGAGATGCCCGCAGACTGTGTAATCCAGGCACAGGTACTGACTACAGTGAGGCTGCGATTATGGGCACGGTGAGACTGCGATTATGGGCACGGTGAGGCTGCCATTATGGGCACGGTGAGGCTGCCATTATGGGCACGGTGAGGCTGCCATTATGGGCACGGTGAGGCTGCCATTATGGGCACGGTGAGGCTGCCATTATGGGCACGGTGAGGCTGCCATTATGGGCACGGTAAGGCTGAGATTATGGGCACGGTAAGGCTGAGATTATGGGCACGGTAAGGCTGAGATTATGGGCACGGTAAGGCTGAGATTATGGGCACGGTGAGGCTGAGTTTGTGACGTGTGACGTCCTAGCCATGCCCCGCTATGTCCGGCTTCGGCCGTTGCCATAACGGTGCTGAATCAGCTAAAAGTAGTAGTTGGATCTGTATGTGTGTTAAATAATCGAAATTAGTCAACAAAAAAAAATGATTAAATTGAACACGAAAATTTTAATCAGTAACAGTCAAACAGTCACAGTGGGGACGGAAAGTATTCAGACCCCCTTAAATTTTTCACTCTTTGTTATATTGCAGCCATTTGCTAAAATCATTTAGGTTAATTTTTTTTTCCTCATTAAAATGTACACACAGCACCCCATATTGACAGAAAAACCACAGAATTTTTGACATTTTTGCAGATTTATTAAAAAAGAAAAACTGAAATACCACATGATCCTAAGTATTCAGACCCTTTGCTGTGACACTCATATTTAACTCAGGTGCTGTCCATTTCTTCTGGTCATCCTTGAGATGGTTCTACACCTTCATTTGAGTCCAGCTGTGTTTGATTATACGGATTGGACTTGATTAGGAAAGCCACACACCTGTCTATATAAGACTTTACAGCTCACAGTGCATGTCAGAGCAAATGAGAATCATGAGGTCAAAGGAACTGTCTGAAGAGCTCAGAGACAGAATTGTGGCAAGGCACAGATCTGGCCAAGGTTACAAAAACATTTCTACTGCACTTAAGGAACCTAAGAGCAAAGTGGCCTTCATAATCCTTAAATGGAAGACGTTTGGGATGACCAGAACCCTTCCCAGAGCTGGCCGTCTGGCCAAACTGAGCTATCGGGGGAGAAGAGCCTTGGTGAGAGAGGTAAAGAAGAACCCAAAGATCACTGTGGCTGAGCTCCAGAGATGCAGTCAGGAGATGGGAGAAAGTTGTAGAAAGTCAACCATCACTGCAGCCCTCCACCAGTCAGGGCTTTATGGCATAGTGGCACGATGGAAGCCTCTCCTCAGTGCAAGACACATGAAAGCACGCATGGAGTTTGCTAAAAAAAAAAAAAAACGCCTGAAGGACTCCAAGATGGCGAGAAATAAGATTCTCTGGTCTGATGAGACCAAGATAGAACTTTTTGGCCTTAATTCTAAGCGGTATGTGTGGAGAAAACCAGACACTGTTCATCACCTGTCCAATACAGCCCCAACAGTGAAGCATGGTGGTGGCAGCATCATGCTGTGGGGGTGTTTTTCAGATGCAAGGACAGGACGACTGGTTGCAATCGAGGGAAATATGAATGTGGCCAAGTACAGGGATATCCTGGACGAAAACCTTCTCCAGAGTGCTCAGGACCTCAGACTGGGCCGAAGGTTTACCTTCCAACAAGACAATGACCCTAAGCACACAGCTAAAATAACGAAGGAGTGGCTTCACAACAACTCCGTGACTGTTCTTGAATGGCCCAGCCAGAGCCCTGACTTAAACCCAATTGAGCATCTCTGGAGAGACCTAAAAATGGCTGTCCACCAACATTTACCATCCAACCTGACAGAACTGGAGAGGATCTGCAAGGAGGAATGGCAGAGGATCCCTAAATCCAGGTGTGAAAAACTTGTTGCATCTTTCCCAAAAAGACTCATGGCTGTATTAGATCAAAAGGGTGCTTTTACTAAATACAGAGCAAAAGGGTCTGAATACTTAGGACCATGTTATATTTCAGTTTTTCTTTTTAATAAATCTGCAAAAATGTCAACAACTCTGTGTTTTTCTGTCAATATGGCGTGTTGTGTGTATATATAAATCCTTGAACACCTGTTTAAAGAAATATTTACAGCTACAACTACCAGACAGAATGGCTATATATGAACATATATGGGAACGCTGGGCACAAAGCTCCTCACCCCATAAGTTTGGCATATGCCTCCTAAGGGTTCATGCACACTGGGTTTAAAAAACACTAGTTCTTTTGGCAGAAAAAATGCTCAAATAAAGCATTTTTGTACAGGTATTTAGAGGTTTTCTTTTGCCGGAAAACTCTCAAAAAGCGTAAACCAGAAGGGATGTTTTTTCTGCCTCTAAACACTGAGCTTAAAACATGCCTCTAATGTTCTAATGGCCACATAGGATAACATTGAGCTGCCTTTACAGGCAAAATGCAAAACTAGAGAAGCAGAGTTATTTAAGCCCAGTGTGCATGGACCCTAATGCCTAGTACACACTATCAGAAAATTGGACCAAAAAAAAAAAAAAAGAAGTACAGTTTTCAAAGCGATTGTGCGATAATCTGATCGTTAGTAAACCAGCTTTTGAGCGTCGATCATGACAGTTCAACCAAAATTCTCTGAAGGGACAATTTTTCTTGTATGATACCAGAACGAATGATTTTCATTTAATCAGTACAGTATTCATCCGACAAAAATCAGAAGAGCAAGACCACACATGCTTGGAAACTAAAAGAATATAATACAATACATAACTTCTGAAGTTGTATTCTGTCATACAAGAATTTTACAAGAAGTTGAGTAACCTCTTCATTTTCGATAGGAGACTAGCATGCAAAAAAAAAAAAAAAGAAGAAAAAAAAAAAAAAAAGAAATAGACGATCATTCATCTGATATTCTAATCATGTGTATGAGGCTTAACACTTTAGCTACTTTGATCAAACAGCTAGTTAATTGCTTCACCTTCTGCCCCCCACCCTTACCTGGCCATATCTCCCTCCTCCGCCCTGTTCACCCTCCCCACCTTTTTTTCAACTTCTCTGTACCCTTGTCCATTGCATTGGTTTCCCTCCCACTACATTCCTCAGGGTGATATTGCATGTTGTATAGCTGTGCTGTTTATATATAACTTTAAAACGTTTGTCAAGTTTAACAATGTATTCACAACTTTCCCATAAGATGAATGTACTGGTATTTCAGAAAGGTACTGCCTCTGTTCTATTGAGAATAAAAATAATGAAAAAGGAAATCAGTTAAAAAATTATTAGGAAAAATAGAATACTTTAACAGAAATATTTATTGAGTATGGAAGCACCACAGCACAAAAACAAGCATAGTGTCATGGGATTTACATATTTTATTTATATATTATGTGATAATGAGAGTCCCTGTATCTGGGAAAATGGGTTTAAAATGGACACAGGGCTCTCAAAGGGTAAGTTTGAGAATCTCCAGCTAAAGTTTTATTTGATAAGTTTGGTAAGATCAGAGCTGGAAACTTGAAGACTTCAAAAGCATTGGGTGGGATTGAGTCTTCAGTCTTGTGTCCAGGTTTTCCAGAAATCCTGCAAGTTTTGTGTGTGTCCAGGTGCACACACTCCATAAAAAGGCTGAGCATAGCTCAGGGGAGGTGGAGTAGGAGTTGGTGTTGGAGCAGTTTCTGCAGCCAGGAGGGAGGTGTGCTCCTGTTTAGGAACCAAGGCAATCTCCCATATGGGAGAGGTTCCATATCAGTGGACTAAAGAGAGTTGGGCCAGCTGAGAGAGTCTGGGAGACCATAGCAGAGACACCTGGGAGAGAAAGTCCTGGGGACCAGAGGAAACTGAGTCTTGGAGGAGCGAGAAAGCCTGGAGTGTCAGCAGAACCCCTTCCTAGAGGCCAGGAGTGGGCCTGCGCAGCATGGTACTGCGACAAAGGCTGAGTGAACCTTGAGAGACAGGTGGCTTTGAATTTTTCATTTGTTATTTTTTGCTGGAGAAGAACCCCTGTGTGGGCAATCCATGCGTGTATGAACTTTAATTTTGTTACTCTTAATAAAAGTGGGCTACCACACCCTAAAACTGACATTCCTGTTTGCTGTAAACTTACTGAAAAATACACTGACCACTGAGCTAGACACCCCCCAAAACTTTACTATCTATACAGTATCTCACAAAAGTGGGTACACCCCTCAAATTTTTGTAAATATTTTATTATATCTTTTTATGTGACAATACTAAAGAAATGTACACTTTGCTACAATGTAAAGTAGTGAGTGTACAGCTTGTATAAAGTGTAAAAAGTGTAAATTTGCTGTCCTCTCAAAATAACTCAACACACAACCATTAATGTCTAAACCGCTGGCAACAGAAGTGAGTATACCCCTAAGTGAAAATGTCCAAATTGGGCCCAATTAGCCATTTTCCCTCTCCGGTGTTATGTGACTCGTTACTGTTATAAGATCTTAGATGTGAATATGGAGTAGGCGTGTTAAATTTGGCGTTATCACTCTCACTCTCTCATAGAGGTCACTGGAAGTTCAACACAGCACATCATGGCAAAGAACTCTCTCAGGATCTAAAAAAAAAAAAAAAAGAATTGTTGCTCTACATAAAGATGGCCTAGGCTATAAGAAGACTGCCGAGACCCTGAAACTGAGCTGCAGCACAGTGGCCAAGACCATACGGTGGTTTAACAGGACAGCTTCAACTCAGAACAGGCCTCACCAAGGCATAGCTAGGGGAAAATGATAAGTCAGTCAGCAGTGACAATAGTAGTTCAATAATGCAGTTTTAGGAGCACAGCAGAGCGTTGGAACGAAATGCAGCAAGTGATGTGACCAGAACAATGACTAAACCACAGAGCGATAACAGCACAGAGCTGCAAACAGCTCTGCACTAAGAAATATTTGATGACCTTTGTTGCCATATGCAGATGTCAACGGCTAAGGTAATCTGGCTATGGATAAGATAACGAACAGGGGGAAGACAGACTTGCCGTACCGGAACAACAGAATGAGACTGCTGGCCAGTTGGCTAACTCACAAATGAACAATGAAGAATAGAAAAGTTCCTGGCTGCTTACTGCCCAACAACTGCACCTCCTGCTAATTAGTGGTAATTAGTTTACTGTCTTTCAGGCTTTAGGGGGCTGGACTTTGGCCAGTGGGAGTAGAAATTGTCCTGGCATCAGTGGGAGTAAACCGTTCCTCTTTGGCATTGGGGCAGAAATAGTGCCCCATCATTGGTGTCAATGGGAGAAATAGTGCCCCATTGTTGATGTCATTAACAAGAATTATGCCCTATTGTTGATGTCAGTGGGAGCAATAGTGTCTTGCATCAGTGGAAGGAATAGTGCCCCAAGGGCCAGATAAAGGCAAGCAAAGGGCTGCATTTGGCTCCCGTTTCACAGTTGGGAAACCACTGCGCTATCAGTTTTACACTTCCTTCAACCAGACCTTTATATAGTCTAACAACTCAAAGCAAACAGCTCGTCAAACAATGTACTCTCTGTTGCTATATCACGTTAATCTTCTCTTTCACGTCTATTCCTGGTTCACCTCATGACTTCAGCAATCAGCGTTGTCTGTTCTAGTAAAAGATCATTCAGTGCTATGGGGTTGTGTGAGCCATCTACAGCTGCTTCTAAACATACACAGACCTGGAAGCTAGATTACACAGCCCTGCAGTGCAAAATAATTTTTTCCTTTTATGAATGAACAAGCAGCTCTGATTGTTTATTCACAAGAGTAAAAGAATAATAAGCTTAGAGAGGGGGCAGGGGACTGGCTGTGCCTCCCTCCCCAGGAACGGCCATAAACTGGGATTTAAAATGGGGTGGAAGTACAATCAATAAATGAGATGCTTTTAATCCACAATGGGACCATCAATCGGAATAAGAACCCAGTGCTACAGCAAGGGTGCCCAACTGCTGGCCTGCAGGCACCCTCTGATTTGGCCCGCCACCTTCTGCTCTGAGATAGTGGGTTGGCAAGCCCAGATTTCCTACCCGCCATCCCCAAGCATCAGTGTAAAGAACGGAGCTGGCACTGGAGGAAGCAGAGCCGATGCTTCCTGCATAGCGCCAGCTCCTGCCACAGGCGGAGTGATGCTAAATTTACTCCGCCTGTGACAGGAGCAATACAGGAAGCATTGGCTCTGCTTTCTACTGCAGCCACATGCTTCCTCTAGCGTTGGCTCCTGTCACACTGACGGGATGGTGGGTTTGCAACCAACCAACAGTACCAGCCAGCAGTACCCACGAGCAGTACCCGCCAGCACTACCCACCAGCAGTACTGTCCTAAAGGCTGTCCTAAAGGACAGCCAGTAGCAGCCACCAGCCATACCCACCTGGGGGACAGTAGCAGCCAGTGATACCTGCAGGAATCCTGAGGAAGTAGTAAAGATTGAGGTCAGTTGAGGTGCAGGTACCGAAGTGCATCAGTGTGAAAAGGAGCCTTAGGTTACATTCATACGATTCGTCCGATCAGGTCCACCTGTCTGTTTTTTAGGTGGCCCCAATCGGACCCTCCATTCACCTCTATAGAGCGACACAAGTCCGTTTACACCCACCTATCTCCAATCCAATCTACAAAAAAAAAAAAAAAAAAAAAAAAAAAAAAAAGGGGATCGGTCACCTTTTGTCTGGGCGCATCGGAGGGCCAATAGAGTAGAGTAGAGTGGGCTGTGTCCGTATCTTCTCTGCACGTGCAGAGTAGACACTGACCTGTCATCTGCCCACGTCGCTCGTTGTGGCCCACAACCAGTTACCAATTTCCTAAAGTGGCCCTCGCTCTTCAAAAGGTTGGGCACCCCTGTGCTACAGAATATGCACGTTGTCCCCTGGGAGGTTACATAAAAGTTTAACTCCTTAACATCACCTCTTGGATGCTCTGTAATGTGATTGGCTCTCGCAGTGGTCACATGATGGGGAGCCTGTCCCACTTGCCCCCAATCAGAATCTGTGATTGAGAGAGCAGTAAGCTCACTCTTAGCACATAACCTCAGGCCGCCATGGACGCATATGTGTGGCGGTTTGGAATCAAAGCACTCATTTCTTGACAACGCATACTGTATATGAATTACGTGGTTTGCAAGAGATTACAATTGTTTCTAGAGAATTCTTCTTTAAAGTGACAGTCACTACTCCCATTATGATCTGTGTTTAACATTCCCAAATTGGAGATGAAGGGTGCTTTAAAGGCTTCATGAAAGCTGCTTGAAACTTGCCAAAACCTATGCATATGCTTTGCAAAAGCTTGCCAAAAGCTTCACGACAGTTTGGTGTTCACATTGCTCTTATAGACGTTGAAGCCCATGTAAACAAGGCTGTTGTGCTTCCACTGAAAAAAAAATGTTTATATTTTTTTCACTCTTAAACCTCATTTAGACTTGCTTTGCTGTCTGAAGTGTGATCGATCCATGTTCAGATCTAACAACCACACCAGAACCGCGTGCGCTGTGTGCGTAGTTGTGGTAGTTTTATACAGAAGTATAAAAATTATTTAAAAAAAAAATATGATATAAAAATTTTAATTCAAAAGAATCACATATGATGCTCAATACAATATTCTTTTTGTGATAATCAACAAAGACCATCTATATACTGTATATGCATTATATTGACTGTCCCATTTCACAGATAGGACGTTGTGGTCAGTGCATTTTATAGATCAATTTCATCAGAATGGGCAGTGAAAGGGTTACAAGACATCCATGCAATTCCAATGATCTCAATATATTCTCACTTGGTTTAAGGCATCATATGGTTACATCAGTCTAAAGATACACTGATCTCTACAAGGGAGTGGTTAATGGGTTATGCTGTGTGGGACTGAGAGGTAGAAAAATCCAGGACTTAAGGTGGTTCTGAAGCAATAAGGTTTTTTACATGGTTTGCATTAAAGTAAAAAACCTTGGTATCAGCAAACAGCAACAGGCCCCCCACACACACACACCAATCGCTGCTCTCTCTCTCCTCACAGACACAGAGGCAGCAGTGGGGGCCATTAACTTCTGCTGCTGTCAATCAAATCCTGTGAGAGGGCAGCGCTGGGTGTGTACTGTATTTATGGATGCACACAGCCCGGCTTGGCAGCTTGCCGCGCCCACATGTCTGCCCCCATAACAGCTTGCTATGAGGGTGGACACAGAAGAGGAGGAGCGGAGAACACCGACTGGGGATTCCAGAAGAGAATCTTTGGGGTCGCTCTGTGCAATACTATTGCATAGAGCAGGTAAGCAAAACATGTTTATTATTTTAAGAACTTTAGAAACCTTTAGGCCTCTTTCACACGAGGCGGGCTCCGTTTCTACGGAGCCCGCCTCGGTCCGCCGGCTCAGCGGGAGATCAGTCCGTTGATCTCCGCTGAGCCGGCGGATGACAGGTCCCTCTCTGCTCACTGAGCAGGGAGGGGCTTGTCAGGCGCCGCTGCCGCCTATGGAGGGATCGGACGAAAACGGACAGCGTGTCCGTTTTCGTCAGATCTCACCCGATCCGATCCGCCAGCGACGGATCTGGACGTAGAGCCATACGTCTGCTTTTAGCGGATCGGACGGGGTCGGATGTCAGCGGACATGTCTCCGCTGACATCCGACGCTCCATAGGCTAACATGGATCGCCCGTTCAGGTCCGCCGTCAAAACTGACAGGCGGACCTGAACGGTCCGATCATGTGAAAGGGGCCTAACAACCATTTCAATGTTGTCCTTTCATAAGATGATGATAACAACCACTGTTGCATTATTGTGGGTTTATGTACAACATTAAGATTCCACTCTAAAATTTCATAACATTTCCATTTTGCCCAACCTTTTTTTTTTTTTTTTTTTTTTTTTATGTAACGTAGCATCAGTTACATTTGCAATTACGGGCAAAAGTGTAGTAACCTATACAATAAGAGTAATTTATGCTAGTCTGTCACTAAAAAGGGGACAGCTATCCTTCCAGTATATCATGTTTTTGTGACATATGGTTGTCATCTAATCAACTGTGTCATGGCAAAGTAATTTCCTCGTAATGTCACTAGAACTGATTTGTAAGTCAGGCAGAAAATTGCTTCATTTGCATTTAATAGGTATGTTTCATGCTGTGCTTCAAGGTATTCAATGGCTTTGTGAAATGACAAATTATACTGTCTATAATAGGACAATCTCATCTGAAACTCAGCTGCATAGAAAAAGATGTATGTGTCTGGTCAAACTATTACCAAAGAACAATGCTAAAGCATACATGCTTCCAACCATATCAGTTTAGCCAGTACCACCAGTTCATGAGCTAGGGCCCTCTACATGAAATCACATGTCATAGATCGAGAAGATTTAAGATACAAATATGAATGATTATAAAATTAGCATGAGGACTGAGCCGGGGAGCGCCGCTGCGGGTGATCCAATTCAGTGGCGGCTGGTGGGCCGGCAGGTCTTCTCCTTCGGCTGTGCTCTCCGCACTCCTCCTCCTCCCTCCTCATAGGCATCCAATAGGATCGCATGGCGTTTTGGCCAATCCGGAAACGGGTCTCATAACCCGCTTCCTGATTGGCCAGGAGGAGGATTAGCGAATATTCATTCGCTGTTGTCACACAACTGGGTGGGCTCAGAGCACAATGTTCTGCGCCCCAAGCCCACCCTTTTAGAGCCTCTGGCTCTAATCATGTGGTAAAAAAAAAAAAAAAAAAAAAAAGAGAACACCCCCCCAATTGGAATCCATGGTCTGGCGTCCCTGCATGTAGATCAGAGTGCAAGATGCATGGATGGGGGGGCAGCGCCCCATGCGCCCTCTATGGACGGGCCGCCAGTGTTTGAAAATATTTTAGACAGTTGTGTACTTCCACTATTTTGGCAACGGTTTGGGGAAGGCCCTTTCCTGTTCCAGCATGCATGCATAAAGATATTGTTTGGCAAGCGTGTTGTGGAGGATCTTGGGTGGCCTGTTCAAAACACTGACTTTGATCCTACCACTTGCTGACCACCTAACTGGGAAAATATGTCACTACTTTGACGTTAAATACGGAGGTTATGGCTGCAGCTACAGTATACAGTGCCTTGCAAAAGTATTTACCCCCCTTGGCATTTTTCGTGTTTTGTTGCCTCACAACCTGGAATGAACATGGATTGTTTTTGGATTTGTATCATTTAATTTACAGAACATGCCCCACAACTTTGAAGATGTTTTTTTTTTTTTTTATTGTGAAGCAAAGAACAAATAGGTCAAAATAACAGAAAAAGTCAATGTGCATAACTATTCACCCTCCTAAAGTCAATACTTTGTAGAGCCACCTTTTGCAGCTATCACAGCTCCAAGTAACTTTGGATAAGTCTCTATGAGCTTGCCACATCTTACCACTGAGATTTTTGCCCATTCCCCCTTGCAAAACTGCTCCAGCTCCTTCAAGTTGGATGGTTTGCACTTGTGAACATCGATCTTTAAGTCTGACCACAGATTTTCTATTGGATTGAGGTCTGGGCTTACTTGTTTGGAGCGTTCCTTGGTCTTCATGGCAGTGTTTCGTTAGTGGTGCCTCTTGCCATTCCAACAGATTTACATATTTCCCCTTAAACCACTTAAGTGTTGCTTTAGCAGTGTGTTTGGGGTCATTGTCCTGCTGGAAGGTGAACCTCCATCCTAGCCTCAAATCACACAGAGTGGTACAGGTTTTGCTCAAGAATATCTCTGTATTTAGCACCATCTATCTTTCCCTCAACTCTCACCCACTTTCCCAGTCCCAACTGCTGAAAAACATTCCCACAGCATGATGCTGCCACCACCATGTTTCACTGTGGGGATGGTGTTCTTTGGGTGATGTGATGTGTTTTGTTTGCGCCAAAATTTTCTTTGATGGTCAAAAACTTCAATTTTAGTCTCATCAGACCAGAGCACCTTCCTCCATACATTTTGGGAATCTCCCACATGCCTTTTCGCAAACTCAAAACGTGCCATTTTGTTTTTTGATGAAAGTAATGGCTTTCTTCTGGCCACTCTGCCATAAAGCCCAACTCTATGGAGCATACGGCTTATTGTCGTCCTATGTACAAATACTCCAGTCTCTGCTGGAGAACTCTGCATCTCTTCCAGGGTTACCTTAGGTCTCTGTGCTGCCTCTCTGATTAATGCCCTCTATGCCCGGTTCGTGAGTTTTGGTGTGCGGCCATCTCTTGGCAGGTTTGCTGTTGTGCCATGTTCTTTCCATTTGGTGATGATAGATTTGATGGTGCTCCTAGGGATCATCAAAGATATGGAATTTTTTTTATAACCTAACCCTGACTTGTACTTCTCAACAACATTGTCCCTTACTTGTTTGGAGAGTTCCTTGGTCTTCATGGCAGTGTTTGGTTAGTGGTGCCTCTTGCTTAGGTGTTGCAGCCTCTGGGGCCTTTCAAAAAGGTGTGTATATGTAATGACAGATCATGTGACACTTAGATTGCACACAGGTGAACATCATTTCACTAATTATGTGACTTCTGAAGGCAATTGGTTGCACCAGAGCTTTTTATGGGCTTCATAACAAAGGGGGTGAATACATACGCACATGCCAATTATCATTTTTTTTTTTATTTCTGAAAAATAGTTTTATGCATATATTTTTCTAATTTTACTTCGCCAGACTATTGTGTTCTGATCCATCACATATAATAAAGATTTAAAAAAACATTGAACTAAAGGCTGCAATGTAACAAAATAGGTAAAAAGTCAAGGGGGTGAATACTTTTGCAAGGCACTGTATGTATCTCTCGTAATACTACCTGTACCTTTGTATTGGAACCTTTTGTTGCAATAAAATATTTGAAAAAAAAAAATACAGTAGATGACTATTCTAAAGCTCTTCAGGGGTATAAACACTGGATTATTATGCATTAAAGACAAAAGTTGGGGCATAATGATCATTTTAATAAGATTAGTTTTACCAATAAGTGATAGTCATAATTTGTTCTAGATTTTCACTCTATGTCTAAAGTAAAGGGGGTATATTGAGGCAGCAAACACCAGAGAGAGTTGGACCGATCTGGATCTCCAAATACTTAAATGAGGTGGTTAACTGTACTCAGTATGATTGGGCCATTGGTTACTCCGATCCATCCAAAAGCATCAGTGAAGACTTGGACCAATTCATGGTAAAGCCCAAGTAAACCCCAAAAGGTGGAAATAGTAGACATAGCTTCCTGTAAAGAATTGGAAGTATCCCCCAACAGCAGCAATGTATCATTGGTGTAAAGCGTGATTTTTTTGTGTAATTGTTGTGTTAAAACCCAGTGATATTTGGATTAGAACCAATCAGGGCTAATATTTTAATGTCATTCTGAAGGAGAGGTATAAGTCTATACAAACTAGGGTCCAATGGCGCTTTACTCAGTTTTAGTAACAGTATAATAGTGACCCTTGTCATGAAGAGTGGTAGGCAATGTTCAAATGTTTCATGAGAAACGGTAGTTTAACCTTAGCATAACACTTGTGAACCTCTATAGGTAGCCCATCATCCCCTGGGGCTTTACAATTGGGAAACAAATAAATACATTTAGATAAGCAAAAAAGGCTTGTAACAAAATATCTGCCTTGGGTTTCTGAGTTTGTACATTTCCTTTTATCAGCTTTACTGTGACAGAACTAAATTACTGAGATTTGAAATTGTTCTCTAACTGAGCATATGAATCTCGGAGAGAGCGAGAGATAAATGGAACATAAGGGCTGTCAGACTGAACATGAATTAAACACTATACTTGCAATATGCTGAAATAAAGCAAATTATATTATTTCAGCAGCATATTTCACAATTTCTTTCCAGCAGTAGGTCTGTGATTTGCGCTTGGTAACTTCATAGTCTTTCTTCAACAGCATAATGAGTAGTGTTAGTTTTATCTGGATAGATTTTGTGAACAAATAATTTCAGTTTAGGTAACATTACGGTAATTTGCCAGCAGATAGCTGCTTTACCTACTCTATGAAAATTACTAGTTGCCCCATTTTACTACCTTCCAGCAGCCTGTGACATTTTTAATTTTCAGCGGGAGGCTGCACAGCTTCCAGCAAGGTTATAAGGAGACATTCCAAACTTTGTCTTTTTTTTTTTCTGCACTTCTTCCTCCTTATTATCCAGTCAGTCAAATATTTGTTTGGAAGTATGCCCTTATTATGATATTTTTTCTAGATATAACCTTCCTTCCTCTTCCTCCTTTGCTTGGTAGCCGTTACTAGATTGAGAACATTTCAACTGAACTGAAAATGATAGCAATCTAGCTGGAATGGTAATATTCTGGTTATAAGTGGTTTTAAACGCATAAGGTATTTTACCTGAATGCGTTCTATGCATTAGGGTAAAAAAACCTAACAGTATCAGCTACCCTCAGTCTCTCTAAATAGACACCTGGCTCCTCTTTCGATCCAGCTCTGTGCCTGAGAGCAGAATCACTGTTCTCTCACCTCACAGGCATAGAGGCAGCAGCAAGAGACATTGGCTTCTGCTGCAGTCAATAAAACCCTGTGTGAATGGAGCAGGGGCGGGGCCAAGCTGGGATGTGTATGTCAATGGACACACAGAGCCTACCCCCGGAGCAAGTCCATGTGTCTGCCCCCATAACAAGCGCTTGCAATGGGGGCAGACACAAAGGGAGAGTTGAGAGTGCCCATGGGGACCCTAGAGGAGGAGGTTTGGGGCCACTCTGGACTATACCATTGCACAGGGGCAGGTGAGAATAACATGTTTATTATTTCAATGTTGCCTTTTATAATGCTTTATAAATTATTAAAACAAATATAGAGATAGGGCAGGAGTCTACTAGCACAGGGCTTGGAAAGCACCTTAAGCAGAACCCATTACCCAAAAATTAGTTCCAGGCTAGCCCTGCAACAAACAGCCCAACAGAATCCAGTTATGGCACTCCAAAGCCAGGCTACGGATAGGCCGCTCTGGATAGCTTCTATCAGAGACCAGCTCTAGCAGTAATACAGAGAAAAATCTTTATTAGAGAGAAAAATTGTTGAAAACATTTTAAAAAAATGCTAGCAGCAAAATGGTTAGACTTTTCCAGCAGAGCTGTAGGAAATACCTCTATCCTTCCAGGACACTAGCAAATAACATAAGTCATGTCAGTTGTAGGAGGAGTAATCCAGGGCTGGCTTACATTTTTTTCATGTGTGGCAGTGTCCAATTTTCCTGTAGGCAGCAATATAACCTAACCCACTGGAATTCCTGTGGCCCTCAATGGACGGGAAAGATAAGAAATTCACAATATCAGCAACTTTTGACCTGCACAGGTCATGCTATCTTCCAATGTTTAAAAACAATCTCATATTTAGGCATGCAGGGGACGGTACCTGGGAATTCCTAGAACTATATAATTATGTAAGTAACTGTATATTGTTAGCAGAATGAAAGGCAATTCTTGCCAAACCCATAATATAATACAAAGTGGTACAGTACAAACAGAAAACCTATAGATCAAATATTTAACCATTCAAAAGTGAAAAAGTTGAGGGTGGACAGCAGCACTGAGTCTGGAAGATAAGAAGAAATAGAAATAACCATTCAAAAGGAACTCCGCAATAGGGTATGGAAGGGAATTGGGACCATACAATACCCAGGAAATAATATTGAGAATGAAAGTAATGTAAACATAAAAAATTACAAAATGTATTAGAACAACAATATATAAAAACCTCAAAAGAGGAAAGACATTTTAACAACACCATTCAAATAAAAAGTCGCACGGTAATTTCAATACGATAAATACAAAGGGTGAGCCCCATCCGTGAGAAATACAGCTGAACTAAGTGGACAGAAAGACCCCAACATGTTTCAACAAATTGTCTTCTTCAGGGGAGGATGATGTCCATTTGAGAAGGATATCTAGAAAGAAATTACATAAAGGATAATAAAGACCACGTTGGGGTCTTTATGTCCACTTAGTTCAGCTGTATTTCACACGCATGGGGCTCACGCCTTTGTATTTATGGTATTGAAAATTACTGCGCGACTTTTTATTTTAATGGTGTTGTTAAAATGTCTTTCCTCTTTTGAGGTTTTTATATATTTTTTATAATAATTTTATTTGTAATTTATTATCTTTACATTACTTTCAGTCTCAATATTTTTTCCTGGGTATCGTATAGTCCCAATTCCCTTCCATACCCCATTGTGGAGTTTCTTTTGCATTGTATTACAGGGATAGACACCCTCCTCAATATTTTCCAGGCCTAGGAACCTAGCTACATTCATTAGAAATAACCATTCAATACAGAACTGTTTCAAACCAGCGATCAAAACTACCAAAAGATCCCTTGGAAAGGTCCACAGATGTGGCATTAAGCCAAAATCTTTTGCTTCGTTATTATGGAGAACACAGGTTATAAATATATACAAAACATTAGTCGGTGTTGCACTGTATGGCAAATTTATTGAAAACAGTGGAAAAAAAAAAAAAAAAAAAAAAAAAAAAAGTGGCGGCTGCTTTACTGAAGCCCTGCGCAGTTGATGTACTGAGGATGATGATGAATGAGAAAGGGAAGTGCTAAGCATAACCGTGGCTTAGGGGTTCACATTTTTGCCTTGCAGCCTTAGGGTCATCAGTCCAAATCCCAACCGCGCTTGTACCTGCATGGGTTTCCACCCACACTTCAGAGACATTTTAGTAATTTAAATGGCTCCTGTCTAAACTGGCCCAAGTATATGTATGCAAGGTTAGAGTGTAAAATCCTTGAGGGCCTGAACTGATGAGAATGTAAGTAGTCTAAATAGTTGCTGGTAATAGGTAAAATGGTATAGGAGGCTCTAAGCAGTACTCCATTAGTGAGATGTGTCAATACAGAGGCCTTTGCAGAGGTGCACACTGCTGCTCCTAAACTGACATTATTGGGGCTTTTAATCCCCCCCACACACAGGGCGGATATATAGTCCTAAACCCTCCAAATAGTGGTTTTAAGTAAGTAAGGATATCAGACTTCCAGTCATAAACAAAAGATCTTGCAGTATCAATAGATTCAGGATTCAAGTCAAAATCCTCTATTCATAGTATAGCTGCAATAGAAGATCCACTGTCAATTGTTCTGACTGTATTAACACCATACATATACCTATGTTGGTAATAGTACACTTA
This sequence comes from Aquarana catesbeiana, assembly GCF_042186555.1. Taxonomy (NCBI): domain Eukaryota; kingdom Metazoa; phylum Chordata; class Amphibia; order Anura; family Ranidae; genus Aquarana; species Aquarana catesbeiana. The sequence continues at coordinate 605,219,765 of NC_133325.1, forward strand.
TGGATTACCATGTGATCTTTTCACTTATAAGTACACATATATTTTATAGATAATTGGTGATGTGATTGTCACTTTTCAGGTAATATGGGGGTTAGCACCCCAGGGATGTCTGTTTCCTGCGGTTTTCCATCTTTTTTCCTCTGGGGTTCATTGCCTCAGCTCCCGGGACTGATGATGCCTCTCCCCCAGTCGGTCCCAACTCCCAGCGCTGTCACCCACGCTCAGTTTATCTGCAAGTTACCAATGGGTGATTTGTGGTTATCATCCTATCTATACAATTTTTTCTTTCCCTCCCACTTTTTTGGCTAGTCCCATTCATTTTACAATACGTTTATAGATACCGATTTTGCATCTGCTCCTGAAGATTGGAGGTTATCCATGAAACGCGTTGAGCTATATAGATGCCTACATTTTGATTACATAATCCAAGAGTGATATCTAATAATTTTTAACGTTTTTTTGTTGGCCTATACCAATGTGTCATGGTCTTGGTACATATATGTGAACATAGCTTTCAGAGTCTGGTGGTTTGTTTTTTATCATGTTGTTAATGTCATGTACTCACATGTTATTATGATACTATGTTACCTTGTTACTATGTTATTCATATGTATTAAACTTTATATAAAAATTCTATGCATTTGGTATATGCTATGATATTTCGTACATGATATGACACAATGCTATTAAGCTACATATTATTGTATAGCCGCCAGACACTCCTTGTTCATGTTGTCCAATTCGGCCATATGCTTCACATAAAGTCCCAAAACCTTCCTTTTATGCAAAGTACCCAATACCCATTCACATAGTGTGGGGGGCCGGGATCTTGGGGTCCCCTTGTTAAAGGGGGCTTCCAGATTCTGATAAGCCCCCCGCCCGCAGACCCCGACAACCACTGGCTAGGTTGTCAGGAAGAGGCCCTTGTCCTTATCAACATGGGGGCAAGGTACTTTGGGGTGGGGGGCACAGTGTCCCCCCACCCCAACGCACCCATCCCCCCATGTTAAGGGCATGCGGCCTGGTATGGTTTAGGAGGGGGGGCACTAGCTCATCCCCTCTCTTTCCTGACCTGCCGAGCGGCATGCTCGGATAAGGGTCTGGTATGGATTTTGGGGGTGGACCCTATGCCCTTTTTTTTTTAAATTTTGGCTTGGGTGTTTTTTTCGTAAATTTTTTTGCCGACAAATTTTTTTTTTTTACATTTAACTTTCAGTGGGGAACAGCTAATGACTCATCTGTTGCTAAGGACGCAGCGGCAACCAGCTATATACAGTGGTAAAATAAGAACGGCAAAAACGCAAAACACATAAAAAATGCACGACTTGCGTTTCTGGTGCAGCTCCATTGAAGTCTATTAGCCGCAAATCGTAGGGAAAAAAAAGTCCCGGACCCTTTTCCAAAAATGCAACAGCCACAAAACGCATAGATGTGAACTAGTACCATAGGAAACCATGGTAAATGGACTTAGTGCGTTTCTGCAAACTGCAAAACAAACTAAAAAATGCATAGGTGTGAACGTAGGGTTAAGCCTGGAAGCTGACTGGTTTCTATGCAGAGGTGCACCAGATTTTGTACTCCCCAGTTTTAGTAAATCTCCCGCTCTATGAGTCCATGCACACACAGGCTTCTTGATGAATTTAGGAGCAGCAGCAGGGGTCTCAAACTGGTGGCCCTCCAGCTGTTGCAATACTACAAGTCCCATCATGCTTCGGCCTGTGGGAGTCATACTTGTAACTGTTAGCCTTGTAATGCCTCATGGGACATGTAGTTTCACAACAGCTGGAGGGCCGCCAGTTTGAGACCCTTGGTTTAAAGGCAAAGCTCCTTTCCCCCCCCGCCCCCTTAATAATCCTTTTATTTCGTTTCAAATTTTTATTCCAAAACAGAGCATATTGGGCATACCCAGGCCCAATGTAAGACATAAATACATAAACAAACCCGGCACCTTATCTAATAACAGGTAAAAGGAGTATGCCACCTACTATTTAACCAACATTAATAATTAAATACCTTTATTTTATCTAATAGGGAGACTTGACCCATTCGCTCAAGCCTGCCGCAGGAGGCTGTGTTTTCTAGATGCAACACATTCTTCTCTACCTAATTGTCCCTTTATTCTTTCTCCTCTCATTTAAAACCAAAAGGTGCAAAAGTTCAGCCCTTTCCCTTTCCCTCCTTCTCTTCCTCCTCATCCCCCATTAGCCCTACAGTTTTTATTTTCCTGTATCATTAAACGTCACTTAGCCCAGTTGACCTATGATGCCCATAACCCAGGGATGGATGAGAAGGAGAACGAGGGCTGTACAGGGGGGGGGGGGGGCCCTATGGGTGTGCTCGGTTCTAGGCTTTCTGAGAAAAGTCATATCACATTAAGTTTATATCACTTGCACAAAGCTCCTGTTCAAGGAAGCAGAATAGAATTCAGTAGAGGAGCTTTTGTGCATAAAAATGCCAAATGTGGCTAAACATGTCTAAATGCGCCTAAGCACTAGGGTGCTTGAGCGTTTATTCATTTCAATGGCCAGAGTAAGTTAAAATTGTGGCCAATGAAATAAACACCAAAATGCTAAATGTGGCTAAACACACCTAAATGTGCTTGAAAAAAAAAAAAAAAAAAAAAAAATGCGGCTTAGGTGTGTTTTTAATGCTTATTTTCTCCTGTCAGGAGAAACAGCGTTTACAATAAATCAGTCCACATGAAGACTTGAGTACAGAGATCCCACTAATAGATTCCCTGAGAGATATAAGAAGCTGTCAGGTGGTTTAACCCTCCAGTATCTAACAAAGACTGAAAAATCAATAATGGAATGCATGACTCTTTAGACATCTGAAAACCCAAGCAGCAATCTACTTGCAACAAATTTACTCCTACATATTCTAAAAAGGTACTACGGGCTGATTTTTCATAAATTCCATATAAACATGATTTTTCATTCATGTCACAAGTAAGCATATCAGCAACATAACCTACAGTATAATTTTTTTTTTTTTCTACAAATTCTAAAAAAAATAACCTAGAATGTGTTATTGGCAGTGTTCTTTCTTGCTCTTTAGTAGGGATGAGCCGAACACCCCCCGGTTCGGTTCGCACCAGAACCCGCGAACGGACCGAAAGTTCGCACGAACGTTAGAACCCCATTGACGTCTATGGGACTCGAACGTTCGAAATCAAAAGTGCTCATTTTAAAGGCTAATTTGCATGGTATTGTCCTAAAAAGGGTTTGGGGACCCGGGTCCTACCCCAGGGGACATGTATCAATGCAAAAAAAACTTTTAAAAACGGCCGTTTTTTCGGGAGCAGTGATTTTAATGATGCTTAAAGTAAAAAAAAAAAAGTGAAATATTCCTTTAAATATCGTACCTGGGGGGTGTCTATAGTATGCCTGTAAAGTGACGCGTGTTTCCCATGTTTAGAACAGTCCCTGCACCAAATGTCATTTTTAAAGGAAAAAATCTCATTTAAAACTGCTTGCGGGTTTAATGTCATGTCGGGTCATGGCAATATGGATGAAAATCAGTGAGACAAACGGCATGGGTACCCCCCAGTCCATTACCAGTCCCTTTGGGTCTTGTATGGATATTAAGGGGAACCCCGCACCCAAATTAAAATAAGGAAAGGTGTGGGGCCACCAGGCCCTATATACTCTGAACAGCAGTATACAGGCGGTGCAAACAAGACAGGGACTGTAGGTTTGTTGTTAAGTAGAATCTGTTTGTAATTTTGAACATTTTTAACGTGTTTAGCTCCAGCCAAAAAATCTTTTCTAAGCTTTTTGGAAAACATAGGGAAGGGTTATCACCCCTGTGACATTTGTTTTGCTGTCTTTCCTCCTCTTCAGAAGATTTCACCTCACTTTTTTGTCCCAATGAAAAATGTTTTTTGAAAATTTGGGTTTTTTTGTGGAACAAGGATTGGAAAGCATCAGTGGAAAGGAGAACTTGTTTTCCCATATTAACTCTTACAGGAGAGAATTTCCCTTCCTAGGGGTAGATTTCATCTCACTTCCTGTTGTCTCCTTCCGTTTGCAAGTAGGAGTCGTTTGTAAGTTAGATGTTTGAAAGTAGGGTCCTGCCCTATATACTCAGCAGAAATTTGGGCCTTAGGTGTTGCTGTGGCCACAACACTGTAAGCCCTCACAGGGCCCTGCTGTGAAATATTAGATCAAGAATTGTAATTACATGCCCCTGTTGAACAGGAGCTGAAAAATTAGGCCTTAGGCACTGGTGCTGGTGCCACAACACTGCAACCCCTCACAGACACTCTAGTTGGAACGCAGGAACGAGCCCTGCTGCAAATTATTGCTTCAAAAATTGTAATTACACGCCCCTGTTAGACAGGGGCAGAAAAATTGGGCCTTAGGCACTGGTGCTGGTGCCACAACACTGCAACCCCTCACAGACACTCTAGTTGGAACGCAGGAACGAGCCCTGCTGCAAAGTATTGCATCAAAAATTGTAATTACACGCCCCTGTTAGACAGGGGCAGAAAAATTGGGCCTTAGGCACTGGTGCTGGTGCCACAACACTGCAACCCCTCACAGACACTCTAGTTGGAATGCAGGAACGAGCCCTGCTGCAAAGTATTACATCAAAAATTGTAATTACACGCCCCTGTTAAACAGGGGCTGAAAAATTGTGCCTTAGGCACTGGTGGTGGCGCCCAGAACCAAAAATGTTCTTACAAGCTATCAGCGTGATGATTGAGGAGGAAGAGGATAATTACTCAGGGATAGTCACTCAGCATCAGCATAGGCAGTCTTTGAAGGGATCTGAGATTTCAAAAAAAATTATTCGGTTACATCAGCATCAGGTGCTTGGTAGCTGGTGGTGATCCAAGACTCATTCATTTTTATGAAGGTCAGCCGATCGACCGAGTCGGTGGACAGACGCACCCTGTGATCGGTTACCACGCCTCCAGCAGCACTGAATGTGCGTTCCGAAAGAACGCTGGATGCAGGACAGGCCAGTAGCTCAATTGCATACTGTGCAAGCTCTGGCCAGTGATCCATCCTCAAGACCCAGTAACCCAGAGGATTTTCGGTGGGAAAGGTGTCCAAGTCTGATCTTGCCCCTAGGTATTCCTGCACCATGTAAAACAGACGCTGGCGATGGTTGCTGGAACCGATCATACCTTGGGGCTGCGGACCAAAAAATTGTCTGAACGCATCGGTCAGACGGCCACCTTCTCCACCGCTCCTTCTTTGACTGACCGAAGCCTCAGCAACACGTTGTCCAGAAACAGGAGTTTGTAACCTCCCAGTCTCTGGGAACGCGTTGCACAGACCTTTCTGCAAGGCCTCCCGAAGATGTTTCATCCTCTGCTCCCTCTGCGATGGCAAGATAAGGTCCGCAACCTTACCCTTGTAACGTGGATCAAGGAGGGTTGCCAGCCAGTATTGGTCCTTCTCCTTGATACCACGAATACGAGGATCCTTACGCAGGCTTTGCAGGATCAGGGAGGCCATGCAGCGTAGGTTTGCTGAGGCATTCGGTCCGGAGTCCTCTGGGTCACTAAGAACGACATGGTCCGCAGCCACCTCCTCCCAGCCACGTACAAGTCCATGTGTTTCTTGGGACTGATCCCTTAAAGACTGCTGCTGATGCTGAGTGCCAGGCTCCACCTCCATACTGACACAATCTTCCTCCTCCTCCTCTTCCTCCTCGTCCTCTTCCTGTGTGATCGGCGGGCACGCAGGAACACTGTCTGGATAAAGGGGGCCTTGAGAGCTAAGGAAGTCCTCCTCTTCCTGCCTCTGTTCTGCCTCAAGTGCCCTGTCCATTATTCCACGCAGCGTGTGCTCCAACAGGTGGACAAGGGGGACAGTGTCACTGATGCATGCACTGTCACTGCTCACCATCCTCGTGGCCTCCTCGAATGGTGACAGGACAGTGCATGCATCCCTGATCATGGCCCACTGGCGTGGGGAAAAAAAACCAAGCTCCCCTGACCCTGTCCTGGTGCCATAGTCGCACAGGTACTCATTGATGGCCCTCTGCTGCGTGTGCAGCCGCTGCAGCATGGCCAACGTTGAGTTCCACCTGGTGGGCATGTCACAGATTAGGCGGTTCTTGGGCAGGTTAAACTCCTTTTGGAGGTCCGTCAGCCGAGCACTGGCATTATATGACCGGCGGAAATGCACACAGACTTTCCTGGCCTGCCTCAGGACATCCTGTAAGCCCGGGTACCTGCCCAAGAACCGCTGCACCACCAAGTTAAGGACGTGAGCCAAACAGGGCACATGGGTCATTTGTCCCTGTCGGAGGGCAGAGAGGAGGTTGGTGCCATTGTCGCAAACCACCATTCCTGCCTTAAGTTGGCGTGGCGTCAACCACCTCTGAACCTGCCCCTGCAGAGCTGACAGAACCTCTGCCCCAGTGTGGCTCCTGTCCCCCAAGCACACCAGCTCAAGCACCGCATGGCATCTTTTGGCCTGCGTACTTGCGTAGCCCCTTGAACGCCTACGGAGCACCGCTGGTTCCGAGGAAGAGGCCATGGAGGAAGAAGAAGAGGAGGGGGTGGAGGAGAGAGGTGTGTCACAATCAGCATTTTGGAGGCGTGGTGGCGGAACAACCTCCAACACTACTGCACCTTGTCCTGCATCCTTCCCAGCTGCCAGCAGAGTCACCCAATGCGCCGTGAAACTTAGGTAACGTCCCTGTCCATGCCTGCTGGACCATGAGTCAGCGGTAATATGCACCTTACCGCTGACCGCCCTGTCCAGCGAGGCATGGACATTGCCTTCCACATGCCGGTAGAGAGCCGGAATCGCCTTCCGTGAGAAAAAGTGGCGTTTGGGTACCTGCCACTGAGGAACCGCACATTCCACAAACTCACGGAAGGGGGCAGAGTCTACCAACTGAAAAGGCAGCAGTTGAAGTGCTAGCAATTTTGCCAAGCTAGCATTCAACCGCTGGGCATGTGGATGGCTGGGAGCAAACTTCTTTCGGCGGTGCAGCAGCTGGGGCAGGGAAATTTGCCTGGTACAATCTGACGTCGGTGTACCAAAAGCAGATTGCCCACAAGTACTTGGCTGTGACACACCTAATTCTACACCTTCATTCCTCTCACTGCAGGTCTCAGAGAGGACTGAAGGTCTAGTGGGGTTGGAAATCTCAGCTGATGAGGAGCAAGGAGAGATCCTCTTTGTTCTTTGGTGTGGGTCTTTTAGATACGCTTGCCAACGAACTGCATGGCAGGTCAACATATGTCTGGTCAAGCATGTGGTACCCAAGCGGGAGATATTTTGGCCACGCGAGATACGCTTGAGACATATGTTGCAAATAGCAGCGGTGCGATCTGATGCACTCGTCTCAAAAAAGGCCCACACCAAAGAACTTTTTGAATAACGCGCAGAGACTGCAGCGCCCTGCACATGTGGAGCTTTGGGGTGTGATGCAGTCAATGTGCTGCCCTTAGGCTGGCCCCTGGAGGGCATCCTGCCTCGTTGGTGATGTGCTGCCGCCTCCTCCTCCTCCTCCTCCTCCTCCTCCTCCTCCTCCTCCTCCTCCTCCTCCTCCTCCTCTCTCCTATCAGGCACCCACGTTGAGTCAGTGACCTCATCATCCCCTCCCTCCTCATCACTGGAGCAAACCTGGCAGTATGCTGCAGCAGGGGGAGCATGACTGCCAGATTGCTGTCCTTCTTGGGCACCCCCTCTGTCCGCGCTCATGTTACTGCCTTCATCGAGCTCAGTATCGTCATCAGAGCCTTCCAAACGCTGGGCATCCTCCTGGAGCATGTACCCAACACTGTGGTCAAACAGTTCGAGGGAATCCTCATGAGGACATGGTGGAGCTAGGGAAGGAGTCACTGATGACATTGAGCTGAGGGAAGAGGCCGCTGCTTTGCCAGACAAAGCACCCTGGGCATGGGTGAGAGAGGATGAGGAGGATGAGGACGGCTTGGTCATCCACTCGACCAAGTCTTCCGCATGTTGCGGCTCAACATGGCCAGCTGCCGAAAAAAAGGCCAAGCGTGTCCCATGGCCACGTGCTGATGAGGATGCACCGTCTCCACGACCAGCACTAGACACAGAGCCTGCTTGCCCTCTCTTATTGGCTTGTGACTGTCTGCCTCTCCTTCTTGGCCTTCCAGACATACTAATGGCCTGTAGCTGCACTAAGCTGGGATAGAACACCTGTAATTTTCTTCAAGTAGCTTTATATACTGTAACCAGACAAGCCTGCCTGTCAGTAGGAAGATAACAGGAACGGATCTAGCTGAACACTGTGAGCAGGACGCACTGTACTAAATGTAAATAGTCTAGCTGCCTGACCGTGGTACTAATAGGATCAAATAGAACACCTGTAATTTTCTTCAGGTAGCTTTATATACTGTAACCAGACAAGCCTGCCTGTCAGTAGGAAGATAACAGGAACGGATCTAGCTGAACACTGTGAGCAGGACGCACTGTACTAAATGTAAATAGTCTAGCTGCCTGACCGTGGTACTAATAGGATCAAATAGAACACCTGTAATTTTCTTCAGGTAGCTTTATATACTGTAACCAGACAAGCCTGCCTGTCAGTAGGAAGATAACAGGAACGGATCTAGCTGTACACTGTGAGCAGGACGCACTGTACTAAATGTAAATAGTCTAGCTGCCTGACCGTGGTACTAATAGGATCAAATAGAACACCTGTAATTTTCTTCAGGTAGCTTTATATACTGTAACCAGACAAGCCTGCCTGTCAGTAGGAAGATAACAGGAACGGATCTAGCTGAACACTGTGAGCAGGACACACTGTACTAAATGTAAATAGTCTAGCTGCCTGACCGTGGTACTAATAGGATCAAATAGAACACCTGTAATTTTCTTCAGGTAGCTTTATATACTGTAACCAGACAAGCCTGCCGGTCAGTAGGAATTTAACAGGAACGGATCTAGCTGAACACTGTGAGCAGGACGCACTGCACTAAATGTAAATAGCAGGAACGGATCTAGCTGAACACTGTGAGCAGGACGCACTGCACTAAATGTAAATAGTCTAGAAGATAACAGGAACGGATCTAGCTGAACACTGTGAGCAGGACGCACTGCATTAAATGTAAATAGTCTAGATAGAAGATAACAGGAACGGATCTAGCTAAACTGAATACAGTGTATATATATATATGCAACACCTGGGATGCATATATATACACAATACACTGTAAGTGCAGCTAACTGACTGACTGTTCTGCCTAATCTATCTAACTCAAATCAAATGACACTGTCTCTCTCTCTCTCTATCTCTCAGCACACCGGAACACACACTACACAGGGCCGCCGTGCAGGCGGCCTTATATAGTGTGGGGTGTGTACTAAATGCCCTGAGCCGTAATTGGCCAAAGCCACCCTGGCTTTGGCCAATTACAGCTCTCTCTACTGACAGCGCTGTGATTGGCCAAGCATGCGGGTCATAGTGCATGCTTGGCCAATCATCAGCCAGCAATGCACTGCGATGCCGCAGTGAATTATGGGCCGTGACGCGCCACACGAATTTAGCGCGAACGGCCCATAACGTTCGCAATTCGGCGAACGATCGAACAGCCGATGTTCGAGTCGAACATGGGTTCGACTCGAACACGAAGCTCATCCCTACTCTTTAGCAATCAGTATACAAAAATCTGTTACCTCAACCTAAACCTAAACCTTGAAGCAGTACTCCAGGAAAAATATTACTCTAATGATATGGGAACGAACAGTAAATTATACATCTAATATGAACTAAATCATACAGCATCTATACCAAAGAAAACATAGCAAGTATGCATACAGTGTGCTCAGCAATTCACACAATGTTTCTGACTATGCAAAAGCAAATAAGAATAAAACTGGCCATAGATTTTCCCCAAAAATTTTGTAAAAACATTCATATGAAGATTGTTCAGTACATTTGATAACCTTTAACATTTGAATTTGGAGTGAATGGGCTAGAGGTACACCGAATGAAAATGTTGGTGTTGAAACCAAAAACTAAAAGCCGAAAATGACAGTTAAAAAAAAAAAAAAAATATATAAATAAAAAATGTGTATATATATATATATATATATATATATATATATATATATATATATATATATATATTCGACTTTTAAATTAATATCATTAATTTAAATTAATTTATTGTCGGTCAATATCAGCACCTTAAGCGCAAGACAAGCTCAAGAAAAATGCATCCCTTTAAATTCTAGGTACGTCTTCACACTGGTCACTGGTCACACTGGTCAGTTACGGTCTTGTTGTGGTGTTGCTGCATTTTTGCAGTAAAGTTAAAAAACCGCATCAAAAACGCACCTCTCCATTGAAATTCATAAAAAACGCAGCAAGAACGCATCAACACACCTGTGTTACGTTTTTGATGCGATTTTTGAGTCACGTGACCTATGAAAAACACACCAAAAGCACAGTAAAATCACAGCAAGTTTTCTGCACAATTATCTGCACCTTTTTTCTTTATTGGCAAAAAGCCAAAAACACAATTATCGGGCGAAATGTTTCGGCCGCCGAAATTTCGGTGCATCTCTAGAATGGATTTTTCCCAAATCAAAACCACGTACACTGTTAGAAATTTGTTTGTTCAAGAAAATTTTTCCATCCTGCTTCTTTGAGTTTTCTTGCCACTGTGGTTGAAAATAAACGTTGATATGAAAACGAACATTCTTAAAATGAAAATTTTCTTATGAAATTCTTCCAGTGTATAGCTATTTTAACTCACAGAGATAACCTAAATCTGAAATAGTGTTTTGAGTTGTGGACAATATACAATGAGTCTTACCGTACTCTTTTGTCCTCTACTTTCTTCAGGTTCTCATCTCTTTTCAGCACAGCCAATATCGCCTCTCGTTCTTGATCCAACAAATAAGAAAAATTGAGTATTTCTGTGTTCTTAGACATTGTTTATCTCTAGCAGTTTAATGGAATGTTGATGTTGTTTTCTTGCCAAAAGGTACTTGTGTAATTAACTTCATTCAGATAGAATACAATGTATTATCCAAAAAAAAAAAATAATAATAATCACAGGTAGTGCTTCCAAAATACAAAAAATGCAATGAAGTATCCAGCTGCAATTTTAACTGTTGTAGATACACAAGAGCTAGTTTGCAGTTTGTAGATGTCGGGCCACTGATGACGTGCAATCGTCATTGTAATTCAATCTGGAAAAAAGAAAACAATTAAATAAATTAATACAATGCATTATGCTATCGACGTTCACAATGGGGGTCATTTACTAAAGTGCTGCAGCGCTAATTAGCGCTAAAACGATATTCACTATAGCGCTGGTAAAAAAAAAAATACTCTCAAAATTGAATTTACTATAGTTCCCTGAAAACAAATAGTGCCCAAACCCTTACTCTGCTAAAACCTGGAGTAGTGCAAATGGAAACATCAATTTAGAGCATGATATAATTGCCTAAGTGGTACTGAAATATGAAAAAAGGAAGACACACATAAAAGAGATAAGAAAGGCTGCGCACCCCGGAAATTGGATTAAAGAAAAATAATTTTCCCCATGGGGCTTTAAAACAGCAATGCACATAATGAAAGGAAGTTCTTAATCGATGTATAAAAAGTTTTATCCAATATCATGGTTTGAAGTACAGTATAGAGAATCATCTGGTACAGTAACACACATCTTATTCCCCAGTGCAGTAACAAACACATATTAATACACATAATTAGGTTACATAATGTTACATAAATAGCAAGCCCCGACGCGTTTCGACCTGTATATGGTCTCTTCAGGGGGACAGTTGGATCTAAAAAAGAATTACATAAATTAAATTCAAATAGATAAATATATATATTATTGTGCATCACTTGGATTAAACCAAGATAATGAGTCTTTACCGTTAAATGGTGGAATGGGTGTTCTCTAGTCCAGGATATGTGCTGAGGGCCAATGGTACTGAAATATGCAGTATATTATTTAAAGATAATCTGCTTTTAAAGTGCGAAAAAGTGATTTCTACACTGAAATATCTTTAGAAGTCTGAGAAGAGATAAAATTCCCTGTTAAAGTACAACTAGGTGCCAACACAACTGAGCATGCTCAGACCTGCAAATAGCTCTCATTTTAGCTCCAATGTCTTTTTTACGGGGTGCTATAGTAAACACCAAAACGAGCGCTGTGTTAAAGAGCATTTTTTGGGAGTGAAAAATCTGTGCTATTATCAGGGCTGGACTGGGACAAAAATTCAGCCCTGGACTTTATCCAGTCTGGCCCACTTTTATTTTGCGAACACGCACAAAAACAGTATTTAAACTAGACATGGTACAGGAGATGGTCAGAGACTGCGGCCATGATACAAGAGATGGTCAGAGACTGCAGACATGATACAGGAGATGGTCAGAGACTGCAGACATGATACAGGAGATGGTCAGAGACTGCAGACATGATACAGGAGATGGTCAGAGACTGCAGACATGATACAGGAGATGGTCAGAGACTGCAGACATGATACAGGAGATGGTCAGAGACTGCAGACATGATACAGGAGATGGTCAGAGACTGCAGACATGATACAGGAGATGGTCAGAGACTGCAGACATGATACAGGAGATGGTCAGAGACTGCAGACATGATACAGGAGATGGTCAGAGACTGCAGACATGATACAGGAGATGGTCAGAGACTGCAGACATGATACAGGAGATGGTCAGAGACTGCAGACATGATACAGGAGATGGTCAGAGACTGCAGACATGATACAGGAGATGGTCAGAGACTGCAGACATGATACAGGAGATGGTCAGAGATTGCAGACATACTACAGGAGATGGTCAGAGACTGCATTTATGGCTGAACCCAGAGTAAAAGTGTAATGTATCACAGGGTTGCTCCACTCTATTTAAACCAGCTCTGCAAGATCAAGTCAGTAATCTTCCTTTGAAAGTATATCCATGTGACAGAAGACAGCAGCACATCCAATTTCCAAAATACAAATTGTCTTACAAACAATGAACTGGTCAGGATTAGTGGAGAACAATAAACAGTTAATGGGTCTGTAAAGCTTCTAGCCTGAATTAGCAGTAAATCCTTCCAAAAAGTATCACACAAACCCTGCAGCACACAGAGCTCTGGCTACATAACTGAAAAGAAGCTGAAATGGTTAACAGCCAGCCATGTGTCACACTATCACTGGACAGAGAATGCCAAGCAGATCTTATCAGTGTGCAGGAAAGGCAGCTATTAAAAAAAAAAAAAAAAAAAAAAAGAAGGAGTACAGAGCAAGACAAGAGGGAGAAGAGAGGAAAGATCAGTAACCTGCACACTGCCTGAAGGCATAGATTTCTGGAAGACACTGCAGCCAGTGTACATGTGACATTGCTCCCGAGTCCCACGATATTGTTCCCATTCAGCTAGAGCTCTGTGCGCTGCAGGACTGCTTTTGCTGTAGCTGTGGTCATACCTTCTTGTATCTCATCGGCTTCAGATACTGTGCGTTTCTCCTTCCTCGTGCCCCCATTCAGCCCCGCTCCAGCACCTGTGTATTCAAATGTGGCGGGCTGGGGAGGGTTAAACTTCCCCGCTGATTGGCTGTGGATGTGGATGTGTGGGAGGAGTGGAGCAGGTCCTAGCTTATACTCTCATAAGCAGAGGAGTGCAGAGACTCGTGCTGTCACTGTAAAATCGGCCCACTGAGCCATCGGCCCACCGGGAAACTTCCGGTAGTCCCGATGGACAGTCCATTCCTGGCTATTATAATCCAATGCAATTTTAGCCATTGATTCTAATGGTACAATTGTAACTTTCCCAAATAAATCCTTTTAATGTTGAAATGAAATGTATCTTTCTCTGAAATACATTTTTCTTTGCAACATTGTTGCTTCTACTTCAACTATTTTGTTTTTAAGAATGCTAGAATGTGGAATGTTTTGATAAAATATTTTTTTCTGTCATTTCACTTGTTACTCTCCATCTCACAACAACCTTTACCCAAACTGACAAAGGTGTCTTTACAAACCACAAACAATACCATTGCTGATGCAAATTTTAAATGATTCACCATTTTTTGTGCTTTTAAATTGTTTCCAAATAATCATAATTTGAGCCCAAAAAATGTGATGTGTACCAACATCAGAAATCAAAATGTAATTCCCAAAAATTTGAGGGTAATATCACTATTCTACACTCACCCACAACGAACCACCAAATATCACAGAATAAATCAAGAACAATAACTTGTGTAATGTAATTTCATCACCTGTATGTCCAAAGAAATGCAGTATTTATGTGTAGGAGCTCCTCACACAGGGCAGCTCAGTGGCTTAGAGGTTAGAACTTCTGCTTAGCATCCCTGAGCATCTGGGTTCAAATCCCAAACATGTTGCTCATGTAGAGAAGTTGTCTCATCTCCCAGGTCCTAAAACTATGTCTAAATGTAGTATTTATGTGTAGGAGGGTTCCTTGCCAGATACACTATCTAGCCAAAAGTATTGGGACACCTACCTTTAAAACACATGAACTTTAATGGCTTAGTCCATAGGGTTAAAAATTGATTTGGCCCACCCTTTGCAGCTAGAACAAAGGTTGTCCACAAGGTTTAGTGTGTCTATGGGAATGTTTGACCATTCTTCCAGACATGGATGAGTGAGTTTGGGGTGGAGTAACTTGACTGAGTCCTGTCCTCAACAGAATACCTTGGGGATGAATTAGAGAGGAGACTGTAAGCCAGGCCTTCTCGTGCAACTTCAGTGACTGACCTCACAAATGCACTTATGGAAGAATGGTCAAACATTCCTATAGACACATTCCTAAACCTTGTGGACAGCCATCTCAGAAGAGTTGAAGCTGTTATAGCTGCAAAGGGTGGGCCAAATTAAATTTTGAACCCTAAGGACTAAGACTGGGATGTAATTACAGTTCATATGCGTATAAAAGCAGGTGTCCCAATACTTCGGACAATATATTGTATATTGCTTGTGACACTGAGCATGGCTATGGACTTAGGGCTGGTTCACACCACAGAGATGCAGACAACGTGTGAGTCTGCCCACTGGCTAAATGGGTAGAAATGCCTTCTAGCAGCACTGGGGTTGCTGGTTCAAATCCCCAACATCCTAATGCTTGTGTTGAAGTTTATATGTTCTCCCTTTGTGGGTTTCTCACCACAGTTCAAAGACATGCTGGCATCTTATTTGTCTCCTGTCAAAATAGTCTCTAATGTAAGAAAGTTAGTTTTGGACTTTAGCTTGGAAGCTCATTGCAGCCAGGGACTGATGTTAATGTTTGTTGTTAGCACTAATCATGCCCAGGGACTTGGACATTTAAAATTGTAGGGTTTACACTGCACGGGTACATATGCTTAGAAAACTGTTGCTTTGTTTATGTGCATGCAAATGGACTTCGATCTTTGGCCTGTAGTTGGAGATTTGATGCGCATAGCCAAGGGCTAACACAGTTGCAAATAGTATTACGTGTTCCTGCTCTTCAGGTGCAATCACTTTAGACATACATGAAGAGACAGATTGAAAGATACTGGTGGACGTGTACTTCTATTAGGCATGTCTCAGTGTGATAACAATACAACCCATCTTACATAAAAAGGGCTGCAGTGGGGGGGGGGGGGGGGTTCGTTTGACCTGAGAAGGTCAGGTTTTTTGCTGTGATTTGTGAGGGGGGGGGGGGGGGGGGAATGATATTGTGAATATTAACAGATGCCAAACTAGGGCTGTTTGCTGAAATTCTTGTGCATTTCCTCCATTAAAAGTGGGTTTATGTGGCCATGCTATCAATGTTGTGTGTGTATTGTTCCTGTCTGACCATGCAAACGTGGCTTGGGAGAATATGCTGACCTTCTACTCTTTGGTCTATTTGCTTTATCATGTACACAGAAATGCAGCTTCCAGTAGAACATGGTCATCTATGTGTGTGGATTGTGGGGTGGTGGTGAGTTTTATAGTTTGAATATGTGCCTTTTTTAATATTTATGTTGGAATGCTTTTTAAGAATAATGAATGTTAAGTATGTTTCTATAATCTTGCAGATAAAAATGTGGGCTGGTGGGCGAGTACAGGTGATACTCGAAAAAATTTGCAACTTAAAAAGGTGAAACTAATATATGAGATTGTTCAAGCTGTGATTTGTCATAATTGCGACGATTATGGCTTACAGCTAATGAAAACACCAAATCCACAATCTCAGAAAATTAGAATATTGTGAAAAAGGTGCAATATTCTAGGCTCAAAATGTCCCACTCTAATCAGCTAATTAAGCCATAACACCTGCAAAGGGTTCCTGAGCCTTTAAATGGTCTCTGTCTGGTTCAGTAGAAATCACAATCATGGGAAAGACTGTTGACCTGACAGTTGTGCAGAAAACCATCATTGACACCCTCCATAAGGAGGGAAAGCTTTAAAAAGGTAATTGCAAAAGAAGTTGGATGTTCCCAAAGTGCTGTATCAAAGCACATGAATAGAAAGTTATGTGGAAGAAAAAAGGTGCACAAGCAGCAGGGGATGAACGCAGCCTGCAGAGGATTGTCAGGAAAAGGCCATTCAAAAGTGTTGGGGACTTTCAGAAGGAGTGGACTGAGGCTAAAATCAGTGCATCAAAAGCCACCACACACAGACGGATACTGGACATGGGCTTAAAATGTCATATTCCTCTTGTCAAGCCACTCCTGAACAACAAACAATGTCAGAAGCGTCTTACCTGGGCTAATGAAAAACAGACCTGGTCTGTTGCTCAGTGGTCCGAAGTGCTCTCTTCTGATGAGAGCAAATTTTGCATCTCATTTGGAAACCAAAAGACCCAGAGTATGGAGGAAGAATGGAGAGGCACACATTGCAAGATGCTTGAAGTCCAGTGTGAAGTTTCAGCAGTCTGTTGTTTTGGGGAGCCACATCATCTGCTGGTGTTGGTCCACTGTGTTTCATTAAGTCCAGGGTCAACGCAGCTGTCTACCAGGAGATTTTGGAGCACTTCATACTTCCTTCCGCAGACAAGCTCTATGGGAATGCTGACCATTTTCCAGCAGGACTTGGCACCTGCCCACACTGCCAAAAGCACCAAAACCTGGTTCAATGACCGTGAGATTACTGTGCTTGATTGGCCAGCAAACTCGCCTGACATGAACCCCATGGAGAATCTATGGGGCATTGCCAAGAGAAAGGTGAGACATGAGACTGAACAATGCAGAAGAGCTGAAGGCCACTACTGAAGCATCCTGGTCTTCCATAACACCTCAGCAGTGCCACAGGCTGATAGCTTCCATGCCATGCCGCATTGAGGCAGTAATTGCTGCAAAAGGGGCCCAAACCAAGTACTGAGTACATATGCATGCTTATACTTTTCAGAGGTCTGATATTGTTCTATGTAGAAATCTTGTTTTATTGATTGCATGTAATATTCTAATTTTCTGAGATTGTGGATTTGCATTAGTGAAATAAATGAACTTTTGCACGATATTCAAATTTTTCAAGTATCACCTGTAGTTGTATGAAATCTGTTATACACTGAAAGTAAAGCCGTGTCCACTCTAAGGTTTAGACATATTTTAGATTGTAAGCTCCTATAAGCAGGGCCCTTAAAAACCAATGGCTAACTGTTCTGCTAAATGTAGCACCATGTATCCTATAGAAATGTTTTTGAAGCTAGTAAATGAATGTACATAATTTTGTTTCTGCGGGCAAAATAAAAGTAAATTATTGAGCTTGTTTGTTGTATTTATTTTTTTTTTCCCTTTCTTCTTTTTTATTTGTTTTGGGGGTGGTGGTTTTGGGGACGTGCAATATCTTTTATATCTTATAATTTCTATATGTATTTGTGCACCAAAATAACTAATCTCTTCAGCACATCTGCAAGTAAATGATAAAAGGTGCAATCTTATATTATATACATATATAAACAGCTGTGGAGAACTGCAGGTAATGAACTCAGCTGGTGGATAGGCAGTGTTGTATGTGTCAGCCCTGATTCACATTGGTGAGATTTGACAAATTGGTGGCAACTGCACTGTTCTAATTGGTGCGGCACCGTAAAGTAGTATCTGTACTACATTTTGGCGACTTTGGGTGCGATTATTATTGACATCAGTGCAGAAACCTGCACAGATGTTTCTGAAATTCCCCTCACAGTCAGGACTGACATGCGGGAATGAAATTGTGTGAGTTCAGCTGAACTTGCACGATTTCCCCCCGCTGTCAGTGTGACCCAGGGCTCAAACTGAGCCTTTGTCTTGTCTAATTCACCTGCTGCTATCCCAGGGACACCATTTCTTATCAAACTCCCTTAAGTTTACCTTCAAATATCATTATATTTAGAAATACAGGATTCGCATATCTGCAAACAAACAAAAATAAAAAAAAATTCTAATCATGGTTGCGATCAAATATTCGCAGCTGCGAGCAAAAGAGTGTGGTTTCACCTTTTGACCCGGAAATTAGTCATTATAATCACCCGGAAGTAATCACTCCTCCACTTTGTCCTCTGGTCTTTCTCCTCCGCCACTTCCTCCACCGACCTGCTGAACATAAAAACAACAAACTTCCTCCGACGCTGCGGCCCACTGATCTGTCCAATTTCATAGTACATATATCATATATAACTATAAGGCGTGACTGCTGGATGATGTCTGCAGGAGACCCCACCCCCTTGTGACATCACTGACCCATCATGCCCTGGGAGGTAAAGGGGGTCTCGGAGTGACGTCATCCGCCCCATCACAGCATCGGAGGAGGTTAATTTAAAAAAAGGTTCAAAACCGAAGGAAGACCAGAGGAAGAAGTGGGGGAAAGAAGACATTTTTAATAAAGGAATTGTCAAAAACCAGCTATTGTCTTTTGTCACATTTCCCTGCTTTTTTTTGGCGACTGTGTAGGGGTACAATGTACCCGATACCCATTCACATGGGGGGGGGGGTGGGATCTGGGGGCCTCCCTTGTTAAAGGGGGCTTCCAGATTCCAATAAGCCCACCACCCGCAGACCCCCACAACCAAGGGGCAAGGGTTGTGGGGATGAGGCCCTTGTCCCCATCAACACCAAAACACCCTCCCCATGTTGAGGGCATATGGCCTGGTATGATTCAGGAGGAGGAGGGGCGCTCGCTCGGATAAGGGTCTGGTATGGATTTGGGGGGGGGGGGGGGGGCCCACGCCATTTAAAAAAAAAAAAATTGACATGGAGTTCCCCTTGATAGCCATACCAGACTCAAAAGGACCTGGTATGGACTGGTGGTGGGAACCCACGCTATTTTTTTCTTTGATTTTTACTCTATATTGCCGGGAACCGGCAATTTATTACAGCCGCGAGCAATTTTAAATGTCATTTTTTCCTGTTAGAAATGTCATTTTGCTGCGGTACAGTAATAAACACGGGAAAGATGTGCTACTTTACAGGCATACTATAGACATCCCCCAGGCACGATATTTAAAGGAATTTTTTATTTTTTATTGTTTCGCTTTAAGCATTATTAAAATCACCGCTCCTGAAAAAAACTGCCAATTTAAAAACATTTTTTCCCAAATGATACATGTCCCCTGGGGCAGGACCCAGGTCCCCATACACTTTTTATGGCAAAGAACTTGCATACAAGGATTTTGCAGGTTCGAGACCCATTGACTGCCACTATTTCCACATATATGATCTGACAGGCATGTTTGCTGGCAATAGTGCTGCTTTCCTTTTGCATTAGCGCCCAGTTTCTGAGAGTTGAAGTCTTAATTGGCCTTAATTGGGTGCTATTTTCCGGGACTGCAGGATCATTTATCGTGCTATAGTAAATGACCCCCAATGTCTCTTAAAGTGGAATTGAACTCAAAAAGTGAAGATTTGGTATGTTATAGATAACGTCTAAAAATTTTCATTGTGCTTAGGCAGTACCCTGCTAATGTACCAGCTAACTGTAATTCCAGTAAAAAAAAAAAAAAAAATATATAGGATGTGCTTCCTGGAGTGTGAGGGTGCCAATGCACTCCTGTTCCCTATAGCCTCCAAGCTGAATATCTAAGGCTCGTTCACATCATTGCGAATTGGATGCGGTATCCCCGCATCCAATTCGCAATAGCAGGAGATTTTGACTGGCTCTCTATGGAGCCGGTACACATCTCCAGTGCGGTTTTGTTGAACCACCTCTTGCTTTAATTACAGCCTTTAGTCTGTTGGGACATGTCTCTACTAACTTTGCACATCCAGACTTTACAATATTTGCCCATTCTTCCTTGCAGAACTTCAAGTCATTTCATAGATTTTCAATGGGGTTTAAGTCTGGGCTCTGAATAGGCCATGCAGAGACATTCACCTTTTTTTTCCTTCAACCACTGTGTGGTCATTTTTGTTGTGTGCTTTGGGTCATTGTCATGTTGGAAGGTAAACCTTCTTCCCATTGACAGCTTTCTGGCTGAGGGCAGCAGATTTTCCTCAAGAATTTTATATGTTTTCTCCCATCCATTTTTCCTTCTATGCTGACAAGTGCTCCAGTCCATGCTGCAGAGAAACACCTCCATAACAGGATATTACCTGCTCCATGCTTTCTGTAGGAATGGTGTTATTTGAATGGTGAGCTGTATTGGATTTCCGCCAGACATATCGTTTTGTGTTGAGGCCAAATAATTCAGTTTTAGTCTTATGTGACCATATGGCCTCAGAATCTTCAAGGTGCATTTTGGCAAAGCTCATAAGTGATTCCATGTGGCTTTTGAGGAATTACTTTTTTCTTGCAACCCTCCCATACAAGCCACATTTGTGGAGAATTTGTGATATTGTTGCCGCATGCACGCAATGACCACTTTTTGTCATATATTCCTACAACTGCTCCAGAGTTGCTGTAGGCCTCTTGGTAGCCTCTCTGACCCGTTTCCTCCTCGCCCTTTCATACAGTTTGGAGCGATGTCCTGATCCAGGGAGGGTCTTGTGTTGTACAAAATACCTTTCACTTCCTAATAATAGACTTCACTGTGCTTCTAGACATTGATAAAGCCTTTGAATGTTATTTTGTATCCATCTCCGGACTTGTGCCTGTCCACAACTTTATCCTGGAGATCTTTTGACAGTGCATTGCCACCCATAGTTGATTGTTCACTTCAATTGCACTGCCAGGGACTGAAATGCTCCAGGACAGATCTTTTCATGCTGAGCTAATCAAAATAACCACAGCTGATCACAAATAACAGTCAAATGGCTTTGTGTGCCATTGAGAAGGTGATTAGCTACACCTGATTCAGTTTACAAGTCATTTTTAGGAAGGTGGGGGGGGTGATCCTTTTTCCAAGTTAGTGATTCTGTTTTTCATTTTTTTTCTGACATGTTGCTTTTATATCTTTCACTTGAATTTTATAAGTTGCACTGAGTAAATACAGCTGGATAAAACAACAACTGTGTCTGTATTCATTTCAGGCTGCAAAGCAACAAAATGTGATTATTTTAAAAGGGAGGGCGATTCTTTTCTATACCCACTGTGTGTGTGCGGGACCAACGTTTGCATTTGCATGCGTGAGCGGGGGGGGGGCTAGGTTGGTAGGGTCAGGGGCGCTTTACATTATTTGTATTGATTTTATCTACATTTTGTTTGTTTCCTCCAGTTTCATAGACCAAGAGCTCAGCATCTGAACAGACACTTTATATACAGTGGATATAAAAAAAGTCTACACACCCCTGTTAAAATGTCAGGTTTCTGTGATGAAAATTTTCCACCTTTAGGCCCCATTCACACTAGCGCGTTTTTTGATGCATTTTGCATTTTGCAGAAATGCACGGGAATTTTTTAACATGGGTTCCTATGGAACATGTTCACATCAATGCTTTTTTGTATCTCCGCGTTTTTGGAAAGGGTCGGGGACTTTTTCTCATGCAAAATGCAGCGTTTTGCATGTAATGGTTTTCAATGGACAAGCATCAAAAACGCAAGTGCACCTTTTTTGCAGCGTTTTTGATGCGTTTTTGGTGCGTTTTTGGTGCGTTTTTGCCGTTTTTTTTTTTTTTTTTTTTTGTAATTTTTTTGTAAGACTGTAAAAAAAAATGAAAAAAAAAAAAAAAAAAAAAAAAACGCAAATCGCGGCAAAAACGCGGCAAAAACGCCGCTAAAACGCGGCAAAAACGCGGCTCAAAAACGCGGCAAGCATGAAAAAAAAACCTCCAAAAACGCTCAAAAGCAACATGCATAGGTGTGAATCGAGCCTTAATGTGACCTGTAAACTGTACAACTCAGTTGAAAATTAAACAGAAATCTTTTAGGGGGAAGGGGGGGGGATAATAAGTGTGCACATCCTCTTATAACTGGGGATGCAGCTTTAGCAATCACATTCAAATTTATGTTAAATAGGAGTCAGTAAACACCTGCCATCATTTAAAGTGCCTCTGATTAACCCCAAGTTCAGCTGTTTAAGTAGGTCTTTCCTGACATTTTCTTAGTCACATCCTACAGCAAAAGTCATGGTCCACAGAGAAAATCCAAAGCATCAGAGGGATCTCATTGTTAAAAGGTATCATTCAGGAGAAGGGTACAAAAGAATTTCCAAGGCATTAGATATACCATGGAACACAGTGAAGAACATAATTTTCAAGTGGAGAAAATATAGCACAACAGTGACATTACCAAGAACTGGGCATCCCTCCAAAATTTATGAAAAGACAAGAAGAAAACTGGTCAGGGAGGCTGTCAAGAGGCCTACAGAACATTAAAGGGACTGCAGGAATATCTGGCAAGTACTGGCTGTGTGGTATATGTGACAACAATCTCCTGTATTCTTCATAAGTCTGGGCTATGGGGTAGAGCGGCAAGTGAGAAGCCTCTTCTTAAGAAAAACATCCAAGCCCAGAATGGCTTCACCAGAAGAAGATTAAAGTTTTGGAATGGCCCAGCCAGAGCCCAGACCTGAATCCCATTGGAAATCCATAGGGTGATCTGAAGAGGGCTGTGCACAGGAGATGACCTCACAATCGGACAGATTTGGAGTGAGTGTTTTTGCAAAGAAGAGTGGGCAAATATGAGCCATGCTGATAGACTCATACCCAAAAAGACTGAGTGCTGTAACAAAAATCAAAAAGGTGCTTCAACAAAAGTATTAGTTTAAGCGTGTGCACACTTATTCAAGGTCACATTTATAGATCACATTAAAGCTACTTTTCACACTGGGGCGGTGGGGCGTTAGGGGCGATTTTAACCCTTTATTCGACCGCTAGCGGGGGTTAAAAAGCGGTAAAGCGCCGCTAATTTTAGCGTTATAGCTTTGCTTTTCGGCCACTAATGCCCCACAGCCCCAGTGTGAAAGTAGCCTAAAATGTGACCTATAAACTGTACCACTCAGCTGAACAACAAACTGAAATATTTTAGGTGAAGGAAAGTAAAAATAAAAACTAAATAATATGGTTGCATAAGTGTGCACACCCTTAAACTAAAACTTTGTTGAAGAACCTTTTGATTTTACCCCTAACGCCCCACTGCCTCAGTGTGAAACAAATTTTTGTGCTAAACCCCCGCTAGCGGCCAAATAAAAGGGTTAAAAGCGCCCACAAAACGCCGCTGTCAAATTTCAATGGGCAGGGGCGGAGGAGCAGCAGTGTATACACCACTCCCGCACTGCCTGAAAGATGCTGCTTGCAGGACTTTTTCTAACGTTCTGCAAGCGCACCGCCCCAGGGTGAAAGCACTCGGGCTCTCACACTGGGGCTGCAGGGGAGGCATTTTTCAGGCGCCATTTTTAGCCCCAAAGCGCCTGAAAAACGCCTCAGTGTCAAAGGGGTCTAAAAGGTGGAAAAAGTTCTGAAATTATTCATCTTGGTCTCAATTTTTTACATCACAGAAATCCGACATTTTAAAAGGTGTATGTAGACTTTTTATATCCACAAAATATGACACTTTTTGTCCATAATTCAAAGTTCTACCCTTCCTTCAGTACTTGGCAGCTGTCACTAGAATAATATCATATCATATCATGAAAAAGGACACACCTTTTATAGGGAATTTTTCTCAAGCGACAGCTCACAGGTGTTCGAGATGAATTGCTAGTGAAGGTAATATGTACATACAGTACTTCTGTTTTCACAATGACCTCACACTGTGAACACCAGGATAAGATAAGGGAAAATGTGTGATGACACTGGAAAATACTGACTCTTATTTAAAAAATGTAAATCCACCTATTTAAAAAAAAAAAAAACACAACACACAATACATACAGGGCAGCAGTCTGTTGTAAGATAATGATCCGACTGCCAAAAGATATTTTGTATGCTGACATTTACGCTAATTTGCATAAAAAAACCCCCCAAAACAACCTTTTTTAACTAAAATGTGTCTATGTAAAGGAAGTTTCTATCTTCATCCTAGAACATACTTTTACAAAAATGTACTGCCTCTGATGCGTTATACAACAGCTAGCCAATGACAGGCTAACGTTAGAGCAAGCATGCTTCCTGTAATATGTATGGTATGACTTCCATACCAATGAAACATTCAAAAAATATTTTCAACTTTGCATATGGTTTCTGATTCAGTTGACAGTGCTGTATAAAAGATCATTGAACCAACTAAAGAAATGTCAAGTATGTTTAGAAGGTGTGGGTGGTATGTATAGCAAACAAAATACTTGCAAGGAAGTATAAGTACTGAACACTATGTGGATAAAGAAGTGTGTAGTAAAAACTGACATGGTTTAAAAAGATCAGCCACTTAAACAAACACAGAGACAATAAAAAAAAAAAAAAAAAAAAAAAACTAGAGCTTAGGTTGCACAGAACTGAATAGAAGTAAATTAAAATTAGAACTTATGCCGCGTACACACGAGAGGATTTTGGTCGGAAAAAGATATGATGGCTTTTCCGATGGGATTCCGCTCAAGCTTGCCTTGCATACACACGGTCACACAAAAGTTCCCTGAACTTTCGACCGTCAAGAACGCGGTGACGTACAACACTACAATGAGCCGAGAAAATGAAGTTCAATGCTTCCGAGCATGCGTCGAATTGTGTCCAAGCATGCGTAGGAATTTTGCTACAGACAAACGCATTTTCGGATAGGAACTTTTTCCGACCGGAAAATTGAGAACATGCTCTCAATCTTTTGCTGGCTGGAATTCGGCCAGCAAAAGGCCGATGGAGCATACACGCGGTCGCATTTTCCGACCAAAAGCTCTCATCGATCTTTTACTGGCCGAATTTCCGATCGTGTGTAAGCGGCATTAGTCTCGCTCAAATTCATTCCTTTGCTTCTAGGTAGCGTAGTCAGACAAGCCCCCACCAACTGTCACAAATAGAAAAGAGATTTTTTTTTGATTGACAGATCTGGTCTCAGGCAGTAGAGGGTCACTCGAGACCAGCACTGCCATTTAGCCTGCGGCACTGTGTGTCTATCAGTGGCTGCTTTTACACATACACAGTCCAGCTGCAGTGCTGTTACTATATATTAAGTCTATGAATGAGAAATCAGTGATGTCAGACTGTTATTTACGGCACAGATCCCTACATCACTGATCGCTCATTCATAAAAGTGAAAACGCTACAGCGATGTGTGAATCCATCGGTCCGGCTGTATGTCTGTAAAAGCAGCTGCTGATAGACGCACAGAGCCACCGTGCTGAGTGATCTTTCATTATTATGACTGAATGATCTGCTTGTACACTCATAATAGTAATAGATCTGGTCTTGGTCCGAAAGCTGGTCTATACGGTAGTGCTTTGCGAAGGTACGGAAGCTTGACCATGTCGCTGCCCTGCAGATCCTCTCCGGAGTTGCCCCGGCTTTCTCTGCGACCAAGGTTGCCCAGGCTCTGGTTGTGTGTGCTCTGATCCTGCTTGGCGGAGCGAGGTTTTATGCCTCATAGGTCTTCTGTATGGCCATTCTTATCCATCTGCTGATGGTATTCTTGGAAGCCTGTTTCCCTTTGTTGACTCCTGCATAAAAAAGGACAAAAAGGGAGGTCGTTCTTTGCCAATCCTTTGTTCTTTCGAAGTATGTTATGAGTGTGTTTCTTACATCAAGTTTGTTTTAAGTGTCTCTTTTTTTGCTATTCATAGGTATGATGATATTTTGGGTTCTGTGGAACGTTGAGGAGACCTTGGGTAGAATTGCCGGGTCTGGAGAGAGAATTATTTTGTCTAAATGTATTAGGCAGTATGGTTCCATTATAGACAGAGCTTGGATTTCGCTCTCTTCTGGCTGATACTAGGGCCACAAGAAATGCAGTCTTTAGAGTGAGGTTTATGTCTGAGCTATCTTCCATTGGTTCAAATGGAGGGGTAGAAAACCTCTAAGCACTGTGGCCATGTCCCAAGTTGGAGTTTTATTCATTTTGACTGGTCTAGCTCTTTTAAGTGACATTAGGAATCGCTTAATCAGTGGGTCCTCTGCTAGTCTGGTATCCATGAATGAGGAGAGTGCTGCAACTTGTACCTTTAGCGTGCCTGTGGAGATATTTTTGTCTGCTCCATCTTGTAGGAAATCCAGGATTGTTGGGATTATTCCTCTGTTGGAAAATCGGTTTGTTTCTGTTCCAAGAGACAAACTTTTTCCTCACTTTCTCGTAGATTGCCCTAGTCACGGGCTTCCTGCTGTTTAGGACGGTATTGATAACCTTATTTGACAGTCTTTTGTTCTGAAGTCTTACCCTTTCAGTAACCAAGCCGAAAGCTTCAGGATTCTGTGGTTCAGGTGGTTGACTGGGCCCTGTGATAGGAGATCTGGCCAGTCTGTCAGTGTCAGCTGAGGTTGGATGCTGAGGTTTTTCAAGTGGCTGAACCATGCCCTTTGGGGCCAGTGCGGTGCTATTAGTATCACCGTTGCGTTCTCTGCTTTTATTTTTTGAATTACCCTTGGTATTATGGCAGTTGGAGGGAATGCATAGCACAGTTGCCATCTCCACCTTTGGTTGAAGGCATGTACTCTGCTGTTGCCATCTGTGGGGTCCAGAGAGAAAAATGTTAGTGATTTTGTATTCGCTTTGGGAGGCGAATAGATCTACCTCGGGTACCCCCCACTTTTGAGTGATTTGTGCAAAGATTGTTTGGTTCAGTGACCACTCTGTCTGCTTTATGGTTTTCCGGCTCAGGAAGTCTGCCAGCGTATTGTCTGTTCCTTTCAGATGAATACCTGATATTGACTTTATGTTTGATTCTGCCCATAATAGGATTGTTTCCGTTAGCTTCATCAAGCTTCGGGACTTTGTCCCACCTTGCCTGTTTAGGTATGCCACGGTTGTGGCGTTGTCCGATTGCACCTTTACGTCACTCCCCTGTATCGCTGGTTTGAACGCTTTTAATGCTTCCCCCAGGGCTTTTAGGTCACTCATGTTTGAAGGGGCTTGGGACCATTTGGAGGTTCATTTTCCCTGTGAACAGAGGCCCTCTATGTTTGCTCCCCAGCCTAGGGCACTTGCATTGGTGGTGATCCTGATTGGATCGGATTAAGCCCATTTGTGCCCTTCGATGTATCGAAGCGGATTGAGCCACCGTTGGAGTGCTTGTTTGACTGTGGTCGGAATCGGAATGGACTTGTCTAGGGATGAGTGGCTGCCATCCCACTGGGACAGAATGTAGTTCTGTAGAGGTCTCATGTGAATCTGTGCCCAGGTGATAGCTGGAATAGAAGACGTCATCAGCCCTAGTACGGCCATTACTTGCCTGATTGTTATGGCGTTGGTCTCCCTTAGGAAGGTTACTGCCTGTGTGATTCTTTCGTTCTTTTCTTCCGTTAGGAAGGTTTTCGTTATACTGGAGTCCAGTACATAGCCCAAATATACCACTCTCTGGCTTGGGGTCATCTGATTTTTCTGCATTCATTATCCATCCCAGGTTTTGCACATAGGACATACTAGTGCGCAGGTTGTTCTCTAGGGCTTCTGCTGAATCCGCAAAAAACAGTAGATCGTCTAAATATGGTATTATGGCAATACCTTGTTGTCTTAGACCTTTCGGCGCTTCTGCCATTATATTTGAGAAGATTCTTGGTGCTGAAGAGATGCCAAAAGGGAGAGCTGTGTACTGTAAGTGCAGCGTAGTTGTTAGCCCTTGTATTGCGAACCTCAGGAATTTTTGATGATCCTCCTTTATGGGGACATGTAGGCAAGTATCCAGTAGGTCTATTGTCGCCATGAATGTCTCTCGTGGAAGGATGTTCCTGATCGAGTAAATAGATTCCATTCTGAATTTTTTGTATTTTATTCCTTGGTTGAGTGGTTTGAGGTTCAGTGTGAGGTCTTAGCTTGCCTGACGGTTTTTCTTGCAAAGATATGGGAATAAAACCCCCTTTTTTCCTCTCAGGTACATGGCGAATCACCTTCTGATCCAGTAGGTTCTGCAGTGATTCTAAAAAGGCCTTTGCTCGATTGTAGTCCCTTGGCAGCATTGTCACTAGGTACTTGGTTGGGGGGGGGCAGGTGGAGAATTCTATCGCGTAGCCATCCGTTATGGTGCGTTTGATGAATTTGTTTTTTGTTGCTTCCATCCATTGGTGGGAAAAGGCTGCGAGTCTGCCCCCCACCTGGTGAGTCATTGTTTTTTGCTCTTTGGGTTAGGAGGCTTGATGATGAATTTCATCCTTGCCTTTTTGTTTCGATGTTCCCATCGCTTTTTCGTTCCCGGCTTGTTGAATTTTTTTAATTGCCGAAAGGGCGCCTTCCCTTGTTTCTTTTTGGTTTGGGGAAAACCCTTGTTCTTTGCTGCGGTCCTGTCTAGGACTGTTTCTAGTTCGGGCCCAAAAAGTAGGTTTCCAGTGAATGGAATCCCGCACACAGTCTGTTCTTTGAGGAGATATCACCTCCCCAAGACTTCAGCCACAGGGCTCTTCGGGCCGAGTTGAGCAGAGCTGTGGCCCTTGAAGATATTCTGATGGTTTCGGCTGAAGCATCTGCTAGAAATGCTGCCGCTCTGGTTAGTGTAAGAATGGTTTTTATCAATTCTTCCCTAGATGTGTCACTCTCCAGTAGTTCTTGTAGCTGGGTTAACCAGATTATTAAAGTCCGGGCTGTGCAGGTGGAAGCTATTGCCAGATTTAGGTTAGCAGCTCCTGCTTCCCAGGCCCTTTTTAAAAGGGCTTCTATCTTCTTGTCTATGGGGTCGCTTAAGGTACCTGCGTCATCAATGGCCAAGTCAGATTTATTTGTGACTTTTGCCAGAGAGGCGTCCACTTTGGGGCATTTAGCCCAGGTTTTAGTGTCTGTCTCTGCGAACGGGTATCTGCGTTTGACTATGGCTGGAATGAAGAGTTTTTTCTCTGGGTCTTCCCACTCTTTTTTACCGATATCTTTGAGAGTTTGGTGTACCGGGAATGTTCTAGGCTTCTTGGGTTGTAGCCCTTTGTACATCTTGTCATGTATTCGGAGCTCTGCGGCTTTTTTGTTGTTTGATCCCCAGCGTGTCTGCTATGGCTTTTAGCAGGCTATCCGTATCCACTGAGAGAAATAAGTTGCCCTCTGAAACCGCATCTTCCTCCTCAGAGTCTGAGCAAATTTCATCCTCCGCTTTGGATTGTTCGGATTCATCCGAATCCTCTTCTTGTTCTGTCTGTTCCCTGTTACCTGGAGGAACGCATGTTCCGCTGGTAGACGGGTACTGGTCTGACTGGCACTTGATGGCGCTTCTAACTTTTCAATAGCTGAGCGTAGTGGCGCCATGGTGCTCTGTATTTCTTTCTTGAAAGAGCTGTGCAGATCTTTCAGATACCCTTGTGATTCTTTGGCCACCATTTTGTTTATACATTTTTGAAATAGGCATTTTTTCCCATTCGGGAGAAAACCGATGGCTGCATGAAGCACATGATTTGTTGCTTTTCACTTTCTTTTCCTCAAGGGTCTTTGTAGGTAGGCGGTAAAAAGCTGCCCGCAAGTAGGCAGTTTTACAGTAAGGTTAAGACAGAGGTGACTCTAGAGTATTCTGGCTTACCTTGGAGCTGTCTTGGCTTGCAGGATCTGCAGGGCAGGGTGGAGAAGCATCAGACATGGTCAGCCACCAGGATGCTCTGCTTAGAGGGGCCTTTTAACCGCTTTCTGCTTAAGCTCTGGCCCCGCCCCCAGCTGACCCCGTGCAGGTTGGTGGATATACCTGCACATGCCGCTGCAGTTGGTGTCATCCTTTCTGGGTGACCAACAAGGAGGGGGACTCTGCTGCAGTATATATGCATATTAAGATATACATCCATATCTATAAACAGTGGGGCAAAAAAGTATCTTGAGAGGACCCCAGATCGAGGGAGATTATCTTCCATTTTCTAAGTATTGCTCTCACAGTTGATTTCTTCACACCAACCTACTTGCCTATTGCTGATTCAGTCTTCCCAGCCCGGTGCAGATCAACAATTTTGTTTCTGGTGTCCTTTGACAGCTCTTTGGTCTTCACCATAGTGGAGTTTGGAGTGTTCAAACAGGTGCCATTAATACAGGTAAAGAGTGGAGGACAGAGGAGCCTCTTAAAGAAGATACAGGTCTGTGAGAGCCAGAAATCTTGCTTGTTTGTAGGTAAAAATACTTATTTTCCACCATGATTTGCAAATAAATTCTTTCAAAAATCAGACAATGTGATTGTCTGGATTTGTTTCCACATTTTGTCTCTCATAGTTGAGGTATACCTATGATGACAATTACAGGCCTCTCTCTTCTTTTTAAGTGGGAGAACTTGCACAATTGGTGGCTGACTAAATACTTTTTTTCCTATATCTATCTATATATAAATGAAAAAAAAAAAAAAAAAAAAAAATTTATATATATATATATATATATATATATATATATATATATATATATATATATATATATATATATATATATATAATTTTTTTTTTTTTTTCCAAAATCCCCGCCTCCAGAAATGATGACATCGCTGGAGTCCCGCTCTGTAGCTCGGGGGGCTCCTCCTCCATGGGGCCCTCTGACCTGGCAGCTGACCTCACCCCACCCCGCACAGCACCTGACAGCGGACCCCACCCCGCCCTGCACGCACATGGGATCTGCCCACCTCTCCACCCCCCCGCATCCTGGCAGCCGGACAGCAGCTGTCTCCTGTTAAAGATGCCCCAGGTTGTGACCCGTGGTCTAGCCCCTCGGACACCCAGGCCCCTTACTTGTGTACCGGCTGTACCCCCCTGATGGTGGCCCTGCCAATTGCACATGCACGAAAATTATTCTTGTACGATACCAGGTCGTACAATTTCTGTTTAATCAGTACAGTTGTCGTCCAAAAATACCATACTAATACACAACAACACATGACATCACTTACGATTCTTTATTCTGTCGTATGAGAATTTTCGTAACTTTAGTAAACTCTTCATGTTCAATATGCGACTAGTATGCAAACAAAAAAAAAAAAAAAAAAAGACGATCTGTCATCCGATTTTCGGATCGTGCGTACGGGGCTTTAAACTCACTAATGATATACTCAGTGCTAAAATCACTACTGATTATACAGTTAGACCACGCATTACTTCTCAAAAAATCCAATTCTCTTGGCCTGGAGAGTGTCACCTTTAACGGTATTTCTTCCCCTCCTCTTCTTGGCGTGGTTATCCCTAGGCTCTTCCCCTTAGGACCCCGTCTGCTCACCATCTGGCCATAAGCCCTGCCTCCTGGCATAGCAAACCCCTTAAAGGGCCGGCAGCAGTCGGCGCCAAGGTTTTAAAATGTTAAAAAAAAAAAAAAAAAAAAACTTTATAAAAAAAGAATGCATAAAAAAAATAAATAAATAAGAAGAAGAATAGTTAGTGAATAGGAACAAGCTAGCTGCAGCAATACATAGACATAGGGGGATCGATTAGCTATGACACCTCAAACTTCAGCCACAACACGTGAGCCCGTCATTACAAGGTATAGCAAAAAAACAATACAGGGATTATAATTACACTAATATCTAGTTAAAATGATTAAAACATTTGAAAGTGTACAATGCCTTTAACCCCTTCCCACCGAGCGTACGCAGACGTGCGTACTCGGTTTTCGGGGGTTATACCGGGATGATGCCCACAGCTGCAGGCATCATCCGGTACTGTTTTTTAGAGACGGCGATCGGCTTTCCAGGTATAACAACCAATGCGGCTAAAAGCCGCTCGGCTGTTATCCCGGAGGAGCGGGAGGGGACGTCCTCCCCTCCCACCGCTGTTACCGGACCTCCCGTTCCACCGGGAGGTCCGATCGCCAATCTGCCGCCCCCGGCGGCTAGTGACAGTCTGGAACGAAGCCGTAAGCAAATACAGTGTTGTATAAAATATTGCAACAATCGCCATTTTATTCCCTAGATTCTCTGCTAAAAAAATTTATATAAATGTTTGGGGGCTCTAAGTAATTTTCTAGCAAAAAATACGGATTTTAACTTGTAAAACACCAAAATGTCAAAAATAGGCTTAGTCATGAAAGGGTTAATATATAAACCAAACAATTACAGAATTTTGACATTTCAATCAAAAAATGGCATTGCCCTGGGTTTTAGGGGGCATGATACCAATGGCCCATACACACGATCCAAAAATATTACGATAATTGGATCGTTAGTACAGAGCTTTCGAGAGCTGATCATGACAGTTCATCCGATATTATCCAATGGGACAAGAACGAAAATTTTTCTCGTACGATACCAGATCATACGATTATTGTTTAATCACTACAGTTGTCGTCCAAAATTACAATACAAATACACTACAATATCACTTCCGACTAGCATGCAAAAAAACAAACAAAAACAAAAAAACGGACGATCAGTCGTCCGGTTTTCGGTTCGTGTGTACGGGCCATAAGGCATGACAAATGTACATTAACACAAACAATGTTCTATCAAGTTTAAAAATAAGGTGATTGACTCAACTTTCTCTATTGTAACTGGACAGGAATGTCTTGGATGGCCTACTGGTTTTGCAACTTGTGACCGTCTGATGAGTCATAAAGAAAGCTGCACCACTCATTCATTTCACCTAGTAAAGGAATCAACCAGTAGGGGAACAAACTTTTTTCTGAACATATAATGAAACTTATTTTAATGAATTGGTGGGATAAAATAACTAACCTCAAATGCAATTAGTTAAAAATAAATGTAAGGGACTTCTGTTTTATGTGTCCCTTGATGGATGATGGTCTTCATTGTAGAACAATGAACAGGGTTAATTTTGCATAAAAACAAAAAAAAACAAAAAAAAAAAAAAAAAGTGTTGCCATTGTCTATAATCTGAAGTGTGCAGTTCAAGTCTGAATGAATTTTACTGATATTCTAAAAACTAAAAGAATGGGATTTTAGGAATTCCCAAGTAAAGCCGCGTACACACAGGCGGACTTTTCGACCGGACTGGTCCGATGGACTTTGGACGGTCTTTCAACTGACTTTTGACTGACTTCCGACTGACTTTTTAACGAACGGACTTGCCTACACACGATAACACCAAAGTCCGACGGATTCGTACGTGATGACGTACACAGGACTAAAATAAGGAAGTTGATAGCCACTAGCCAATAGCTGCCCTAGCGCCGGTCTTTGTCCGTCGGACTAGCATACAGATGAGCGGATTTCTGGGTCCGGCGGAGTTACGACATAAAGATTTGAAGCATGTTCCAAATCTAAAGTCCATCAGATTTTCGACTGGAAAAGTCCGCTGAAGCCCACACACGATCAGATTGTCCGCTCGAAAAGTCCGACTGTGTGTATGCTGCAGAACACATTTCCATTCATCAATCTGAATGACTTCCTTAACCACTTCCATACCGTGCAAATTCCAGCATTTCTCTCCTACATAGAAAATTACTCAGAACCAAAATTATATTATATATATAAAAAATGTTTAAAAGCAGACACCCTAGGGAATAAAATGGCGGTCATTGCAACTTTTTATGTCACACTGTATTTGCGCAGTAATTTTTCAAAAGCTTTTTTTTTTTTTTTTAAATAAATATAAATTTCAGGAATAAAAAATAAACAAAACAGTAAAAAGTTAGTCCAATTTGTATAATATGACAGATGATGTTACGCCGAGTAAATAGATACCTCACATGTCATGCTTTAGATAACGCAGATTCGTGGTATGGCGCCAAACTACTTAATCTCTATAGGCGACACTTTAAACATTTTTACAGGTTACATGTTTAGAGTTAGAGGAGTTCTAGCGCTAGAATTATTGCTCTCACTCTAAAGTTTGTGGTGATACCTCACATGGGTGGTTTGAACGTTGTTTACATATGCGGGCACGACCTACGTATGCATTCACTTCTGTGTGTGAGCTCACAGGGACAGGGGCGCTTTCATTTTCTTATTTAATGTTTTTTTATTTAAAAAAAATATATATATATTTTTTCACTTTCCCTTTAAAAATTTTTTTTTTTTTTTTCCTTTATCACTTTTTCTCCTATTACAAGGAATGTAAACATCCCTTGTAAAAGGAATAGCGCGTGACATATACTCTTTATGGGGAAATGTAGGGTCTATAAGACCTCACATCTCTCCTCCAGGCTGGAAAGCATCAGATCAAAAAAACAAAAACAAATGCACAATCTGATGCTTTCCAGCTGAGTCCCAGGGTTTGTTTACTTCAAGCGGCCTGGACGTGGCGCCATAACGTCGCGCCCGGGCCTCCAAGAGTCACAGAGATTGCTGGGGACCATCTGTCCCTCTGTTTTCTCTATGGCTTTCTTCCGGCACATTTCTTCTCCAGGTCTCCGATCGCATGTGAGACCCCAGAGAACCACCTGAGGGCAGCAGGATGGGAGAACGTCCCCTGAACAGCCACTATGATTGTTCTTATGGTGTAGGGAATCGCCGGCTGAAAAAAACGATATCTGGATGATGCTTGCAGCTGCAAGCATCATTCAGATATCACCACTGAAAGCCGAGGACATATCACGTTTGG
Organism: Aquarana catesbeiana; assembly: GCF_042186555.1. NCBI lineage: Eukaryota > Metazoa > Chordata > Amphibia > Anura > Ranidae > Aquarana > Aquarana catesbeiana. The sequence goes on from NC_133325.1 coordinate 605,254,501, forward strand.
CGGTATGGAAGTGGTTAAAGAAGAACTGCAGTCTGCTCACATAATTTGTAATAAAAACCTCTTTGCCATTTTGAAGCTTCCCTCCAACCACTTTTCATATTATATATATATATATATATATATACACACACACACATACACACACACATACATACACACACACTGTGATTCTGTACTTGCCAAATATGCTGCAGAAATCTCCCTCCACTGAGGCTGGCTGCAGCCATTTTAGCTGTGGGCAGCTGAAGCTGCTGCCTGTTTACTTCCTGGATTTACACAGACACACAGAGGCATACCTTCAGCTCTGCAGCTCCCATTGGCCCTCTTATGACCCCCCCCCCTGGCAAACTTAATGAGAGGGAGAGAGAGCTGTGTATGATGTCATCAGCCTAGGCTGATGACCAGACAAGAAACAGAAAGTGGGCTGTATAAGGTATTTACTGACAGAATTTTTTTTTTTTAATCCAAAATTAAAACAAGGGCAGAAGATGTCTGAAGGTCCGCTTTAATTTTGCTTATTCAAATAAAAAAAGAAAAAGAAAAATGTTATAAGATTATTAACATAGCAGGGGGCCCACAGGCTTGTGGCACTCTTGCTATAGATGTAATACATTATATGTCTGGCATGCAGTCAAAGAAACCACAAACTTGTTAAAAAAAAAAAAAAAAAAAAAAAATTGAAAAAATACGAAGTGGAATGATAAAATCCGAGGACTGTGGGAATGGACTGGGTAGATCACCAGAAAAGCAGATTCTGCAGCAATTCCATTTTCTGAACATATGTCAAACAGTTCATTCATTTAACCTCCAGTATCCAATTAGACAAAACCTTTCATCTAAACCTTAAACTGGAACGATTTGATTAGATTAACAGAAAGCGCAAGAAATGTGTCAATGTTGCTCATATAAAGGCAAGTTTTGACTGTAAAAGCCAATTCCAGACATTTTGTAGTGCCAATGCAGTAGGGAAACATTAGAATCTCGGTCAGGTTTTCTTTTTGCGTCTAATACCAGTAGAACGTGGTCATATCTTATTATACAGAGGATCACCAGTACAGGAGGTGAAGGGAAATCGCTCTAATGGGGACACAGACAGGATTATAAATCAATAGGAGAGGAGCTGCCTGTCACCTTGATAAAGGGGTCTGCCATGGCCCCAGGAATGTTTGTGTATTATTAATTGTGTTTAAATGCTGGCTTTCTCTCTTAGATGGTTCGAATTTCAGCTGGTTCAGCAGGGACCAGCTGAGATTCAAATCATGCATGGACAGGCTGATTTATCCAATTTGATCGATCAACTTGGGTACAAGCAGCATGTCAGATTTTCATGCAAGTATTTCCAGCGGCCACAGCCGCTAGTAATAATCACTGTGTGCTTTCCCGGGCCGGGATGGCTCCTTGCCCCCCCTCGGGAAAAACACAATAGTTATGCCCACAATAATTCCCAGATCAACACTATGTTGATGGGCAAATTAAGCGATTTTCTTTTCTTCAACCCATAGTTGCAGAAAATAAAATCGCTCCATCTGTGACCGGCTTTACTGTTTTTTTTTTTTTTTTTTTTACACAGTGTCACCATTAGCTGCTCACTCCCGATCCTGGTGCTGGATGGATTTTTTACAAAGCATCAGAAACAGACAAAGGTCCTAGCCTTGCACCAATACTTTATGCAGATACTAAGCATTTGCACACTTGTACTTGTGTAAATGCTCAGTCACTTAAGCCGATACTCAGACCTGGTTCACACTTGTGCGAATGGGATGCGTCTTGAACTGCATCGGATTCACATGACATGAAAGCCTGCAGCCTTTTCAATGGAGCCAGTTCACACATGTGCGGCCCGGCTGCAGCATGTTTTTAAAAAGAGTCCGGTATGATTTTGAGTACGGTTCAGGTGCAATTTCCATTGTTGTACAGTTACAATTTGCACCTGAATCGCACCTGAATTGCTGAACAAAGTCGCACCCGAGGGAGCTAAAATCCCGCTGTAATAATTGAGCAGCACATATGTGAACCTGGTTTCGACTGGACAATAAAAATAGGTATCAGTAATTGGTATTGGCGAGTAATTGAGAAAAAGTATCGGTATTCGTACTTGGGACAGCAAGGTCCCGCATAGTTTCTGGCATCATCCAAAGCCAGCTGTCTTTTGCTGGTCCAGGAAGCTCACTCCCTGATGATGCCCCACCACCTCTGCCCTCTTCCAACTGCTGTTTTGAAGCTGATGCCTCTTATGTGATGTGCATATCCCAGGAGGTTTCAGGAGCAGAACCCTGACCAAAGGAGAGTGGTGTTGTCAATTAAATGCATTGGCTGTTTTGAGTTGAGGCGGCATTAAAGCACAACTAAACCCGCAGAAATACTTACCTTCACCTTCCAGCAATGCAGTGGCTACAGGCTACATCCCTCGCTGGTCGCTGTCATCTTCTCTGGGGCCACTTCCAGGTGCCGAGTTTTCAGCCTCTTGATTGGCCGGTGGGGAAATGACATCATCTTTCGCATGCACACAAGAGTCAGTGAATTCTGGCACAGCCAGAGTGTGCCGGGAATGCACAATTAGCTGTGCATGCGCAGCTCAGTGTACGTTCAATAGAAGACTGTGAGAATGTCCCTTCTGTAATAATGAGATGCCTGCACTCAGTTATTTATTACTTATGTTTTGAATACCTTTAAGAATGAATGCCACAGCAGCACACAAATGCACAAAACGTGCTTTATCACAGCAGTGTGAACGGAGTCTAATGGCCCGTACACACGTTCCGAATATCGTATGACCAATCGTACGACCGTTTTCGCTTAATAGCCGCAAGTAGAAATTGAATAGCTTAATAAAGTCATGAAAATTCTCGGACAGAAAAAAAAAAAAAAAAATCGGAAGTGCTGTTATGTGTTGTAATATATTTGTATTGAATTTTCAGACGACAACTATACTGACTAACCGAAAATTGTACGATCTGGAATTGTATGAGGAAAATTTTTGTGCATGCCCAATCGAATGATCGGCTGTCGAAAGTAGTGTACACACAATCCAAAAATCGTACGATCCTTCCTCGGACGACCGTTTTCGTACGATATTCGAATCGTGTGTACGGGCCATAAGGCTGGGTTCACACCATCTTTGTATGGGGCTCCCAGCAGGGGTCCGATGCACCCCCATTCACCATTTCAGGTCTGATTTCAGCCTGAATTTTGGGCTGAATTCGGACCTGAAATGGACCAAAAGACGCACAGGGCTCCTGTGGAGCAGTGGAGATATGTGAACTGGCCAAAATCTCCTGCTATTGCGAATTGGATGCCGAGAACCCAGCCTTAAAGTGATTGTAATGGTTTATTTTAAATTTTTTTAAATAATAAACATATCATACTTACCTCCACTGTGCAGCTCGTTTTGCACAGAGTGGCCCTGACCCTCGTCTTCTGGTGTCCCCCAGTGGCTCCTCCCCACATCAGATAACCCCCTAGGAGAAGCGCTCTCCCGAGGGGGTTACCTTGCGGGCGCGCTCCCGAGTCCAACATTCGGCCCCGCCACCCCCCCCGCATCATTGGATTTGATGGACAGCAGAGGGAGCCATAGGCCGCTCTGCTATCAATCTATCCAATCAAGAGCCGAGAACCCCGGGCAGAGAGACAGCACGTCCCTGCCAGGTCAAGTTCCAGGGCTCAGGTAAGTGAGACGGGGGGCTGGGGGGCGGGTCACTGCCAGGTATTTTTTTAACTTAAATGCATAGGATGTATTAAGGTGAAAAAACACAAAGGTTTACAATCCCCAATCCCTGTAATAGGTTAATGCAAAAAATAGAAATACATAGTAGGAACAGTAATTATAAAGCTTTTTTCCTTTTATTATCTAGAACATTATGTTCTTTTAAAGAATGAATTGTGCCCAAAGGGAATTGTTTACTTGTTTTTTGTTGCCATATGGAGACTGCTGATGCAAGAAATTTCAATATCTATGAACACATCGCAAAATTAATATATATATATATATATATATATATATATATACCATGTCAATGAGAAATTTACTTTGAAAAGATTGAAAAATATTGACTTTTTTGCTTGTGTACAAAAACGTTTGCTTTTTATTGTATCAGAATCCTGTCTAAAAACATTTTTTTATCTAATGGTAGAGCTGTTTACATCTTCAGATATACTATAAATGATTAATAATGTTGCCTGTTTAAAGCTTAAAACTGAAGTTTACCAAAGGTATAGCAAATTTTACACTGTTGCATTGCTCCAGCTTGGATCAATGTAAGTATATACAGTATATGTCATCCCTGTGGGATCGCTCTAGAAGCTGGAAATCATAGTAGACACTGCGCCATTAATGGAACACTGCAATTTTCTGAATGGATGCCTAGCTTTCTCTGATTGGAAGAGGTGTAGAGGCGGGGCAATGACATCATGATTATCTTCTCATTCAGAGAACATTTTGCATTTTGCATTTATTGAGACAAAGTGTTCTCTTAAAGACTCCCACGCCGAGGGGGTGATCTCTCGTGTTCAATAAGCAGCAGGGTAGCTATTGGCACAGGACCCAGAAGTTAGTGGAGATTACCATAGTAGCAGTGCCTATCACAGTGATTACCAGCTCCCGCAGGGATCCCACAGCTATGGCATATGTGTACTTAGAATGGTCCAAGCTGAATCAATGTAACTATATAAAATTGCCACACCTAAATTTCAGCTTTATAGCAAAATCCAGTTTATTGGTCATTTCAAATATAGATGCTTCATGTATATCAACTAGGGCTGCGGAAATTAAAGATGAATTCCTCGATTAATCGTTAATTTGTTTGATCGATCAAAATTCTTTTGATCGGTACTCACCTCTCCGCCGGCTTCTGGGTCTTCAGGGAGTTCTGTCGAAGATCCGGTGACGTGGACTCCTCCCCTCTTTCCCAAGTGCCTCCGTCTGCTAACAAAGGGAAGGGGGGAGGAGTCTGGTGACGTCGATGTCCGTGAAATCATAAATTGAGGAAGACAGATCCTAACGATTTGATTGATCTCACTGGTCAAAGTATTCAGATAAACATCTATGTAAATCCTGGACTTGGCTATGAAAATCAACATATCTGGGGGCTTTCCTGGCTGTAAGTCAGTTTGACGATGAACTGACATTGGTTGGTTATCCAGCAATCAAGAAACACTTATGATGAGGGCACTTTTTTTCCAAAGAGCTGACACTTTGCTGCTGTCTCAGCAGGTGATGGATGTCTCTGGCTCTCCATCGGTCCCCCTGATGCACAACCGTGCTAATTAAATAGACTGTATGGTGACGCCGTAGCCCCGCCCTGCTGAGGAAGTTCTGATTGAATGTAACGCGTACAGGGGAGGAGCTACGCATGGCCTCCCTGGTTGGGACCTGTCTTGCATCTGCTATCCCCCATCCCCGGGCAGAGGGAATCAATGTGTTTGACCTTCCTGTTAGTTCAGGGGTCTACCTTTGGAGGTCAGTGAGCAATCTGTGTTTTGGTGGAGGGCTCATTCACACAGAGGAATTTTTTGCCTTATATTCTCACTCAGGGGATTCTCCTTCTCATTTGGAGGACATTTTTCTACTTGGGCTTTGGACTATATCATCTTTATCTTTGAAACTTATTGTTTTATTGTTCATTTATTGTTCATTTGCACTGCACTATTTATCCCACTTCTGAATGAGCTGACTATGTGGCACCGTCTACAGTCCTGCTATATATCTGACTGGTAAAAAATCTCCACTACAGGGCCACCAGCCCACAGGAGCATTGACATTTACAAGATACTAATAATGTGTACAGCAATTCAGTTTTAAAAAAAGCCTGTTTGTGGCACCTGTGGCCCACAGACATAGGAAGGCACCTAAATTTTTATGACCACTACTTTTATGCCTCTCACCTTCTGTGTGCAAGAAGTGGCCTCCCCTCTACTCTCAGATCAAGGAGAGCAGTGCTGACAAATGACTGTGATGTAATGATACATTGTATCACTGTGATATCACACATCAGAGTAAGGCTGGGTACACACGAGTCGAATATCAGCCAGTTCAACAGAAAACGTCTGACATTTGGCCAGTGTGTACTCAGCCTGTCTGAAAGAAGCAGGTCTAACGACCGTCTAAGGGGCATGTTGGAATACAAGCATCTGATCAGCGCTGATCAGTGTGTTCTGGGGGGAGGGGGGTCCCCTTATCAAAACACAAAGGCATAGCAGGGGAGATTGTCGCACGAACATCGTTTGTGTTAGTACGGCAATCTCTTTTTTTTTTTTTTTTTTTTTCGCTCAGCTGCTGGGTTGAATTTCAAACAATTTTTATATGTGTGCCCAGCCTTAAGCCTAGTACACAAAGGCGGGCCATGTGTATGGCAGCCGGTCAAACAAAAGCTGGCTTCTGTCGAAGGGTCATGGCCGAAAAAGGTTACCGGCTCCCGTTCGGTGCTCTCAGACAAAGGCTGAGAGCGTTGACTGGAGTGTTGTGCCGTGTCATAACACAATAGCACAGCAGGGGAGATCGCTGTACTAACACTGGTTAGTACAGCGGCTGTTAGTTTTTTTTTCATTCAACTCGCTGGGTTGCAAGGCTTTACCCTGTGCCCAACATTACCAGGAAGACAGGCAGCTGTGAGCAGTGTGTCTTCCCTGATCAGTCATCATCTACCCTGCATGACAATAATTTATTCACACAATCTTCCCAGTGGGACAATTTGCCTTGTGAGACAGCCATTTGGGGTGTTTTACCAAAGAAATGTAGCAGTAGTATGTACCAATTATATATATATATATATATATATATATATATATATATATACACATATACATACACACACACACACACACTATCTCACAAAAGTGATTACACCCCTCACATTTTTTGTAAATATTTTATTAATCTTTTCATGTGACAACACTGAAGAAATGACACTTTGCTACAATGTAGTGAGTGTACAGCTTGTATAACAGTGTACATTTGCTGTCCCCTCAAAATAACTCAACACAGCCATTAATGTCTAAACCGCTGGCAACAAAAGTGAGTATACCCAAATTGGGACCAAAATGTAAATATTTTGTGTGGTCACCATTATTTTCCAGCACTGCCTTAACCCTCTTGGACATGGAGTTCACCAGAGCTACACAGGTTGCCACTAGAGTCCTCTTCCACTCCTCCATGATGACATCACAGAGCTGGTAGATGTTAGAGACCTTGCGCTCTACCACCTTCCGTTTGAGGATGCTCCACAGATGCTCAATAGGGTTTAGGTCTGGAGACATGCTTGGCCAGTCCATCACCTTTACCCTCAGCTTCGTTAGCAAGGCAGTGGTCATCTTGGAGGTGTGTTTGGGGTCGTTACATTGGAATACTGCCCTGCGGCCCAGTCTCTGTAGGGAAGGGATCATGCTTTACTTCAGTATGTCAGTCATAGTACATGTTGGCATTCATGGTTCCCTCAATGAACTGTAGCTCCCCAGTGCCGGCAGCACTCATGCAGCCCCAGACCATGACACTCCCACCACCATGCTTGACTGTAGGCAAGACACACTTGTCTTTGTACACTTTACCTGGTTGCCGACACACACACTTGACACCATCTGAACCGAATAAGTTTATCTTTGTCTCAGACCACAGGACATGGTTCCAGTAATCCATGTCCTTAGTCTGCATGCCATCAGCAAACTGTTTGCGGGCTTTCTTGTGCATTATCTTTAGAAGAGGCTTCCTTCTGGGATGACAGCCATGCAGACCAACTTGATGCAGTGTGCGGCGTATGGTCTGAGCACTAAAAGGCTGACCCCCCACCCATAGGTGTGCGCAGCCTCTTGCATTAGGGTGTGCACCCCAAAGCTCAAATACATATGCATGTGTATATGTACTGATGGTGTCAGTAGGGCAGTGGACAGTGTCAGTAGTTTTATTTTCATTCTTTTTAAAGTATTTTATTTTGTAACATTTTTTGGGGGGATGAAATATCAGTGGTCTAAACAGGGGGGAATATGCACCACACAAGGCAATTAGGGTATGCCCAGGCACACCTGGCACACCCCGTGCGCACGCCTATGCCCCCACCCCTTCAACCTCTGCAGCAATGCTGGCAGCATTCATACGTCTATTTCCAAAAGACAACCTCTGGATATGACGCTGCGCACGTGCACTCAACTTTTTTGGTCAACCATGGCGAGGCCGGTTCTGAGTAGAACCTGTTCTGTTAAACCGCTGTATGATCTTGGCCACTGTGCTGCAGCTCAGTTTCAGGGTCTTGGCAATCTTATAGCCTAGGGCATCTTTATGTAGAGCAACAATTCTTTTTTTTCAGATCCTCAGAGAGTTCTTTGCCATGAGGTGCCAGGGTGAACTTCCAGTGACCAGTATAAGAGAGTGAGAGCGATAACACCAAATTTAACACACCTGCTCCCCATTCACCCCCGAGAGACCTTGTCATACGAACGAGTCATATGACACCGGGGAGGGAAAATGGCTAATTGAGCCCAATTTGGACATTTTCACTTTTGTTGCCAGTGGTTTAGACATTAATGGCTGTGTGTTGAGTTATTTTGAAGGGACAGCAAATTTACACTGTTATACAAGCTGTACACTCACTACTTTACATTGTAGCAAAGTGTCATTTCTTCAGTGTTGTCACATGAAAAGATAAAATAAAATAAAATATATATATATATATATATATATATATATATATATATATATATATATTTTTTTTTTTTTTACTTTTTTTTTGTCTTTTTTAACTATATCAAAAAATAAAATAAAAAATCACTGGTTATTAAATACCACCAAATGAAATCTTAATCAGTTTCAAATATATTTAAAGTTGGGTACACTACTACAAGACCGAGTAATTGACAGTCAAACTATCACAGCATTAAAAACCTGAAAAACAGCCTGGTAATAAAGGGAAATACACAGCCTGGTACACAAGTGTTTAAAAACACTGAATGAAAAGTATTGCCATAAACAGACTGATGCTCAATACTGCAGTATACCATGATCATGCGGTCCTGTTTCATTACTCTGGGCTATAACTATGTGATGCATAAAAGCACAGGAACGTCAGGGAATTCAATTCAATTAACAAAGGTTAAATGCAGTTAAATAGTAAATGGGAAGCTCAGGCAGACAATTCTTACCGCATTAAATGGGTCACATTAGACTATATTTGAATAGATTTCATATACGGTACTTATTAGCCTGATTAATGCAGCTCTCTGCTTCTGCTTACTGATTTTGCTATGAAATTCTACCATTGTCCATTAAAACTAAAGACAATCAGCAACCAACATATGGCTTCATCAGCTGTCAGCTTCTAATAACTCTTCATTGCTGAAACCTTAACTGACAAGGAAGCACCACTAAATCATTGCCGGCTGTACCAGACCAACCCCTGGTTAGTTCTCCCAAAGACACTTCAAATGAGCCCACCGGTCATCTTACCTTATGTGTTGTCACAATGTAGGAAGCTTTGGAGCGAAAAGCTGGTTTCATGCTTCATTAAAGTTCCTTATTTCCACTGTGAAACAACACAGGGGTCCACTGATCAATGAACGGAGAAACCAGACAAACCGGACTGTCTTGTCCTAGATGCCTGGTGACTTTATACACACCCAGCGGTCCAATGTTTGCCTGCCAATAACACAGGTAAACAGACTGTAAACGCCCCGTGCTGACTTTCCAGTGACGTGCACTGAGCAAGGTGGAATGGAACAGGAAGTCTACCTGCTCCTTTCCTATACAACAGACCAGCATGCAAAGCCCTCTGTGCACACAGCTGAAACCAAAACAAGCAAATTGTCCCTTTATTTGTGTAAAAAAAATATATATATATATATATATAAAACTATGTGATGCTGATTTCTAAATTGTATTTCCTACTAATATAATAATAATGAATAAAAATAACAATATTAATATAAAAAAATGCCATAAGCGACAAAATCTTTCAGTATTAATGTTATGCAAGGCATCATGCAGATGGGTGCTTTTGGGCATACACAGTTGCTGCAGTAATGAGTGGCTGTATACAGCTGTACACGGTTAGGGCTCGTTTAAACTTGCGTTTTGGGGCGGATTAAAAAAAGCACCGCCCCCACTTAAGGTTAATGGCAGCGTTCAGAGGTCTTTGCGGAAAAGAAATTATCCAATGTCACGCTCGATGGGCAGCAAGCTGCCAATCAAATGCCACGTGGGGTACACATTTGTGCGGCAATTATGGGGTTAAAACAGCGGGTGAGAAGGCATCACATTGACTCACCACCTGTCAAACGGCTCTAGAAAACATTTAGAACAAAGACTGCTTTTCAGAGGGGTGGCGATTTAGACACAAGTCCAAACCTAGCCTTACTACAAAAAACTGTGCATGTTTAACCACATCCTGTCTGGCCTATAGCAAAATGATGGCCGGGCGGTGGCTTGACCATTCTGACTGGATGTCATATGACGTCCTTCAGAACATGCCGCTTGTGCAAGCCCCCGAGAGCATGCATCGTGGTGATCAGTGGAGCTTTTTTTAGGCCATAGGCTCTATACCATTTGATGAGCTGTGTCCAATCACAGCTGATCACAGTGTAAATAGGAAGTGCTGGTTATCAGCATTCCTCTATTCACGCTGACAGCGCGTAAGTACAGGAGAGCTGATAAACGGCTTTCCTGCCAGGGGGATCTGCACTGATAATAAGTGCAATGATTATCAGTGCAGCCCCATCAGTGATGCCCACTACTGCCCATCAGTGCTGCCTTTCAGTGCCCATCAGTGATACCTGTCAGTGCCTCCTTATCAGTGCTGCCCATCAGTGCCACCTATCAGTGCACATTAGTGCTGCCTATTAGTGCCCATCATTGCCGCCTATCAGTGCCCATAAAGGCTGCTCATCAGTGCCACCTATCAGTGCCCATCAGTGCCGCCTATCAGTGCCCATCAGTGCTGCAAATTGGTGCCACCGATCAGTGCCCATCAGCGCTGAATATTAGTGCTTCCTCATCAGGGCCCATCAGTGATGCCTGTCAGTGCCTCCTCATCAGTGCTGCCCCTCAGCGCTGTCTATCAGTGCCGCCCATCAGTGCCCATAAAGGCTGCCCATCAGTGCCACCAATCAGTGCCCATTAGTGCTGCATTTCAGTGCCGCCCAGCAGTGCCCATCGGTGCTGCATATCAGTGTCACCTATAAGTGCCCATCAGTGCTGCATATTCGCGCCTCATCAGGGACCATCAGTGATGCCTGTCAGTGCATTCCCCATCAGTGCTGTCTATCAGTGCCACCCATCAGTGTCCTTCAGTGCCACCTATCAGTGCACATCAGTGCTGCCTATTAGTGCCCATCTTTGCCGCCTATCAGTGCTCATAAAGGCTGCCCATCAGTGCTACCTATTAGTGCCCATCAGTGCTTCATATCAGTGCCGCTTATCAGTGCCCATCAGTGCTGCATATTAGGGCCTCCTCATCAGGGCCCATCAGTGATGCCTGTCAGTGCCTCCTCATTAGTGCCACCTATCAGTGCACATCAGTGCTGCCTATTAGTACCCATCATTGCCGCCTATCAGTGCCCATAAAGGCTGCCCATCAGTGCCGCCTATTTGTGCCGCCCATCAGTGCCGCCTATCAGTGCCCATCAATGCTGCATATCAGAAGTTGCATACAGGCCGCCCATAGAAGCGGATGCAGACGCAGTGGCTGCATGAACATGCGGGCAGAATTGGGTGCCCGGATCAGAATGCAGACACAGTAAATTCAGATTCATGTACCCACTCCTGCCTGCATGCCAGATTTTGACAAGCAACTGTATCTGTGTCAGAAAAACAGCTCAGCATGGAAGATAGGTCTCATCACCAATCTGAATGAGCCCTTATCTGCAGTGTCTGTAGGGAGGCTGTATAGAAAGCTCCAATTGCATGTGGGCTCTATGCAGTTTTCTATAAAGATTGTAAGAGATTTAAAGTATACTCACACTCTGTAGAAATGCTAAGGTCCCCTTATACTGTAAGCACCATAAAATTCCAGATAGTACGTATATTCTCACAGTACTGCGGGACCCTATATTATTATCTATATAAATACTGACACTCTGAGTGTTAGCATTTGAATTGGCTTACACTCCCCCTCCCCCAATGCTGGCATGATTAAAGTGGATGTAAACCCCCAAAAATGAATGTATCTTATTCCCTTTCTTTTTGTCTGTTAAACATACACATTTGTTATATCTGTTCAAAAAGTGCCTGTTGATCCTGCCAGAAATCGTGTGAGCTGATAACTTGAGCTCTTTGCCTTTGTGTTATCAGTTAGACGCAGTTCTGCCCCCCCTCCCCCCCCCATGTGGGCATGCGGCATGCGGCCTGGTATGGTTCAGGGGGAGGCTCGCTCGTCCCCACCCCCTTTCCTGACCCGCTGGGCTGTTGGGCTGTGTGCTCTGATAAGGGTCTGGTATGGATTTTGTGGGAACCTCCACACAGTTTTTTCACCCTGGGGGTTCCCCTTAAAATCCATACCAGACCGAAGGGCCTGGTATGCTCTTGGATGGGGAACCCATGCTGTTTTTTCTTTTACACTGTGCGTGGATTTCCCCCTGAAGATTCATACCAGACAGTGCCTGGTATTATCGGGGATCAAAGTCAGATCCCTGTTCATTGAAGTTCAACGCAAATCGGACATCAAGTCGCAGGGCAATGTCGGATTCACAGTCGTATGACTGTCGTGTTTTACCATTGTGAAAGGTGCTTTAAAGTGATTGTAAAGTATTGTTTTTTCCATTCAGACACGAAGCCCTGACCCAGCCCCACCCCCTTCCCCCCTGATTGGCTAGCTGACTTTGCTTGACAGCAGCTAATGGCGACGCTGCTGTGTCTCAGCCAATCAGGAGGGAGAATCTCGGATGGCTGAGACACTCGTGGACATCACTGGACAGAGAGGGACCTCAGGTAAGTATTGGGGGGCTGAGGGTGGCTGCTGCACACAGAAGGCTTTTTATCTTAATGCATAAAGATAAAAAAAGAACCTTCTGCCTTTACAACTCCTTTAACCGCTTGCCGCCCGCCGTCCGTCATATAACAGCCAGGTGGCGCGGCTCTCGTTCTGGGAGGGCGTCTTATGACGCCCTGCCCTTTAAACAGGGAATATGCACGATTGTGTGCGCATCCCTGTACCCTCGGTGGCGGGCTGTCACGGAGACACTGCTCGCCACCGAGGGGGGTAAACAGCCATTGGGCATGGCTGTTTACCATGTGATCGGCCGTGATGAAGTCACGGCTGGTGACAGATGGTATCGCCCCCAGTGTGCACGGCGCGTGAGCGCGATCGGGGGCGGCGTGTTCCCAGGAACATTGCTCGTCACCGACGATGGTAAACAGCCATTGGCTGGCGGCTGTTTACCACGTGATCGGCTGTGATCCTTTCACAGCCGATCACTAAATATAAGCACAGAGCAGTAACTAGCTGTTACCAGCTCTACTCTCCTCACACACCGTTTCCAGTGTGAGGAAAGAAGAGCCAGGAGCAGTGAATAACTGATTTGTGTCTGTGTTGTACTGCACCAAGCACAACACTTGTCCCATCGCCCCCCCCATTGTCATCTTCACCCAACGGTCACCCCATAAAGTGCACCTGCCACATAAGAGACTGCCATCAGTGACCGTCAGCGGTGCACCTGTCACCCATCAGCCATCACCCGTCACTCATCAATGACCGCCAGCCATCACCCATCACCCATCAGTGACCATCAACCGTCACCTGTCAGCCATCACCCATAACCCATCAGTGACCGTCAGCCAATACCCATCACCCATCAGTGACCGTCAGCCGTCACCCATCACCCATCAGTGACCGTCAGCCGTCACCCATCACTGACCATCAGCCATCACCTGTCACCCATCAGTGACGTCAGCCATTACCTGCCACCCATCATTGACTGTCAGCCGTTACCCGTCACCCATCAGTAGCCGTCAGCCGTCACCCATCAGTGACCGTCAGCCGTCACCTATCAGCCATCACCCGTCACCCATCAGTGACCATCAGCCATCACCCGTCACACATCAGTGACGTCAGCCATTATCCGTCACCCATCAGTGACGTCAGCCATTACCCGTCACCCATCAGTGACCGTCAGCGGTGCACCCATCAGTGACCGTGGCCTGTCACCCATCTGTGACCATCATCCATCAGTGACCATCACCCGTCACCGTCCGTGGCCTGTCACACCGTCATCACCTATCAGTGAACATCACCTGCCACCCATCTCACAACCCATCAGTGACCGTCACCTGCCACCTGTCACACAGCCATCAGAGTCATGTCCAAAAAAGTTTACAACAGTGAGGAGGCATTCCAGATCGTCTCCACGACTGATGAGAGCAACAGGGAGTTCTCATCAGATTCTAATTCTGATTCTGAATCAAATTCGGCATTTGAACCGAATAGTGAATCGGCAAATGATTCAGAGGAAGAATGGGTCCCTCCTAAAACGGCACGGCACTCTGGAAACCAGAATTATATTCCCAGGCCCAGTACCAGTGCTGCCGCCAGCAATAGGCCCCAAGAACAAATTACCAGGCCCAGCGATAGGCCCCCGGAACAAATGCCCAGTACCAGCGCTGCCGCTGGCGATAGGCCCCAGGAACAAATGCCCAGACCCAGTATCAGTGCTGCCACATCACGCCTGAGTACCAGCACAGGAGTGTCACGTCCCCCAAGAGCCAGGGCCTCTACATATATGCCAGATGGTCTTGCCAACCCAACATGGCTGCCATCCGACTCGGGATCACCAATTATTCCCCCTTTCACAGCACAGCAGGTGTGCAGGCCAACACCCAAAATTTCTCACAGATTGATTACTTTCACCTGTTTTTGCCCGACACTTTGCTGCAATTCATTGTGGACCAGACAAATTTGTATGCCCAGCAGTATATTGCCAACAACCCCCAATCATCCTATACTCCTATTGAGTGGAGAGATCTGAATTTGGAGGAATTCAAATTGTTTATGGGCCTCACCCTAAACATGGGGCTTACAAAAAAAAAAAATGAAGGACATGCCTATTGGTCCACTAACCCCATCCACAACATGCCCATTTATTCTGCTGTAATGGCCAGGTCCCGATACGAAATGATAATGAGCTTTCTTCATTTTAGCGACAACACCCAGTGCCCTCCCCGCAATCATCCAAATTACGACAAATTATATAAACTTCGCCCACTGATAATTTTTTTTTCTCAACAATTTGCAGAACTCTATATATATGTCGATGAGTCCCTGGTACTCTTTTCAGGCTGGATAGGAATAAAGCAATATATTCCTAGCAAAAGGGCCAGATATGGAGTAAAATTATACAAGCTCTGTGAGAGAGCCACGGGATATTTGTATGCGTTCCGCATATATGAAGGAAAAGATTCCCAGCTCCAGCCCCCTGAGTGCCCGGCCTACATGGGCACAACTGGAAAGATTGTATGGGACTTGGCATACCCACTTCTGAACAAAGGATATCACATATACCTTGACAATTTCTACACTGGCCTGCCCCTTTTCAAACACCTATACATTGCAAAAACCCTGGCCTGCGGAACCTCCAGAAAAAATAGGAAGGGCTTCCCACAATCTCTAGCAAACAAAAAGCTGCAAAGGGGGGAAAGAGCAGCATTGAGATGCAATGAAGTGCTGGCCTTGAGGTGCAAGGATAAAAGGGACGTGCATATGATGTCCACCATCCATGACAACACTACAATTGAGGTTCAAAGAAGACGAGGTCCCATTGAAAAGCCAGTATGTGTCCAAGATTATAATCTCTACATTGGGGGGGGGGGGGTGGATTTCAATGATCAAATGATTCAGCTCTATTTGTCAATAAGGAGGTACTGAGTCTGGTACAAGAAAGTAGCAATTTATCTCATTCATTTGGCCGTTTATAATTCCTATGTAGTCTACACCAAATCCACAGAAAGCCCCGCCCCCTTCCTACAATTCATAGAAGAAGTTGTTACGTCCCTCATCTATCACCAAAGACCCCCCCCCAGAAGACCTTCGCTCTGAGGCTGTTTGCCAACTTCATGAGCGCCACTTCCCCTACAACATTCCACCATCTAAAGCAGGCCGAAGATGGCAAAAAAATGTTGCGTGTGCTCAAAAGAGGATTTCGAAAAGATACCAGCTACCATTGTCCCCAGTGTCCCTCCCAACCTGGCCTTTGCATTGGTGAATGCTTCCAACTTTATCATACATCCCTAAAATATTAGCCCATATTTTTAACCATTTCCCCATTTTCATCATCTGTGCTGACCATTTTCCATGCTTCCCCAAATAACCATGCCACTGCCTTCCACGTGAACTGACCCTGGCCTGTTTTTTTTTTTTTAAATCAAGAACAAAGTTTATTGAGCATAATATTCAGTACATATTGCAGGTGATAATTAACAATATACAGCATTTACTGGATTCAGAGGCATTGACTTCTGCATGGAAAGTTTTGACAAGCAATTATAAGCCGGTATCGGGGTGTACAACTTAATTAAATTACTAGGAGTTTGGTAATAAGTAAAGATAGATGACACTGTACCACCAGACATGGTAAAGTTATAGATTGCTAGTCTGTGCATGTAGAGGCTTCATTTAACCATCTATCCCATATTTTGTGGTACTTGGTAGGACAACCACGGTGAGAATACAAAACTTTTTTGTACGGCAGGGTGAGGTTCACCGCCCTCTTCCACTGTTGTACTGTTGTTGGGTTAGGCCGAAGCCACAGTTGGGCAATCTGCAATCTGGCTATGAACAGGGTCTCCTGCATAAATATAGATAGGTATTTCTCTTCCTCCGAGACTGCGAGCAGGCCCAGTAAACACTGGCGAGGGCACAGCGTCAGAGGAGAGCCCATTTGATCATGGAGAAATTTGACTATTTGTAGCCAGTAATTTTGAATGATTGGACAAGACCATATTAGGTGGTAGAAGGTGCTTGAGGTGTCACCGCAGCGTGGGCAGGCCGAAGTGGCGTCCGGCCTGTACTTGAGGACGCGTGCAGGGGTGAGATAAGATCTGTGGAGAATGTATAAGTGGGTGAGGCGGTCTGATAGTTTCGGGGATACTTTAGCACTAGTCCCAAGTATGTCCCCCCACTGGTTGTCATCCAAGGCCCCGGTGTCAGCCTCCCATTTAACCCTTAGGTTTTGTGTGTGTTTAGTGGCAGCAGGTAAGATAAGAAAATTATATAGGGTGGAGATCAGCTTTTTTGGGTCGTCGCCTAAGAGATGGTCTGTGACAGTCACCACTTCTAAAGCGGGGATATTGTTGTTGAATTGGGACTGAAGGGCATGGCGAATCTGAAGATATCTAAAAAACATGTGGTTGGGAAGGGCGAATTCATCTTTTAAAGTCTGAAAGGACTTGACCCCCCCTCCCACTATGACCTGGTAGAGGTATATGACTTTATAGATGATCCATAGTTTAAAGTCTGGGATGGTCAATAGTTCAGGGAGCTGAGGATTATCCCATAATGGAGTATGAGCGTGAACAGGAGGGGCGCCTATGATAGTAAGTGCGCGATGCCAGACTCTGCTATGGTGCTGTATCAGCCGGTTCCCACCCGCAGAGCCAGAATTACCCGTATGTTTGCAAAAAAGTATCTGGAAGGGGTGAGCCACCACGTCAGAGGCGTGTGTGCATACCAGGATGGTGTAGCGGAGTCTGTCATGCTTGTTGAGGTAGTAAAAATGGGACAGCTGTGAAGCTAAGTAGTAAAATGCGAGGTCGGGGGTGGCCGTGCCCCCCAGGTGGGTGGGGCATTTAAGGGTTTGCCATGAGAGCTTATGTCTGGATGTGCCCCATATAAACGTGTTTAGTATAGACTCAAGGGATCTGAAAATGTGAGCCGGGACATACAGCGGGGCTTGCCAAAATAGGTATAGCAGCTTAGGAAGAAGAATCATCTTCACCAAGCTGTTACGACCCATCACCCCCAGTGGGAGTCTGGACCAAATTTGCGTTTTGCTTTTAAGATATGCAAACATTGGTTCGATGTTCAAGTGTATGTAGTCGGTTAAGGAACGCGAGCACTGAATGCCTAGGTATTTGAGCTGGCTAGTCCTAATCAGTGGGAGGGACATCTGAGTGTGCGTTGGAACTGAGACATCGATGGGTAGTATTTGAGACTTAGACCAATTAATTTGTAGCCCTGAGAAGGTCCCATGTTGCTGGATAAGCTGCAGAGCCGAGGCCAGTGAGGGGCCAGCGTCTGATAAATAAAGTAGCATATCATCAGCGTATAAACTGAGCACCTCAGTCAACTGCCCCCGGCGGAGGCCCTTGATACCCGAGTGCGCTCTAATGGCTATGGCCAATGGCTCGACAGCTAAGGCATACAACATGGGGGATATTGGGCAGCCCTGACGTGTTCCCCTGGACAGTGAGAATGGGGTGGATAGTTTGCCATTGACCTGAATCCGAGCGGTGGGAGCCTGGTAGAGAAGCTGGAGCCACCTAATGAACCTGGGGCCAAAGCCAAATCTATGGAGGCACTCCCAAAGGTAACCCCACTCCACAGAATCAAACGCCTTGGCGGCGTCCAAGCTGACCACCACCCTGGACCCAGTTTCGTCGTGTGTAGCTTGTAAATTTGTGAATAGCCTTCTCAAGTTAAACGCTGTGTTCTTATTGGGCATAAAGCCTGTTTGGTCAGGGTGGATGAGGCTGAGGATGACCTTGTTGAGTCTCATGGCAAGAATTTTGGCGAGAATTTTCACATCCAATTGAAGGAGAGAGATCGGGCGGTAGGACTCAGGTTGGAGGGGGTCTTTGCCAGCTTTAGGAATAAGGACAATCAGTGCCTCACTCATGGTGCGTGGGAGTGTCCCTGACGTATATATATGTGAGTATAAAGCCTCTAGTCTAGGAATGAGGACCTCTTGGAATTGAGAATAAAACTCCAGGGGGAGGCCGTCCGAGCCCGGGGCCTTAGACGATGGGAGGTTTGCCATTGCCTCTTTAATGCACTCTTCGGTTATAGGTGCCTCCAAAAGCTCCACCTGGGTATTTGAGAGGGAGGGGAAATCTACACTATCTAGGAGGCGGTGCAGCTCGTCCGCAGGCCGGCCAGCTCTGGAAGTGTACAGATCAGCGTAGAATCTTCTGAATTAGTGGGCTACTTGTTCAGGGTCCGTGAGCATGGTGCCATCCTGTGAGCAGAGCCGGACCACCACCGGAGGTGTGTGGTCCAAATGAGCCATATAGGCCAAGAGTTTCCCAGCCCTCTCACCATGCTCAAAGATCCTTTGTTTTCTAAAGAAGATTCCTTTCTTTGCTTTCTCGAAGTGTAAGCTATCAGTGAGCCTAGATTGCAAGCGTAATTGGGCAGAGTTGGAGGGTGTTGGGTTTGACAGGAAAGCCTGTTCGAGGGAGCCCAAGTGCTCCTCGGCCTGTAACAGAATGTTGTTAGAGGAGGCTTTGTGCCTGTTGATGTGTGTGGATAGGATCAGGCGGGCATGGGCCTTAAAGGCCTCCCACACTGCTCCAGGCGGGGCCGACCCCTGGTTGGCCTGGAAATAAAAAGACCACTCGCGCTGTATGATCTCAATGTCATTGAGGGTTGTCAGCCAAAATGGATTCAACCTCCAGAGGTGGGATGGCGCGGAGGACGGTAGCCTAAGGGTGATCCAATAGGGTGAGTGGTCTGAGAGAACTCTCACGCCGAACCCCGCTGCAAGGAGATTTGGAATGAGAGTGGGGGTGAGCAGAATCATGTCCAAGCGGGACATTGCGTTTTGTGCGGGCGTGAAGCAGGAATATGCGGATGTGTTGGGATATTTGAGTCTCCAACTGTCGGAAAGGGCGAACTCCGAGAGGAATCTGCCAAACCTTGTGAGAGCTGGTCTGTTCTGTGGTGTGCCTGATGGGTGGAGCCTGTCCAG
Source organism: Aquarana catesbeiana (assembly GCF_042186555.1). Classification (NCBI taxonomy): domain Eukaryota; kingdom Metazoa; phylum Chordata; class Amphibia; order Anura; family Ranidae; genus Aquarana; species Aquarana catesbeiana. The sequence goes on from NC_133325.1 coordinate 605,274,370, forward strand.
TATGGGGTCAATCACCATGTTGAAATCTCCCATCCAGATCGCTGGTGTCATGGGATGTTCAGACATGAAAGCCAATCCCTCTCTGAGGGCAGTAAATTGAAAGGGTGGGGGTATATAGAAAGCTAGCAAGAGGGTTTCAAGGCCCCCCACTGTTACATGTAAGAATAGGAATCTCCCCTGCCGGTCCGACCTTAAGTTATGCAGTTGAAAATTAACCGTTTTGGCTATGAGGATAGCTATACCTCTAGAGTTGTTGGTGAATGGAGCTTGATAGATCCAGCCCACCCACGGCTTTTTAAGAGCCATTTGAAGTTGCCCCGTTATATGGGTCTCCACTAGCACAAATACATCTGCGCGCATGCGCTTGAGATGAGACAACACAGCAAGACGTTTGGATCTATCACGAAGCCCCCTCACATTCCATGTCACTATTTTTAAAGAGGCCATCATTTGTGTGAAAGGAATGTGATGGCTAATCGGACCAGCAGGAGGAGACCCCCCATCCCGTTCACCAAAACCAGACCCACACAGGGCATAACGATAAAATAATAAACAGTTGTCATCGCATAAGTCCCAGTGGGGAGGTTCCGCAGGCCAGCTGACCAGACCCGCAAAGCAGGTCCTGCCAATCTACGGGAGGCCCCGCATGTAGGTTGGACAATGGATACAGACATATTTAGATTGATTGTGAGTTTTGCGGCATGTAATGTAAGACATTGCTCGTATGCAAAAATATCAATACCTCTAACAGATAAAATAACAAAAACAAAGAAAACAACTAAAACTATGCCAACTCTGGACCAGCGTGGCTTATCAAACTTGTGGCAACCCTCCGCATCCGTGGGGGCTGCTGCTGGCCAGGGAAACATTTCTTTGTGCGGTTGTGGGGGAGCACCCGAATCAGGTAGCAATTTAAGCAGGATTGTTTGATGCGTGGTTGTGGTTAGGGCGAGTGCCACCTCGCAATCCGCTGAGGGCGAACAAAAGTTAACTGAAGAACAACATGGCGGTGCTAAACAATTCAGCATTCGAACGTCTGAGGGGGGTGTTGCAGAGTACTTGAGCCCAGCTGGGCATGTATTTCAGCAAAAGGGGGCTAAAAATGATGCGACGGGGTAACAGAGGTGAATGGCCATAAGCTGGATATGTGGGATGGGAGAAGAAGGCAGGTAGTCAAGCGGTGTAGGCATCCACCGGGTTAGCAGGGAGTTCGGGCTGGATATGGAGGAGGGGGGGTGAAGAGAGTAACTCACTGTTTGTGCGGCGAATGGCTCCGGGGTGGAGGAATTCTGCATACCGCGGGACAAAGGAGCGATGATTTCGGTGTTCAGCTCATGGTGTCATCAATGTGGACGCGACTTAGCCCTCCAGCCAGGAGATCACCGCCGAGGGATCCTCAAAGAAGTGCGCCTTGCCGTCCCGGACCACTCGGAGGCGCGCTGGAAACAACATGGCGTAGGCTAGGTGACGGTTGCGCAGCTGACGTTTGGCCTCTGAGAATTGTGCCCTCTTCTTCTGCACCTCGGCGGAGAAGTCGGGATAGACCGCCACGTGTGCATCTCCAAGCGGGATGTTACCCTTTTCCCGAGTAAGGCGCAGGATGGTGTCCCTGTCGCGAAAATTTAACAATTTCGCGATGAAAGTTCGCGGGGGGGCTCCAGGAGCAGGTGGCCGCGCCGCCAGCCGGTGCGCGCGATCCACTACGAAGGTGGAGGAGAAGGCCTCCCTGCCGAAGTTAGTTATCAGGAGATTCTCCAGGAACGTTGGGGGGTTTGAGCCCTCCGCTTTTTCTGGAAGTCCCACAAAGCGGAGGTTACAACGGCGCAGTCTGTTCTCCATTTCGTCCTGTTTACTGAGGACTGTGTTCAGCTGGTACTGCAATCTCTCCACACTGATCTGCAGTGGCGGGATTTCATCCTCAGCCTGGCCGATCCTGCGCTCCGTCTCAGACACTCTCTCCCTGAGCTTGTGGATGTCTTGTCGGATAAGCGAGATATCCACCTTAACCTCTTCTATCTTGGAGGTGAGGGTAGTTTGACAGACCGAGACCGCCTCTAGGATCCGAGCAGTGTCTCCGGATGTCTGGGCCTCTTCCCCTGATGTCGAGGGGCGCCATCTTCAGTCGCCGGCTCCCGCTCCTCGTGACGGTACTTGTCAAGCTTCCCGAGGGTCCCGGTGTTGCGTTTGGGTGGTGACATGGTCATGGGAGGCGACTGGGTGGTTTGTGGTGTCTGGTGCCAAGTTTAAGGGTGATTTAGCCCCGCAGGATGAGTTTTTAGGATGTTTGTAGCCGGAGCTCTCACGCCGCACACCTCACTCCATGAAGCTTCAGGCCACGCCCTCCCCTGGCCTGTTTTTTGACTATGCCTCTGCCTACCGTTTGGACTGCTTCCACGTGAACTGACCCTGGCATGTTTTTTTACTATGCCTCTGCCTACCGTTTGGACTGCCTCCACGTGAACTGACCCTGGCCTGTTTTATCAACTACGCTACTGCCCACTGCTTGGACTGCTTGCACATTCACTGACCCTGGCCTGTTTTATGGACAATGCTTTTGCCTACCACTTGGACTGATCTGTTGCCCTGCTACTGTAGTACACAGGGGTCTCACATATGTGAGGGGCTCCAGAATTGTTTTTCCGGATGGAGAAAACAATTTTTTTTTGTTTTTTCCGGATTAGGGTCTGGAGTCCAGGAGGCTTCATGCAGATTTGGGTGGGTCGAAGCCTCCACCCCTGTGCCCCTGTGCAGGACTTACCTGATTGCGGCCCTCAGCCTGCTGCTGACCTACTGCCATCATGCCTCTGCTTGCCACACGAACGGACCACACCACTACCTGGACTATGCAAATAATTAGCTGTAGCAAGAGGCAGTATGTTTATGAAGGGCTGGAGAGCGGTACAGTGAGTGTCCGCAGGTAACAGTGCACCAGGACCAATATTATGGCTGTGCTGCCTGTCTCTGCCTGGACAATTTCTATGGACTGTGCTGTGCTGACAATATCCTTGTGCTGACTATAGACAATATTCCTGCCTGCTGCCTGGATGATTACTATTGCTGTCACTAAGCACATCCCTGCCTGCTGCCTGGACCAGTGCTTTCCTCTGTGGATACTACTAAAAGCACAGGTAATGCTTTTTTTTTTTTACCCTTTCCGCAATAGAATTTATTTTGGATTGTAGTTCTTGGTATGTACATGCTATGTGTTACAAATATGATGGGCCTTCAAAAATGATAGGTTGCCAGGAAATTACCGGTATATATGTAATTTATGCTCCTAGAATGCCTGATGGTGCTACTTGGATGTTGGCCTTCTGTATGTGGCCAGGCTGTGTAAAAGGCTCACACATGTGGTTTCACCATACTCAGGAGAAATAGCAGAATGTATTTTGGGGTGTCATCTTTGCTATGTACATGCTATGTGTTGGAAATATCTGATAAATGGTCAACTTTGTGTAAAAAAAATGCATTTTCATTTTTTTTTCCACATTTTCCAAAAACTTCTGGAAAAAAATGAACTGTTCAAAAGACTCATTATGCCTCATAGATTATACGTTGGGGTGTTTGCTTTCCAAAATGGGGTAATTTTGGGGGCAATTCCATTGTCCTAGTGCTCCAGGGCCTTCAAAAGTGTATTTGGTGGTTGAGAAAGGAGATGTGTCATTTATGCTTGTAGAACGCCTGAAGGTGCTACTTCAATGTTGGGCCTTTGTATGTGGCCAGGCTGTAAAAGTCTTACACATGTGGTATCACCATACTCGGGAAGAGTAGCAGAATGTATTTTGGGGTGTAATTTGTTGTATGCATATGCTCTGTGAGAGAAATAACCTGTTAATATGACAATTTTGTAAAAAAAATCTTAATTTTGCAAAGAATTGTGGGAAAAAAATTACAACCTAAAAAAACTCATCATGCTACTTACTTAATACCTTGGAATGCCTACTTTCTAAAAAGGGGTCATTAGGGGGGTATTTTTACTTTCCCGACTTGTTAGTGTCTCAAAAAATGAGATAGGCCTTCAGTACATCAGGTGTGATCAGATGTGATCAATTTTCAGTGATTGACACCATAGTTTGTAGACTCTATAACCTTCACAAAAAACAAATAATTTACACTTATTTGGATTATTTTTACCGAAGATATAGTAGCAGTATAAATTTTGGCCATCATTTATCAAGAAAAATTACTAATTTGCAAAATTTTATGACAGAAACAAAGAAAATGCATTTTTTTCACAAAATTTACGGACTTTTTTATTTACAGCACAAAAAATAAAAAACCCACTAGTGATTAAACACCACCAAAAGAAAGCTCTATTTATGTGAAAAAAGGACGCAAATATCATATGGGTACAGTGTTGCATGACTGAGTAGTTGTCATTCAAAGTGTGAGAGCTCTGAAAGCTGAAAATTGGTCTGGGCAGGAAGGGGGTGTAAGTGCACTGTATTGAGGTGGTTAAAGTGTTATTAAACCCTCCTATCCTTTAAGGCCAAGAAAGCTTCTGTTTGATCTGCAACTGCCATGGTGCTGCACATGTGATCAGTTATGACATTAACCATTTGATGCTTTGACAGTTTGGATGAGGAAACAAGCAAATGTGACAGTTAGAAATCCTGGCATTCCAGGAATGTAACTTTTTTTTGAAACCGTTAAATCGATGGGTTTAATTCCACTTTATGATTTACTGCTGTTTTGGGGATTCTGGGCTTCAGAAAAAGGGCAGCCTCCAGCAAGAAGAAACAGGAGCAATGCTGGAGTCACTTTACAGCACACACTAATTTTGGAAGTGTAGTTATTAATGTGGAATGTAAATTCCTTGCTAAAGAACATTATTTTTTTTAGTAAGTTGCTATGGGTAAAGTTCTGCTTTAAATTAAACCTGAAGTGACATAAAATAAAGCTCTACTGCATGGTGAACATTTCATGGTGCTCTGAGATGCAGGGCATTCTGGAATACAAACACCACACTTCCTGGTTAATAACTCAGTTGACATGTCAGTAAGCGTCAGATTCCAGTTGATATTTGACCCTTTAAATGCCTCAGAATTGGAAGCTCACATATATCTATCCTGACAGGCTCATTTTAACCGCTTCTCATCCACTACATGGACATATACATCCTTGGATGGGAGCGGTGATATCTTGCAGCAATGATCGAGATATCATTTCTTTTCAGCTGACAAATTCTACAAGGTAAAAGTGATCGGAGCAGCTAAGCAGTCACTCAATCACTTTTACCGGGCTCTCCCGAACAATTGCATTCTCTTAGAAGAGTGGAAGGAACAGAAGGTCCCGCCCCTTTTCTGTAACGTCCTAAACCAAAAGCGACGAGAATTTGGTCAGTTTCGGTTGTTTGTTTACTGGCCTCTTATTGGCCAGTTAAGCAGCCGATCGGTCGCATCTGTGTCTGATTGGCTGCTTTGGAGCCAGAGAAAGGGTCTGGGGTGTAAGTAATGGGGTCTAATGGATCCCAGATCTCTCCATAAAGAGAATGTTGTTCACAACCATAGAGTTGATAACAATAAAGTAGACCGACATTTTTTTTTAAGGCACAGGGGGTGATTTACTAAGAAGAAGGCACTGCACCAGTTCATACATTAATTGGTGTGCTGGAAAAGTCATTAATTGAACATGCGAACCGGCGCACATTGAAGCACAAATAGCGATAATAAATACCCGCATATGTAAACTGCAACTGGTGCTAGGGTAACTGCAGTTTTCTCATTGATAATAGCGCACGCCCAATACAATTGGTTAATTTCATCTCATTGGATGTGTCTTGTTTTGCAATTAGTAGGTGTACTCTGTTAACCCTTTTCATGCTAATCTCATTCCTATCACTTCTAATATATCTTTGAAATGTGTTTTTTTATTTTTTTATTAGGGCTGTTACTGATTAACATTTTCGTGTTCAATTGATCGATTTTTTTTTAATCGATTAATTGACTAATTTCGATTAATTATAGCGCACATACAGATCCAACTATTTTTAGCTGATTTAGCACAGTTGTTATGGCAATGGCCGAAGCCGGACAAAGCGGGGCATGGCTAGGACGTCACACGTCATAAACTCAGCCTCACCGCGCCCATAATCACAGCCTCACCGTGCCTATAATGGCAGCCTTGCCTATAATGGCAGCCTCACCGTTCCCATAATGCAGTCTCACCGTGCCCATAATGCAGTCTCTCTGTGCCCATAATGCAGACTCACCGTGCCCATAATGCAGTCTCATCGTGCCCATAATCGCAGCCTCACTGTAGTAAGTACCTAGTCAGTGCCTGTGCCTGGATTACACAGTCTGCGGGCATCTCCCGCTGTGTGTCTCGGAGCTGAGTGTGTGAAAACTTTGTCCGCGCTGTGAGAAAAGTCCCGCCCTCCTCCTAGATCAGCTCGTGTGATAGACAGAACACTGCGTTTATCACACGAGCTGATCTAGGAGGAGGGCAGGACTTTTCTCACAGCGCAGCCAAAGTTTTCACACTCAGCTTGGAGACACACAGCGGGAGATGCCCGCAGACTGTGTATGACATATATTGGAGCAGGAGTGAGCAGAGCGCTGCACTGCAGCCACAGCTTGGCCCAAAGCGGCCCCAGGGCAGGCAGCCTACCGATCAAAAAAATTAACGATTAATCGAGGAATTAATCGTTAATTTCCACAGACCTATTTTTTACCCAAATCTTTCAATACATTACAAAGAACAGAGAAGTGTTTCTAAACCCAATAAATTAATATTTTCAGATCTTGATCTTTAAAGGTGACCATACACTGCAATCAGTTAGGTCCTAAATAAATTAGATTTAGTGCAAGAGCCTGTTTGATTTCCTATATTTTTAATTAATTTGTTCAAGTGCTTCTTCCTATTACCTATTTTGCCTAAATATCGAGTTGTACAGAGATTGGCCAACAGATTGTATAGTGCATGACCATCTTAAGTGCCAAATTTGGAATGTAGATGTGCCATGACCCACTTGTATTTTCCTAACAATATGTCTTGGGCATTATACAAGGCACATGAAAAACCACTTTTTTTGCCATGCTAGAGTGATCAGGAATCTTCAAACTACGGTTCTCCAGCTCTTGCGGAACTACACATCCCATGAGGCATTGTAAAGCTCTGACATTCACAGACATGACTAGGCATGATGGGAATTGTAGTTCCTGAACAAATGGAGGGCCTTAGTTTGAAGACACCTGTGCTAGACCATTATTATGCCACCAGAATTGGGAGTGTGGCATCTATCCAACTTCTTTCTGCTGGTGGACACAAGAACCTACATCTATAGATATACAGTGGGGACGGAAAGTATTCAGACCCCCTTAAATGTTTCACTCTTTGTTATATTACAGCCATTTGCTAAAATCATTTAAGTTCATTTTTTTCCTCATTAATGTACACACAGCACTCCATATTGACAGAAAAACAGAGAATTGTTGACATTTTTGCAGATTTATTAAAAAAGAAAAACTGAAATATCACATGGTCCTAAGTATTCAGACCATTTGCTGTGACACTCATATATTTAACTCAGGTGCTGTACATTTCTTCTGATCATCCTTGAGATGGTTCTATACCTTCATTTGACTCCAGCTGTGTTTGATTATACTGATTTGACTTGATTAGGAAAGCCACACACCTGTCTAAATAAGTCCTTACAGCTCACAGTGCATGTCAGAGTAAATGAGAATCATGAGGTCAAAGGAACTGCCTGAAGAGATCAAAGACAGAATTGTGGCAAGGCACAGATCTGGCCAAGGTTACAAAAAATATTCTGCTGCACTTAAGGTTCCTAAGAGCATAGTGGCCTCCATAATCCTTAAATAGAAGATGTTTGGGACGACCAGAACCCTTCCTAGAGCTGGCCGTCCAGCCAAACTGAGCTATCGGGAGAGAAGAGCCTTGGTGAGAGAGGTAAAGAAGAACCCAAATATCACTGTGGCTGAGCTCCAGAGATGCAGTCGGGAGATGGGAGAAAGTTGTAGAAAGTCAACCATCACTGCAGCCCTCCACCAGTCAGGGCTTTATGGCAAAGTGGCCTGACGGAAGCCTGTCCTCAGTGCAAGACACATGAAAGCCCACATGGAGTTTGCTGAAAAACACCTGAAGGACTCCAAGATGGTGAGAATGAGATTCTTTGGTCTTATAAGACCAAGATAGAACTTTTTGGCCTTAATTCCAAGCGGTATGTGTGGAGAAAACCATGATTAAGCACTGACTACAGTGTGAAACGTGTCAGCTTTCCTGCGTTGTGATGCTGTGGCATGTATTTTTATGATCATATTTAAATAAAGATCGAAGATTACTTTTGAATGCGGCTGTCCAGGATTTCTCGTTTACCTCTCAATTACCAGAATTGCCTGCACCTGTTACTTCCAGCATGGAGAAAATGTTTGTTCCTCACAGACCTCTTTCAGAGCGGTGGTATTTTTCTCTCAGTGGAGAAAACCAGGCACAGCTCATCACCTGTCCAATACAGTCCCAACAGTGAAGCATGGTGGTGGCAGCATCATGCTGTGGGGGTGTTTTTCAGCTGCAGGGACAGGACGACTGGTTGCAATCAAGGGAAAGATGAATGCGGCCAAGTACAGGGATATCCTGGATGAAAACCTTCTCCACAGTGCTCAGGACCTCAGACTGGGCCAAAGGTTTACCTTCCAACAAGACAATGAATCTAAGCACACAGCTAAAATAAGGAAGGAGTGGCTTCACAACAACTCAGTGACTGTTCTTGAATGGCCTAGCCAGAGCCCTGACTTAAACCCAATTGAGCATCTCTGGAGAGACCTAAAAATGGCTGTCCACCAGCGTTTACCATCCAACCTGACAGAACTGGAGAGGATCTGCAAGGAGGAATGGCAGAGGATCCCCAAATCCAGGTGTGAAAAACTTGTTGCATCTTTCCCAAAAAGACTCATGGCTGTATTAGATCAAAAGGGTGCTTCTACTAAATACTGAGCAAAGGGTCTGAATACTTAGGACCATGTGATATTTCAGTTTTTCTTTTTTAATAAATCTGCAAAAATGTCAACAATTCTCTGTTTTTCTGTCAATATGGGGTGCTGTGTGTACATTAATGAGGAAAAAAAATGAACTTAAATGATTTTAGCAATGGCTGCAATATAACAAAGAGTGAAAAATTTAAAGGGGTCTGAATACTTTCTGTCCATCTATCTATCTATCTATCTATCTATCTATCTATCTATCTATCTATCTATCTATCTATCTATCTATCTATACACAGTATCTCACAAAAGTAAGTACACCCCTCATATTTTATTATATCTTTTCATGTGACAACACTGAAGAAATGACACTTTGCTACAATGTAAAGCAGTGACTGTACAGCTTGTATAACAGTGTAAATTTGCTGTCCCCTCAAAATAACTTTAAACACACCTGCTCCCCATTCACACCTGAGACCTTGTAACACTAACAAGTCACATGATACTGGGGGAGGGAAAATGGCTAATTGGGCCCAATTTCGACATTTTCAGTTAGGGGTGTACTCACTTTTGTTGCCAGCGGTTTAGACATTAATGGCTGTGTGTTGAGTTATTTTGAGGGAACAGCAAATTTACACTGTTATACAAGCTGTACACTCACTACTTTACATTGTAGCAAAGTGTCATTTCTCCAGTGTTGTCACATGAAAAGACATAATAAAATATTTACAAAAATGTGAGGGGTGTACTCACTTTTGTGAGATACTGTATATAGATATATCTATATATACACACACACTGAAGCAGGAAGCAATATACATTGGCCCGGAAGTAAATCTGTACACAGGAAGTAGATGTGTATTTTGAGGCCAAATCATTTCGACATACAAACATGACCGACACAAACACCACCCCATGTAAAAATAAATCAAAAATTATCTTAAAGCGGGATTCCGGCTGTAAAAAAAAAAAAATTAACTGTCAGCAGCTACAAACACTGTAGCTGACTTTAAATAAGTACTTACCTGTCCTGGGAAACAGGCAGTGGAGCCTTGTGGCTTCACTGCCAGTTTCCTACTGCGCACGCGTGAGCGGCGGGTGCTCTGTGAATGGCCCTGTGGTGTTCTGGGAACACACACAGTTCCCAGAAGACAACAGGGCCACTCACCAAGGAGCAGAACACGCTGCGGAATAGGAAGAGGCAGATTAGGAAGACTGCCTAGCAACAAGGGTTTAGGTAAGTTTACATTTTTTTTTCCAAATGTTTTTTTTTTATTAATTTTTTTAGGATTTTTGGTGAATTTTTTTTTCAGGGTGGCCCTCCACTTTAATTTGCAAATAAGGATCATCACTTCCTCACAGAATAGTGAGCGGGGCATGGTGGTGGGAAGAAATTATCAGCAGTACAAGCAACTTCCTGGAGGGGTGTGATGTCATTCCTGTGTGCTGGCCATGGCTTCCGGGAACCAGATATGCGCTACGGGTACATACCTCCACGCACACAGCAGTTGCGCATCTCACATACACAACGGTCGCGCATTTAGATGCATTTGGCGCATCTAGATGCAGGAACCCAATTTTTATGGAAATTAATAGTAAAGCAGATGCAGATTTCCAGGACTGGACTATATTTATAGTGAAAGGCAACTAGTGTTTTCTATTAAACAATGTCTAAATGGGCCATTGACATGAATCGCAGTTGAACTTAGAAATGTGTCTTTGCAAAGTTAAACTAAATTAAATCCTTTCTTATTTTTGCTTGGGGATAGAGTGCAGAGGGATTAGAAGTCTTGTCAGTTTTTGGGAATGTCTGCACCCCTGATAGGGTGAAGACACCTCCTAAATTGTGCCAGTTTCTTCTTCAAATTGAATCACTTCCTGTCACATAGCCAAACAGAAAGTGAGGGTAAAACCCCCCTACCAATGTCTTTCCTTGGGGACACACAAGTCAATCTAAATAGTTTCCCCATTAGGTAAATTGCTTTCTAGCATTTTGCTGTGTACACCCCAAATTATTAGGTATCTTGGACTTTGGGGTTTATTTACTAAAGGCAAGTCCACTTTGCACTACAAGTGCACTTGGAAGTGCAGTTGCTGGAGATCCGAGGGGGACATGCAAGGGAAATAAAAAAACATCTTTGCTTCTACATGATTGGATGACAAAATCACCAGTGCTTCCCCTCAGATTTACAGCGAGTACACTTGTACTGCAGAGTGGATTTGCCTTTAATAAACATCAAAATACCTAATAATTTGGGGTGTACGCAACAAAGTGCTAGAGTGCAATTAGAATGACCTGTGTGTCCACAGGGAAAGACATTGGTAGGGTTTTACCCTCACTTCCCGTTTGGCTATGTAACAGGAAGTGAAGCCAATTTTCAGAAAAGAGACACAAAGCTCAACCTAAAAAAGACAAGCAGGGGTTCTAACACTCACTTGGTTTCTGTCAAATTCCCACAGTTAGAATAGGATTGAGCTAGATTTTAGCTCAGTGCTCTAAATCAGTAGTCATCAACCCTGTCCTCAAGTACCCCCAACAGGCCATGTTTGCAGCTTTACCTTCATCTTGCCCAGGTGCTTTAAATCAGAGTCAATGGCTTGGTATTTTGGACAGCTATTTAGCTAAGATAAATTCCCAAAACATGTCCTGTCGGGGGTACTTGAGGACTGAGGCTGAGAACCACTGTGCTAAAATGGAAAACTGAATACTTACCTCTCTGTAATTTTCTTTCCTGGTACCTATCAATAGCAGCATACGCACTATCCATGCATATGCTACCATGAAGGCACCAAGAAAGTAGCTTTTAGACAAATCACACCTTTTTTGTTTTGCCATGCCAATCAGCCTAGTTAAGCTGCAGCTGGGAAATCTGTTGCATGAAAATTGTTTGGGGGGGAGAGAGAGAGTGTAAAATGCATTACCTAGATTGAGCATGCATCTGCAAAACAAATATTTAACAAAACACATAAAACATAAAATTTGCTACAAATTTTATTGGTCAACAAAACAAGACTTGGAAAAGAGCAAGGAAAGCAAAAAACACATGTATGTTAATTTGAGACACTAACAGAATATGGTTTTGAGGTCTGACCATTTTGCAGAGGAAATTAACAGGAGTTAAAAGGACTGCGCCCACAAACGGACAGTCTCTTAAGGATTTAAACATTTAGTAGTAACAACAGCTTGAGGAAGATTTTGCAAAATAATGCAGCACAGACAATTAAATAAAAGTGAAACTAACAACCTTCAAACAACATAGATTGACATAAAAAATATTTCAGTGAAAAATATCCCCCCAAAAAACAAAAGTAAAACACACACACCTTTAAATAACATAGGTTTATGTGCTAATGAGGCAATTGAAAACACACACACAGTCCATGAAACACACAAAATGCTAGTTCACTCAATGTAGAGACAGAACTTCAAAGTGGGTTCACCTGTTAAGGATGTCCTTAAATTACTAACCCAAAAAACAGACTCTCTGAGCATGCCTAGAAAACTCCAAGTGCTGTTCATAAACAAAAAGCACAAAAAAAACACAGCCCCTGAGCATGCCCAGACCAACCCAAATGCATTTCACACACCAAAAGCCACAGCAAAAAAACAAAGTCCCTGAGCATGCCCCGACCAACCCAAATGCAGCTAGCAGAAAAAAGGCCACCCCCCTGTCCAAAATTAAGCACATCATCCAGCATGCTACAAAAATACAGATGGAACAAACACAGAGCCTAATATGGGCAAAAGTTAAACAACAAATACCACTGTAGTCTATGGGAACTGACTTGTTAATTTTACTAGTCCCCACTTGGCTGGCTTATATTCTAGTTATTGGCATTAAAATGGGTATAGGGCCCAGGTCCCACCCCGAGGGACATATATCAATGTCACCAATGTGGACAACTCCAAAAACAAAACAAGGAGAAGTGCTTTAAAAAATGCAAAATTGCTTAAAAGCTAGTAACTTGGGGGGGGGGGGGCTTACTCTGCCTGTAAAATGGTGCATCTGTAGCATGTATCCAAAATGCTGCTTCAAAGATGTACAGCTTTAGAGAAAACTTACAAATCTACATTGCACCTGCAAGATTTTAACCCAAAACAATATCCTGCCCCCCCAAGACATACAAGGCAATTTGGGTCTGTTAAGGCTTAAAATGAGAACCCCCATGTGAAAAATACCACCCCAAACTAAAAAAATATTGTGCCCCTCCCACACACTAACAAACCCTAGCCAAACACACAGCAAGCCAGCCCATGAAATGGGGATGGATGCTTGAGGGCAGGAGGGGCTCGGACACCCCAAAAGTCAACCATCTTGTTCCCATATTCAGGGGGACAAGGGCCTCTTCCACACAACCCTAGGCTGGGGATGTGGGGGGCTGCAGGCAGGGGGCTTTACGGAATGTGGGAAACCCCTTTAAACTAGTGGGCACAAGGTGCTTTGTGGTTGGTATTGGGCTGAGCCCAACATGCCCCAAAGGCAGCCAGCTATGTTGCGTGCATGTGGCCTTGTATGGTTGGGCGATCGCTCTTCTCACTCCTTCTCTTCCTAGCTGGCCCTGCTGTATGCTCTGAAAAAGGATGTGGTTTGGATTGGTGAAGGCAGCTCCCAGCCTTTTGAGAAAATAGTGGAATGTGGCGTTCCCATTTAAAAGCAAAAGTTAGCCCATGGAAATCCAAGGGGTTGAAGGGGGGAGACAAGAGCATTGGAGAATGGAGTGTGGAGTTCCCCTTTAAAAGTAAAAGCTAGCCCAAAAAAATCATATACATTAGAGGGGGAAGGTTAAATGCCCTTTTAGGAGGAGCTAGAGAAGTGAGAGTCTGTTTACATAATTTGAACAAGGTGCATGTCACATGTTGGCAACGTAACATGCTAACATGACCTGAGTGCAAATATCCTTAAAAAAATACATAAAGGTGAACCAGCGTAAAAAAAAAAAAAAAAATTGTCAAGTTTAAAGGTGCGCCCGTTCAACCCATGCAATTGCATGTGCATTGCTTAACATTTACTAAGATTTTGGCCGCTCAGTGAACAAACTCATGTGAAGGAGCGCAACAGTCGCTTGTGCATGCGCACTACTTACATTGATCTCACGCAGTTCTAAACGTACTTGCGGGCACAGTAGGCTTTCTCTGAAAAAGTTACTTTTTCATTCTATTTTGGGCATATTTGTTACTTGGGCCGTTGTTACTAAACTTCCTCACATCACCCCATAATATTGGCACCTCCATCTTCTGTGAATATTGATTTGGAGATGCCGTGCGTCATGTCCAAAGTGGTGCACAGATTGCATTCTCCCATGTGCCGAGATCGAAATTTCATCTTTTTGCTTGTCAGATTTGTCCATTATTGCCTATACTGTAGTAATTCACAATAGAACTAGTGACTACTAAATATTCTCCTACCCACAGTATTTCATTATGTCCTGAGCACCCAAAATGGAAAAAAGAAAAACAGATAACTATTATGTACTAAATGTAACAGCACAGTTAAAAAAAATCCATTCTACAACATTGCTGCCCTTCCTTACAACATTATATCTGCCAAAAAATGGGAAAGGATGGAACTACATTTCAAATTTGTATTTTTTTTTAAAGTATGTTATATATGTAATCATAATGTAAATTAATACCCACTCACAAAGGCTACTGACATTTTTTAAGACACTAAAGTATAAATAAATCTAATATCTAAAGCAAAACTGTAATGTATTGCAGCATACTAGTCCTTGGTGTGGTGGCTGCATTTGTTTTCTCTTTCAAGCTTATTTTGCTCTATTCTCACCTGATTTTCCTGTAAAAACACTTCCTGCCCCTGGGTGGCTACGCCACTCCTCCACTGTATCTATGGAGGGAGCCATGGTTGTCACAGAAGGCTTCAGAAAGAGACCACGGAAATATTTGAATCTCTTCATCTCCATTACATGGGGGACAGGGACATATGTAGATTACAGAAGATAGCTAAGAAGGAAGAACAAAATAGGGAATGGCGCTGTTCTATGTGAAAAAGCTATGTGTATATACCATGAAATATATATTCAGTGGGGTAAAAAAGTATTTAGTCAGCCACCAATTGTGCTAGTTCTCCCACTTAAAAAGATGAGAGAGGCCTGTAATTGTCATCATAGGTATACCTCAACTATGAGAGACAAAATGTGGAAACAAATCCAGACAATCACATTGTCTGATTTTTGAAAGAATTAATTTGCAAATTATGGTGGAAAATAAGTATTTGGTCAATATCAAAAGTTCATCTCAATACTTTGTTATATATCCTTTGTGGGCAATAACAGAGGTCAAACGTTTTCTGTAAGTCTTCACAAGGTTGTCACACACTGTTGCTGGTATGTTGGCCCATTCCTCCATGCAGATCTCCTCTAGAGCAGTGATGTTTTGGGGCTGTCGCTGGGCAACACGGACTTTTAACTCCCTCCAAAGGTTTTCTATGGGGTTGAGATCTGGAGACTGGCTAGGCCATGTGGCCATGTATCGTGAGATTTTGAGTGCAAACCTCCTTCCATCAGCAAGGGCATTGAAGATGAAACGTGGCTGGGTCTTTCAGCATGACAATGATCCCAAACACACAGAACAGGAAGAGACTATTCAGGCGGGGGAGGGGACCATCGGCACACCTGTCACTGTGAGACAGCAGCAGCGGCATTGCTTTTAAATAAGTAAACTGTGCCTGCGGCCCCCAGACCTCCGTATTCACCAGCCAGTATAGAGGGGGCGGGGCCGGGAGCTCCACTGACGCTCCCACTCCAATCACTGGCTCTCACTACAGACGCTCTGTTCCGAGTATACAGGCTGCACGTGGGCGGGGTCAGAGCATCAGTGGAGCTCCCGGCCCCGCCACCTCTCAGCTGACTAGCGCGGCAATACAGCCTCCCGTGTCCTCTGTGCGCTCTGCAAAGCTGTCATCGGGGCCCCAATTCACGGGTAGCGCGAGCCCCCCCAACAAAGATTGGGCCCAGGGCAAGTGCCCCATTTGCCCTGCGCTAAAGACGGCCCTGATATTAGTAGATGAGTAGAAGAGCTTTTTTTGATTATAGACATTACTATCTGACCTATTCTCAGCCCCCAACTCCCCCCAGCTTATATCACCCCCAGACCACTTTATACATCCAGCTGAGGGACATCATTCCATAGTCACCTATCCTTTCCTTATCTTCCCAACATCACTCCCTGGTCACCCCACAGACACTGCAGGAAATCCCTAACCATTCTGCCCCCATCATCCCCTCCGCACTCCTCTCCTGTACATACTGCCCCCATCCTCCCCTCCGCACTCCTCTCCTGTACATACTGCCCCCATCCTCCCCTCCGCACTCCTCTCCTGTACATACTGCCCCCATCATCCCCTCCGCACTGCTCTCCTGTACATACTGCCCCATAATACTCTCCGCACTCCTCTCCTGTACATACTGCCCCTATCATCCCCTCCGCACTCCTCTCCTGTGCATACTTCCCCCATCATCTCCCCTGCACTCTTCTCCTGTTCATACTGCCCCCATCATCCCTTCCGCACTCCTTTCCTGTACATACTGCCCCCATCATCCCCTTCGCACTCCTCTCCTGTACATACTCCCCTTATCCTCCCCTCCGCACTCCTCTTCTGTACATACTACCCCCATCCTCCCCTCCGCACTCCTCTCCTGTACATACTGCCCCATCATCCCCTTCGCACTCCTCTCCTGTACATACTACCCCCATCCTCCCCTCCGCACTCCTCTCCTGTACATACTGCCCCTATCATCCCCTCCGCACTCCTCTCTTGTACATACTTCCCCCGTCATCCCCTCCGCACTCCTCTCCTGTACATACTTCCCCCGTCATCCCCTCCGCACTCCTCTCCTGTACATACTGCCCCCTTCATCCCCTCTGCACTCCTCTCCTGTACATACTGCCCCTATCATCCCCTCCGCACTCCTTTCTTGTACATACTTCCCCCGTCATCCCCTCCGCACTCCTCTCCTGTACATACTTCCCCCGTCATCCCCTCCGCACTCCTCTCCTGTACATACTGCCCCCATCATCACCTCCGCACTCCTCTCCTGTACATACTGCCCCTATCATCCCCTCCGCACTCCTCTCCTGTACATTCTGCCCCCATCATCCCCTCCGCACTCCTCTCCTGTACATACTGCCCCATCATACCCTGTGCACTCCTCTCCTGTACATACTGCCCCCATCATCCCCTCCGTACTCCTCTCCTGTACATACTGCCCCATCATACCCTCCGCACTCCTCTCCTGTACATACTGCCCCATCATACCCTCCGCACTCCTCTCCTGTACATACTGCCCCATCATACCCTCCGCACTCCTCTCCTGTACATACTGCCCCATCATACCTCCGCACTCCTCTCCTGTACATACTGCCCCCATCATCCCCTCCGCACTCCTCTCCTGTACATACTGCCCCATCATCCCCTCCGCACTCCTCTCCTTTACATACTGCCCCATAATGCCCTCCGCATTCCTCTCCTGTACATACTGCCCCATCATCTCCTCCGCACTCCTCTCCTGTACATTCTGCCCCCGTCATCCCCTCCGCACTCCTCTCCTGTACATATTGCCCCCATCGTCCCCCTCCGCACTCCTCTCCTGTATATACTGCCCCCATCATCCCCTCCGCACTCCTCTCCTGTACATACTGCCCCCATCATCCCCTCCACACTCCTGTCCTGTACATACTTCCCCCATCATCCCCTTCGCACTCCTTTCCTGTACATACTCCCCCTATTCCCCCCTCCGCACTCCTCTCCTGTACATACTGCCCCCATCCTCCCCTCCGCACTCCTCTCCTGTACATACTGCCCCCATCATCCCCTCCGCACTCCTCTTCTGTACATACTGCCCCCATCATCCCCTCCGCACTCCTCTCCTGTACATACTGCCCCTATCATCCCCTCCGCACTCCTCTCCTGTACATTCTGCCCCCATCATCCCCTCCGCACTCCTCTCCTGTACATACTGCCCCATCATACCCTCTGCACTCCTCTCCTGTACATACTGCCCCCATCATCCCCTCCGCACTCCTCTCCTGTACATACTGCCCCATCATACCCTCTGCACTCCTCTCCTGTACATACTGCCCCATCATACCCTCCGCACTCCTCTCCTGTACATACTGCCCCATCATACCCTCCGCACTCCTCTCCTGTACATACTGCCCCATCATACCTTCCACACTCCTCTCCTGTACATACTGCCTCCATCATACCTTCCAAACTCCTCTCCTGCAGAATCAGATGTAAAGGGGAACAAACCCCGTGCATTCAGATGTAAAGGGGAACGCTGCGGATTCAGATCTAAAGGGAAACTCTGTTGACTCTGGTGTAAAGGGAGACTCTTGTGATTAATTCCATATGATTAGAAATGTTATTTAATCACAAAAATATATGTATAGTGTATATATACTACATAACAAAATTGCTGTGGATTGCTTTGTACAGAGGTAATGAATTTAATGTACTACAACAAAAAAAATTGGCGTGTGCTGATTAAGCGTTCGGTTTTGGCTTGACGAAAAGGTGGCACCCTACTCCTGAGCCCTGCATTCTTTATAAATCACACTACTGAGCCCTGCATTCTTTATGGAGCAGACTCCAGAGCCCTGCATTCTTTATGTAGTGCACTACTGAGCCCTGCATTATTTATGGAGCACACTTCGGAGCCCTGCATTCTTTATGTAGCACACTACTGAGCCCTGCATTCTTTATGGAGCACACTTCTGAGCCCTGCATTCTTTATGTAGCACACTACTGAGCCCTGCATTCTTTATGGAGCACACTTCTGAGCCCTGTATTCTTTATGTAGCACACTACTGAGTCCTGCATTCTTTATGGAGCACACTTCTGGGCCCTGCATTCTTTATGGAGCACACTTCTGAGCCCTGCATTCTCTATGGAGCACACTACTGAGCCCTGCATTCTTTATGGAGCACACTTCTGAGCCCTGCATTCTCTATGGAGCACACTACTGAGCCCTGCATTCTTTATGGAGCACACTTCTGAGCCCTGCATTCTTTATGGAGCACACTTCTGAGCCCTGCATTCTCTATGGAGCACACTACTGAGCCCTGCATTCTTTATGTAGCACACTCCTGAGTGCTACTTAGCCCTGCATCCTTTATTTAACGCACTCCTGAAATCTGCACTTTGTTTTTTCTCTATCCTATTTTCATAACATTTGGTAGTCATATCTCAAAAAATTGTAAGAAGTATGTTTTTTTATCTCATGGACGAAATGTGAGAAATAACGTATATATCATACAATAATTTCATAAACACATACTACATACACTGCATATATAATATGAGGAAAATATGCTTATAATATAGTTTACCATTTGGCAATAAAAAAAAAAATATGTCTGGGTTTCATTTTAAAAATCCGGTCACCTTATTATAAACCCTCTCTTACTCTAGCCAACATGAAAAAAAAGGTTTGCCTTAGTTTTACTAGGTGGTTTTTAACCAGAGATTACTCTCACAGTATGACGGTACTAGAAAACCAGTACAAATTGTTTTCCAGGTCTGGTGACCTCATTAAACACAAACAATGTTTAAGTGTTTAAAGTCCTAGGATAGCATATGTGCCACTGTGAAAGAGAATGACAAAACCTTGTGAAATAATGCTGCAGGCAATAACCTGTTATGATTAGCTAAGGGATACAGTAGCTTATCTTCTGTATACACAGATCGAGAATGTTTACCATGTTTACCTAGGGTTCTGCATGATCACTAAGGTAATCCTTCTGTTCTTAAAGGGACCCATAGATAATTTGATTTTCTTTCCTTCTACCATGGGTGGAAGGAAAGAAAATTGCTCATGGTTTATCCTTTCTGGCCATCAGAACACAATGATTACTGCTGGTGGCTATAGCTGCCGACAGTAATCAAATGTAAAAAAAAATCCATCAGGCTTGTTGTACCCAAGTCGATCGAAGGATCGACTTGGGTACAATCAGCCTGTCCATACATGGTTCAAATCTCGGTTGGTCCCTGCTGGCTGAATTTCGATCCATGTATGACTGGCTTAAAGTGGTTTTAAAGACTCAAGGTTTTTTATCTTCAAGCATTTTAGCATTTAATTATTTTAGCTTCCTGTGGACACTATAGAGGACATCATGCTTCTGTTTAGTACAGTAATTGTCTGTAGCAATTATAGTATTAAAAAGTAAATATATATTTATTACATCTTGTGTTTATTAAAATGTTTGACCAAATAAAATTCATATGTGTCCCTAATAAAATTAGTTAATTTACAATATATTCACGCTACCCGCTGCTAAATTTGACTTTGGAATTCAGATTTTAATGGCTCCTGGTCATGAAAGGTTAAAGAGCCAGACCTCTTAAAACATTCCATACTGTAAAAAGATGATGCTCTGCAGTGTATTTGAGCATCATGGGAAATGTAGTTCCAAAACATCTGGGGTGCCAAAGTTCGCCAATACTGATCTATAGTGTGGTCTTGGTTTGACCAACCTGCTGTGGCTGTTACAATGACCTCCTAATTACTGTTTCATTTTCACTGTTACACAAAGTAGAAGAAAGAATCACTGAGATTTCGTGACACTCTGTTGCAGTAGAGTGCGATTGTTATGATTGCTATTTTCTGTGTTTGACCTTGAGCAATAAACTCCTTCAACTGACAAAATTCTTTTCTATTGTAATGCACTCGAAGGCCCAGAGCTCATACACCCTCACTTCCTGATATACACACTTAAAGTGATTATAAACCTATTTTTTATTTTAATAACAAACATGGTTATACTCACTTGCTGCACCCTTGCATAGAGCAGCCCCGATCCTCTTCTTTTTGGGTCCCCTGCCACCACCTCTGGCTCTTCCTCCTGTCAAGTGCCCCCATAACAAGCCGCTTGCTATGGAGGCACTTGTGCAGGCTCGATCCATTGACACACAGAGTGTGGCTTGGCCCTACTCTCTGCTCCCTGGCTGTGATTGATGGCAGCAGGAGCCAATGTCTCCCGCTGCTGGCTCTCTGTCCAGTGAGGAGAGTGTGAGCCGAGAGAGCCGCTGCTCTCGTGCAGAGCACTGGATCAGGATCAGGCTCAGGTAAGTAAAAGGGGGGCTGAGGGGTAATCTGTATACAGAAGGTTTCTTGTCTTGTAACAATGTGGACTACAATTGCAAAGTAAAGCGATACCCTGTAATTTCTATGGATCGTATTGTCCCTCTAGTGACCAGCTTCACTAACTGGCATCATATTTGTGGGTCAAACCAAAGGGATTGTGGGATCAGTAGTTCCTTGGAATGGCTATTCCTCCGCAAGACTATACACGCGGACTACATATTCCAGGGATCTTTGCTACCATCAGGGAGATTGCTAGGAAGAGCTATAAAAGAAGCCAGAGACCCGCCCCGCGCTCTCTTCTTGCTGGGTCTTGTGTGTGACGGACCTCTCTGTACAGGGAGAGTGAGGTCGTGGCCTACTATGCTGGGTACAACATTCCAGCCCGGCCGAAGGGCCCAGCACTGCTTGCTGTCCTTCAGACATCTATCTAGCATCAACTCGGCCGTCCGACAACCCGCACTCCGTGCTTCGCATCAGGTGGTCGTCACAAGCGGATCCGCTGCAACGACACCTCTCCGGGAGTCGCTGCTAGGAAGGCATCTAATCAGCCTGGTGGTTGGTGAGAGGGCAAGTGCTCATATTTGCAAACCTTTCTTTGGCACTTCACTGTGACACTGTGTACAGACAGCTTTACCTTGGGAATACTTTATTGCACTTCTATTTGAACACTGTACATAGACACCTTTAGCTTCAACCATTCCAGGAAATACCATTATCTTGTTACTGCACCTTATTGGATATAGTTAATGAGCTCCGACTGCCGGTGAAGACTATCAGGCCTGCAACTGGGACATTGCTGTTATTACTGCTAAAAGGACCCTCATACCATTCTTGTTTGCTTGATCTCTCATTAGGATTAAAGGTTAAATAGGCCAGCCTGGGTTTCCCTTTAGAAGTATTGCCAGAATTAATGCTTAACTCTTGCTTATCCTTTTTAGGTCATGTTCAAGTGGCATTTCATTGTACATACGTGTATATAATATTCTGTTATTGCCAAACTGCCTTACCTTGTATTACTATAGAGGAATTCTTCTGCTGAGCTAGGATTGTTATTCAAAGCTCAGTTGATCTATTACTTTTCCAACAAGATCTTCTTTGAAGTACTCCTGTAAACGTTATTAGAATATAAATACACTGAGTTGTTTGACTTCAAGGTGGTGCAAAGATGTCTGAACCCAGAGTGTCAGGTGGGTTGGAATGTTTACAGGGTCATGGTGATGCAGATGAGCAGGTAAATCCAAGCAGTCCCCAAGGGGGTCGTTCTACAGTCTTAATGCAGAGAGTGCATTAAGGTACAAAACCTTCTGCCTATTTGCCTTTCCTCTGTATGAGCACCCTACCCGCACAACTAACCCCACCAAGTTACTAATTTTAGCTTTCTTCAGGGGAAACCTACCATAACGCCTCTCCTTCCCAACACAGACCTATGAACAAATAACTATGTCATCAAGAACTCACTGGTAAAGCCTATAAGAAATATAAAGTGCCAAAAGGTGATCTAGCCAACTATTATAATGATAACTAAAGTATAAGCTTTAGCTGCAAGATTTAAATGCAAAGTGAAATGCCAATGTTTGTTGAGGGTGAAAAACAACCCTTTCCTGCTCAGCTGAATATACATAGCAGGGATTCTATGAAATGTTACAGCATATTCTTGCCTGCCTCTATTCAATAGATGGTAAAACGGAAGTAAAGTTTGCTTTGCAACCTTTCTGAATAATGAAAGGGATGGTCGGCACTCAGGATGACATCCAAAATAGTATTCCTTTATTTAATGCATGTACAGAGCTCTAAAACAGCCAATAAAGCTTATCTGTAGGTAAAATAAATATCCCCTAAACGTGCAGAGATATTTTAATGAGCAGCAGCCAGTGCATGCCGTCCATTGAGAGAGCTGTGCCGGGGCTGTGACCCCCAATGCACACACGCGGGAGTGATGTCATTGCAGCTTGCCCATTCAATAGTCAGAGCCTGCGAACCTGGAAGGAAGAGCAGGTGAAGATGAAAACTCTGTCATTAGAGGCAGCGCACCGCTGGAGGGCTTTGTTTTACAGGTAAGTCTTACCACTTCAACCCCGGAAGGATTTACCCCCTTAATGACCAGGCCCATTTTTTTGTGATATGGCATTGTGTTGCTTTAACTGACAACTGCGCAGTCATGCGATGTTGTACACAAACAAAATGTATGTCCTTCTTTTCCCACAAATAGAGCTTTCATTTGGTGGTATTTGATCACCTCTGCGTTTTTTTTTTTTTTTGCACTATAAACAAGAAAAAAAGAGAATATTTTTTACTTTTTGCTATAATAAATATCCGAAAAACAAAAAATCCAAAAAAATCAGTGTAGGCCAATATGTATTCTTCTACATATTTTTGGTTAAAAAAAAAAAAAAATCGCAAGAGGTGTATATTGATTGGTAAAAAATAGGGGATATATTTATGCCATTTTTATTATAATTTTTTTCTTTTAATAGTAATGATCAGCGATTTTTAGTGGAAATAAATGTTACTGGCAAAGAAGGGTTAACACTAGGGAGCAATCAAGGGCTTAAAGTGGGGGTCCACCTATCTATCGTTTTTTTTGGAGTTCATTCACAAACTTTTCTTGTCATGATTATCTACTCACATGTTCTGTGTAAAAAGTCCGCCTGTGTCCGATTTCGTTGTAAAGAATAACTTATAAAATTCACTGAAGGCGGTTTCCATCTTTATTGTGGGCATTTGAAGCCCACAAGCATGTATTTCCTGGATGCGGTGAATGCTGTGCTCCCAGCATTCACCGAGATGTTGTGATGACGCTGTTGCACAATGCATGCTGGGAAGCCTGAGACTGGCTCCCAGAGGACTGTGGGAGGTCTGGGAGATGCTAGAAACACGCCTACTCCCATGGGAGGAAAACCAGGAAGTGCTAAGAAGATTAGAAAAAAAAAGGTAATTACTGCGATTTAAATTTTTTTACACAGCATGTCAGCATCTAGGCAAGGAAGAGAATACATACAGATATTGTTCAAAATTTGGGTGGAACCCCGCTTTAAGTTTTCCCTAGGAGGTGTTTCCGGAGGGGGAAAGGACTGACATGGAGTAGAAAGAGAATGCTGTTCCTGATCACTAGGAACAGACGATCTCTCTCTACTTCCCTGGCACAGTGGGGATCTGTTTACATAGACGCGCCCCCTATTGCTCTTAAAGAGGCCAGCATATACCTACAGAGATTTGCGCAGCCGTGCCAACCTGCCGCAGTATAATGGTGGCGGCTGCTCAGCAAGCAGGTAAGGTAGGCCAGAAAGTGCACTTGTTTTCACTGAACACTGCTATACAGGAGGGTCGGTGTTACCTGTAATCACAGGATCTCTTGATGTATAGCTACAACTATGGTACAACTTCTATGAATGGAATATCAGCTTTCAGTACATCCCGATTAACCTGCAGTGTTCATTTCGTCAACGAAAATATTTTCATTGACAAAATTAACATTGTTTTATTCAACTAAAATACGACTAAACCAAAACAATTCAGATGACCTAATTACAACTGAAACTAAAAAGGCATTTTAGTCAAAAGACTATGACTAAAACTAAATCTAAATTTGACGTAAAAAATTAGCACTAACGTCAAACGTCTCAACATCAAAATTGTAATACCACATAAAAATAAGTGGGGGCATCTACTAAGCTGCTGAAAGAAAAAAAAATCAGAAAAAGGCTTTTCTTAGTTATTTTTTTTCTTACATATTTAACGTTGGTAACATATTCAGGTAATATCTATGTGCAATTGCATTACAGCCATTGAGTTTTTAGGGTTTTTTTTTTTATATTTTAAAGTGGTAGTAAACTCTGTGCTACCATTTGTACATACAGGTAAGCCTATAATAAGGCTTACTGTAGGTACTCTGAATATCTCCTAAACTTGCACAGTTTATGAGAAATTCAGAGTGCATGCAACCGATGGCATAATCAGTTTCATCCGATGTCTTACAGTGCCGGACCTTTGGAGCCCATGCCGAAAATGGTGGAATGACATAATCGCGGCTCCAATCGTATAGCCAGAACATGCGAACCCGCAAGACAGGGGGAGCATGTCAGTCCTCTCAGAGGTGACGGTACAGTGCTGGAGGGCTTTGTTCCAAGGTGAGTATTTCATAATGTGCTAGTATGCAAGCTACTCATTCACTCCCTTGTTATCTCTCGCCTGGACTATTGCAACTCCCTTGCACACAGAGGTCCCAGAAGGCAGCGGGGGGTGGGGGCGCGCCGCAAAAAAGCATATGACGTCCTGCGCCTCGGACCAGATGGATCGGAAGTACAGGCTGTAATTCAATAAAAGGTACAATAGAATAAAAAAATTTTAAAAAATTAATATACAAAAATGAGGGGTGGAAAGGTGGTCTTTCGTTTAAGACCACCTCTCAAAAGTGGGTGGAACTCTGCTTTAACTAAACCCATTTGATTTTAGTCAACTAAAATGTACTGGAGATTTTAGTCGATTAAAATACATTAAAACTATAACAATTCAGCTAACTAAAATATGACTAAAACCAAAATGTCATTTTAGTCAAAAGACCTAACCAAAACTAAATCGAAATTTGACGTCAAAATTAAAACTGTTAACATGAAAGCCAAGCCATTCTGAAAGCACAGCTCCTCCACTTCTTGATAGTTAAACTGGTTCTAAAGGCTTCTATGCATTAAGATAAAAAATCTTCAGTGTGCAGCAGCCCCCCTAATACTTTCCTGAGCCCGGTGTCAATCCAGCGATGTTGCACAAGTGCCTCGGCTGTCCCGGGCTCTCCCACCTGATTGGCTGAGACACAGCAGCAGGCGCCATTGGCTCCCTCTGCTTTCAAATTTAGTGAGCCAATGAGAAAAAAGAGGGGGTGGGGCCGGGTCGCAAATTTATGTCTGAATGGGCACACAAAGCAGCGGCTCAGTTCGGGTGCCCCCATAGCAAGCTGCTGTGGGGGCACTAGGTAGGAGGGAGGGGCCAGGAGCACCAGCAAGCGACCCAAGAAAGGAGGATCCAGGCTGCTCTGTGCAAAACCACCACACAGAGCATGTTTGTTATTTGTAAACAAAAAAAAATAAGACTTTAATATCACTTTAAAGTGGTTATAAACCCTTCACAACCACTTTTTGTTACAGGTAAGCCTATAATTACGCTTACCTGTAGCTACACTGGATATCTCCTAAACCTGCACAGTTTAGGAGATACCCCCTGTATTTGCATGTGCCGATGTCATCGCCATATGCGCACTGAAGCAAATTAAAGCAATGACCATATGTGCCGTTGCTTCGGTTAGACTGTGCCATTACCGGCGGCTCCCGCACTCATGCGCGGGAGTGACGTCATCGTGGCTCTAGCCAATCACAGCGCCGGAGCCCGCGATACTCGGAAGCAACTCCTGGAGCGATGTCGGCCGTCAGAGCAGGGTACGAGGACCGATGCAGGGGCTTCGATCTCAGGTAAGTAATTCATAATGAGCTAGCATGCTAAGCATACTAACTCATTATGCCTTTGTCTTGCAGGTTTTTTTTTAGGGTTTACAACCACTTTAACTGCTTCAGCCCCGGAAGATTTTCCCCCCTTCCTGACCAGAGCACTTTTTGCGATTCAACACTGCGTCGCTTTAACTGACAATTGCGCGGTCGTGCGATGTTGCACCCAAACAAAATTGACATCCTTTTTTTCCCACAAATAGAGCTTTCTTTTGGTGGTATTTGATCAGTGCTATAAAAAAGCATTGATTACTGTAAAAATGTCATTGGCAGAGAAGGAGTTAACACTAGGGGGCGATCAAGGGGTTCCCTGGGAGGTGATTCTAACTGAAGGGGGAGGGGACTGTGTAGGGGAGATGACAGATCGCTGTTCATACACTGTATGAACAGACGATCTGTCTCTTCTCCCCTCAGAAAAACGGAAACTGTGTGTTTACACACAGAGATCCCGGTTCTCTGTGTGCCCCGAGCGATCGCAGGAGCCCGGTGGTGATCGCGACCGCCGGGCACTCGCATGGGCTCCATGGGCGATGCGAGTGCCCGGCGGTCGCGATCACCAGTGGGATCCTAGTGGCCACAGGGCGAAGCGACGTTACATAACATCATTTCGCCCAGCCGTGCCATTCTGCCGCAGTACAACTGCGGCAGCTGGTTGGCAAGTGGTTAAGGCTCCTTTCACACGGGTGCCTCCATCTTGTGGATTCCGCAGAGTCCCACTCCCCCCTATTGGGAAAGGCAGTCCGTTTTCATCCGATCCTATACAATCCGATCCGCCAAACGGATGGAAAATAGGATTAGATCAGATGGCGGCAGGACATCCGTTGCTCCATAGGGGAGACTGGAGGGTCTGATCAGGTCAGCCTAAAAAACTGACAGGCGGACCTGATCGGAAAGCCCGTGTGAAAGGACCCTAATGCCTTATGCACACAGGATGTTTTTACAGCTGCTGTGAAGGGTGTCAGGCATTTTTTTTTTACAGCTTAAAAATGCCTCTCTATGTTATTCTATGTGTCCATGCACACATAGGCTTTTCGGAGCTGTAAGTGGCATAGGGGTTTTCAAGCTGCAAGAAAAACACCCAGGGCCAGTGCGTTCTCGAGCAGCAGCATTACAGCTGTAAAAATGCTTGATGCTACTAAAAGCATGTTAACGCTGTATACAGCATTAAGCACGCGTCAAGTGTTTTTAAGCTGTAGTAATTGGATTTGGGAGTGGAAAATAGAAGAGGGCAGAGAAGTGCTGCTTAACGCTAACGTGGCTAAACGTGCATTAATGCCAATGCAAAACGCTTCTAAAAGTGCGTTTTTACAGTCACTATTTCCTGTGTGCATGAGGCCTGTGTGCATGAGGCCTAAAGCTTGCCTATCCTTTCTTGCCCCCTACACATTCCTATTGGCCTGTAAGGCTGCCATTTTTAGTGATGTGGCCTACAGAAATTTGGGGAGTTGGAGGGATCAGGCAACCTCTGACACTTCCAGGATACCAGGACAGCCTGGCACTTGGGGAAATTTGTAACTCTGAGCTCATTGTTTTCCTTTGCAACCAAAGCAATACAGTCTAGCGAAGGCCTGTGAGTGGATAGTAAAAGAGTGGCATCTCAATAATAGCATAATTCCTGTACAATCTCTTACAGGCTGAATGTGCCACGGTTTGGAGCCCATTCACACCATATGCGTTGTGCCAAGGCAGGCCCAACATAGACAAGACAATTTGCCCTGAGTCCTGTTCTTATTTCACACCACTGCACTGCATGGACATGCAGTACTTTTTTCAGTGCAGTGTGTTACGACAAATTAGAGCACACATCTCAACCAACTGCGATAATTAAAGATAAAGGAAAGGTCAATTAGTGACATTTCAATCAAATTTCATGAAAAAAAGAAAAAGCATACAGTGTAGTGCATCATTTATCTGGCATCAGTGCCCCTCCCTTTATAGTGCGTAACAGCAGAAAAATAAAGTGTTTGTTATCCCCAGCATTTCATATTCCAGATATATGCCTGCTTTCCCATGTACTTGTATAAAAGTATCCTGTTCTCTTTGTATTGCTTCCTTTGTGTTAAATCCCTGGTGTTTCTACCAGTCCCTCTGCTTTCCTATTAAAAACTGACCACACTAAGCAAGAGAACACACCATGGTCAGTTCTCTAGCTGTGCTGGGAATTCAGCCTATTCTCCTCCAATGATCAGACTTGCCCCCACACCCCCCCTGTGCAAAGCCTCTGACTGGTAAGCTCAGTGTGCTGCTGCTTGGGGATGGCCAGAGGTCGACCTACTGGCATCCAGGTTCAGCAACAAGCTACAGCAGTTTGTGTCTCGAACAAGAGATCCTCTGGCAATTGGAGCAGATGCTCTGATATTTCCATGGAGCCAGTATCCCCTGGTTTATACTTTCCCTCCGATCCCTCTCCTTCCACATTTATTGTGCAGGATTCGGAGAGAGGGGATTCCAGTCATTCTGGTGGCACCAGCCTGGCCCAGAAGGCCCTGGTTCCCGGAGATTGTGAGACTGACGATAGACGGGCCATGAACACTTCCACGGCGCCCCGATCTACTGTCTCAAGGTCCTATATTCCACCCCAATTTACAGTCTCTAAATTTGACAGCATGGCTATTGAAGACAGGGTGTTAAAGGACCGTGGATTAGTGAATGCTAGAAAAGCTATCACTAGGAAGATTTATCATAAGGTCTGGAAGACTTATGGTCTTGGTGTGAAGCCAGAAAATGGCACCCCCGGAAATATGTGATTGGGATAATTCTCTCTTTTCTACAGTCAGCTGTGGAAATCAAATTGGCTTTGAGTACAATCAGAGGTCAAGCTTCGGCCCTATCAGTATTCTTCCAAAGGCCTTTAGCCTCCCATTCACTGATCTGAACCTTTATGCAAGGGGCAACTCGCTTGCTTCAACCCATTAGGTCACCTATGTGTCCTTGGGACTTGAACTTGGTGCTGTCTGTGTTACAGACACAACCATTTGAACCTATTAAGGAAATTCCATTAGACTTGCTGTCACGCAAGCTAGGCTTCCTGATGGCTATCACCTCGGCTAGAAGGAAGGGTGTCGGAGTTGGCAGCCCTTTCATGCAGGGACCCGTACGTGATCCTTCACCATGACAGAGTCATGTTACGACCTGTTCCATCCTTTTTACCCAAAAGCGGTGTCGGCCTTTTATTTAAATCAGGACATTATTTTCCCTTCTTTTTTCTCTCAGCCTCATTTGGCGGAAGAGAGACGACTGCATTCTTTGGACGTTGTCCGGGCAGTCAAGGCTTATTTGTCTAGATGCGGAGATCCAAGCATCAGACTTTTTTTTTCCCAAAAGGACCCAAGAAGGGGTAGGCAGCTTCCAAAGCTTCCATTGCCAATTGGGTCCGTCAATTGATCATTCAGGCCTATGGTTTGAAATATATAAATCTCCTCTCTTTAGAGTGAGAGCTCATTCCACCAGGGGTGTAGGAACCTACTGGGCTTTTCGCCATCAGGTATCTGTGGCTCCGATTTGTAAGGCCGCTACCCGGTCTTCAGTGCATACGTTCACAAAATTTTATCAAGCGGATGTTCGAGCAGCCGAGGATTTGGCTTTCGGCCGCAGTGTACTGTGGGCTGCTGTATAAGTTCTGATGGCTATTGTTTGGCAGGGTGTCTCCCTCCCCTCAAGGCTATAGCTCTGGGACGTCCCAGCAGGTAATGAATATTAGCCTGACTCAATGTCCCATGATATATGAAAAAGAAAATAGGTTTAGATTTTTATGTCATACTTACCTGTAAAATCCTTTTCTTTGAGTACATCATGGGACACAGAGATCCCCCCCTCCTCTTTTTTGAGGATTCTGTGCTTGCTACAAAACTTAAGTGCTTCCTGTATGGGAGGGGTTATATAAGGGATCCCTTCCTGTCTGAAGACCTTTGGTCTACCAGTGTCTATTCAACTAATGATGGAATATAACCCAGAAGGTAATGAATATTAGCCTGACTCTGTGTCCCATGACGTACTCAAAGAAAATGATTTTACAGGTAAGTATGACGTAAAAATCCTATTTTAAGCATGTGTACAGAAAACACTAGTTTCTGCAGTTAAAGTGTTACTAAACCCAGGACCCTGCATTCACTATATCTGGTCTCCCACAGTAAACAGAACTTGAAAATGCAATAGTTTTAGTAAATATAAACTGCTAAATACCTTTTTTCATCACCGCTTAGAGAAGTCTTGTGACTTCTATCAGTGTCTGGTTAAAGCTTGTAGGAGTTTTCATTCTCCCCTGATTGTCCTATGAGGTTACAGGACCCCTGACTCTCTGTCTAGACTGTGCTGATCACATGCACCCTCCCAAAAGAAAAAAAAAAAAAAACTCTAGCGATACACCCCAAACTGAGCATGTGCAGAGTGCCCCCGTGGCTCTGTTCTATCAGCAGATGGATTGGGTACTGTGGAAGAAGGGGAAGATCAGAGAAGACAGGATCAAACAGCCTTGTTACACAATGCAAAGGATTAACCCCTTAGGTTCCACAGTGAGTATAACAAGCATGCTTTACTGCATATACACACTGATTTTATTGTTGTGGGTTTAGTAACACTTTACGTGTTTAACAAAAATCATAAATGCACTTTTAAATACAACTACTAATTGAATTTGATGTCATCTCATCCCCATGTACAGCACTATTCAGTTTGGGATAGGAATGGGACCAATCGGGTGTGTCATGTGCATTTGTGCTGGCACTGAACATGTTGAATATGGAAGTGATCAGTCTGCCGCTCCGCCATTGTCCAATCACAGGCTAGGGGACGGAAAGTGCTACAGTATCAAAGAGTAAGGTCACCAGACAGGCTGTTGCTTGCTGGGAGGTGTGTGTAAATCTAAGGACTAGTGTGACAAAAATACAGATCCTTTGCAAGTTTATCTATCTTTTATGTATGTATTTCATCTCTTTATTTAGCTGTTTAAGGAATACCACATTTAGTGTAATAAATTGCATACACTTTCACTATAATATACACTATATTACCAAAAGTATTGGGACGCCTGCCTTTACACGCATATGAACTTTAATGGCATCCCAGTTTTAGTCCATAGGGCTCAATATTGAGTCGGCCCAGCCTTTGCAGCTACAACAGCTTCAACTCTTCTGGGAAGGCTGTCCACAAGGTTTAGGCGTGTGTCTATGGGAATGTTTCACCATTCTTCCATTTGTGAGGTCAGGCACTGATGTGGGCAAGAAGGCCTGGCTCGCAGTCTCCGCTCTAATTTATCCCAAAGTTGTTCTAGCGGGTTGAGGTGCGGGCCAGTCAAGTTCCTTCACCCCAAACTCACTCATCCATGTCTTTATGGACCTTGCTTTGTGCACTGGTCCAAATCATTTGGTGGAGGGGGGATTATGGTGTGGGGTTGCTTTTCAGGGGTTGGGCTTGGCCTCTTAGTTCCAGTGAAGGGAACTCTTAGGCGTCAGCATACCAAGACATTTTGGACGATTTCATGCTCCCAACTTTGTGGGAACAGTTTGGGGATGGCCCCTTCCTGTTCCAACATGACTGTGCACCAGTGCACAAGGCAAGGTCCATAAAGACATGGATGAGTGAGTTTGGGGTGGAGGAACTTGACTGGCCTGCACAGAGTCCTAATCTTAACCCGATAGAACACCTTTGGAATGAATTAGAGTGCAGACTGCGAGCTAGGCCTTCCCGTCCACGTCAGTGCCTGACCTCACAAAATGCGCTTCTGGAAGAATGGTCAAACATTCCGATAGACACACTCCTAAACCTTGTGAACAGCCTTCCCAAAAGCGTTGAAGCTCTTATAGCTGCAAAGGGTGGGCCAACTAAATATTGAACCCTACGGACTGAGACTGGGATGCTATTAAAGTTCAAGTGCGTGTAAAGGCAGGTGTCCCAATACTTTTGGTAATATAGTGTACATATATAATGTAAAAATAATATATAAAATATAATTTATTTTTGTATCCCAAATACAGATTAAGAATCTGAACTACAGAGCTACTGTTATTATTAACAATCTAAATGAGATGCAATACAATTAATCTGTATTTAAAGGTTGGAGATGAATCTACTTGGAGATCTTGAAGCTGATAATTAATCGTAATTGTAGATAGCATTTCTGAAGTCTGTTTTCTGAGGGTGGTGCAGGTTTGTGTATATCATAGGCTTTGTAAGCCGCTAAGCAGTAAATAGTAATGTTTAGTAGGTGAAGTGACTCATACATGCTGTAATGTGGAAAATAAGTGCAGAATGTTTCTTTGACATAATTGCGGCCACGTTTGTTCATCCAATTATACAATAGATCAAGAAAAACTCACAAAAGATAAAATAAGGAGAATCCTCTGTTTGCAGTTTAACTATTAATATTATTCAAAATATAGCAAGATATATTATATATATATATATATATATATATATATATATATATATATATATATATATATATGTTTTACAGATTTACAGAAATACTTAGAAGCACACACTTTTATTTGTATTGCATATCTATGCATTTATTAAATGCCTACATTCATGACATTGCTGCAACTGTAAGCAAGGCTTTCTGAGTGCAGCAAAAGTTTGAGTGGGAGTAAACCATAACAAGCTTGAAGCTTGTGTGCCACGATGCAAAAGTTGACCTGCCCCCCCCCCCCACTACTTCCACCGTGTGTGCAGATACATCCAAGGCACGCCAAGATACTCAAAGTGGCTTAAGAGTTTTGAGTTCCCAGAGTTCCTCTTTACATCAGAGGACAGGGATCCCCGCTGGAGAATCGAGGACAGGGATCCCCGCTGGAGAATCAGAGGACAGGGATCCCCGCTGGAGAATCAGAGGACAGGGATCCCCGCTGGAGAATCAGAGGACAGGGATCCCCGCTGGAGAATCAGAGGACAGGGATCCCCGCTGGAGAATCAGAGGACAGGGATTATAGCTGGAGAAGCAGAGGACAGGGGGGCCCCTGGCAGGTCACTTGGCAGAGCTCCTTTCCCATCCCAGCACAGTATACAGCCCCCCCCCCCACACACACACACACACTACACAGGGCTGAAATCACATTCCTTTACACAGTCTATCAGTCTTCACAGGGTGTATCTCACCTTTATGTTGCCCTTCTGACCTGTGAAATTCTCTGGTCGGAACAGCAGTGTAGTTGCAGTAGTTAGATACACCCTGTGCAGATCGTGGCTGACTGGCTGTGTTGTAAAGGAATGTAATTTCAGCCCTGCGGAGGATGAACAGTATAGAGTGCTGTAATGGGAAAGGAGCTCAGCAGCCAGGCATAGCATGCAGGGTGGAGGGGGTGGTCAGGGGGCAACTTAGATCTAGGGGGCAAAGCCATGACGCAAAATCTGGAGCCTGCAGCCCTTCAGGGGCCCCCCGAGGAGGTGTTAAGGGATTTGTTTTAGCTATTTCTGAAGGTTTCTCTGTCAGTGTTGGCAGGTATTGGGGTAAGGTCACTTCCCAAGGGTGTGTGTCTTTTCCCCAGTTATCAGGGAAGTGGGGTAAGTAGACATCCCGGGTGGGGGGTTACAGAGAATCCCAGCTGGTGACTAGGAGACACTGAGCATAGTTGCCAACAGTCCCGATTTTCCAGGGACAATCCCAGTTTTGGCACCCTCGTCCCGATCAGAGGCCATCCCGATTCAGGATTTTGCCTTTTTTGTCCAGGGAAATCGGGAACGTTTGGCTCTGCAGCAGCTGGCTCCAACAAAATGGCCACTGGCGCCGTAACTAGATCGTTCCCCTTGTGTTCAGTAGAGTGGGGAGGGGGCTCGATCCGTGCAGCCACTGAATCCGCTTCTCTCTTCACAATTCTGAAGCCGGGGTTAGCTGCACAGATCGGCCCCTCCCCTCTCCACTGAACACACAGCGCCGCTCGTGGAATTTGCTCTGCTCTTGTCCCTCTCGGTGTAAAGCCCAGGCCAGCAGCGATGTAACTGTAATGTACAGGGGGGATACTATGTACAGGGGGGGTAACTATGTACAGGGGGGTTACTATGTACAGGGGGGCTAACTATGTACAGGGGGGGTAACTATGTACAGGGGGGGTAACTATGTACAGGAGGGGTAACTATGTACAGGGGGGTAACTATGCACGGGGGGTAACTATGCATGGGGGGTAACTATGCACGGGGGGTAACTATGTACGGGGGGTAACTATGTACAGGGGGTAACTATGCATGGGGGGGTAACTATGCACGGGGGGTAACTATGTACGGGGGGGTAACTATGGCTCTCCCTGGGACACTGATGTAAGGACTGAGGCTGGGGACACTGGTGTAAGGACTGACTCTGCTGGGGGCAACTGATGTAAGGAGGGACTCTGCTGGGGGCACCGATGCAAGGAGGGACTCTGCTGGGGGCACCTGATGCAAGGACAGACTCTGCTGGGGACACCTGATGCAAGGATGGACACTGCTGGGGGCACCTGATGCAAGGACGGACTCTGCTGGGGGCACCTGATGCAAGGACAGACTCTGCTGGGGGCACCTGATGCAAGGACGGGCTCTGCTGGGGACACCTGATGCAAGGACGGACTCTGCTGGGGACACCTGATGCAGGGACGGACTCTGGTGGGGACACCTGATGCAAGGACGGACTCTGCTGGCGACACCTGATGCAAGGACGGACTCTGCTGGGGGCACCTGATGCAAGGACGGACTCTGCTGGGGAAACCTGATGCAAGGGCGAACTCTGCTGGTGGCAGGCGACGTGGCAGGTGATACGCTCAGGGGTCCCACTGATTCTGCATTATGGTGAATTGATTTAATTTTATATTGCAATGTAATAATTGAAATAATGCGCTTCATTCATCCTGACACCATAACAACCATGGTGCCGGGATGATTGCAGCGCTAACA
Source organism: Aquarana catesbeiana (assembly GCF_042186555.1). Classification (NCBI taxonomy): domain Eukaryota; kingdom Metazoa; phylum Chordata; class Amphibia; order Anura; family Ranidae; genus Aquarana; species Aquarana catesbeiana. The sequence continues at coordinate 605,309,765 of NC_133325.1, forward strand.
CCAGGTGTTTGGAGTATCTTTATCTGCTGATTGTTAAACTCTGGAATACACATATTTCTATTGTGGTGTAGGATCTGGGGCTGCTGTATCTCCATCCCTCTCCCTCTTCCCCCCTTTCCCTCTCCAGCCCTCATTCATCTCAGACTCTAACCACACACCCTTTCAGCCACGCCCATTTAAGCCACACCCATTATTTGTGTAAACTACGCCCATTTTTCAGTGCAGCACGCTGTGCATTTTAATTTTTTTTCAATGCTACGCCTACAAACGTATGCCCTGCCCCCTATTTATAATGCGACTCCACCTACAGCCAAAAAAAGTGTCCCTAATTTTTTCTTACAATGTTGGCAACTATGACTGAGCAATGTCATACCTCACCAGTGACATTGGTCCCATCGTGGCTACAGGAAGGCACTCTCCTCCTCTTGCCTTGCTGAGCTCGGTTACCATTCCATGTTGCCAGCACACAGCACAGACACTTCCTCATCCTGGGCTGTTCTCACCTCGTGTTCCTCTCCATTCAGGAAATGGCTCACAGCTTCTCCCCAGCCAATGGGAACAGAGGGGTGTGGACTGTGGAAGGCAAAGTAGAAGCCCAGTACTGGATCGTGGCTGTGGGGCCCTAGGGCAGATAAAAGCTGGATTTTGTAGAGGATATGATAATATGACAGGGAGGCTGCAGGGGCCCCCTGGAGCTAGGGGCGGGGTTGCGATTGTGACCCCTGCAACCCCTTATGCTATGCCCATGCCAGTGTATGGTAGAATGGTCTCATTGTGTGTGCAGTGCGGCACTTATCAGCACATGTACATGCATCAGAGCCTGATTGGCCGCTAGTGCTGCCTCTCCCTCGCCCAGTCTGAGTGTTGCTCTTCATGGAATGACAAGGGGCTGATGATATGGCAAATTCAGATATGGCTGGTTGTATGTAAAAATAAATGTATTTATTTTTAAAGGAATAACCTGTCCGAAGTTCAGCCTTTAAAGCAAAATTGAACTCAAACCTGCTTACTGGTAGGGTGTTTATGACAGAAGAGTCACTGCCATAAATGCTTCCACTTGCTTGTCAGGTGTAATGTACACTGAGCCACACACACGCAACTCATCTTACATTTACAACACCGCTCTGTGCCAAGATGATGTGACTCCTGTGCACATGTGGGGGAGTGATGTCAACATGGCCTGAGCAATCAAGGGGCTGAAGAGACAAAACCACAGAAGGAACACTGGGAGAAGATGGACGCACCCGGGACCAGTGGGAGCCCTGACAGCGCAGCACTGAAGGGCATCTTTTGACAGATAAGTTGGCCATAATGTGCTAATATGTGGTGCAAACTAGCACATTACGGCATAAAGCTCATGGGGGCTCAATTAATAAAAAAGTGATGTTTAATTCTGCTTTAAGTGTTTCTAAACCCAAGTACAAAAATGTAACACACTGCAGCTTTCCAGTAATGTACTTAGATGTGGTGACTGCATTAGTTTGCAACCCGGTGATTCTGCCACTTGGCTGTGTTACTGCTGTTCAGCGTTTCTGCCCCCCCCCCCCATACAAGAACCCTGCCTCCTCATTGCCATTCTTTGGCATTTCAGCCACCTAGGAGGGAGCCACCTAGGAGAAAAGAGGGGGCAATGCAGAAAAAGAGGCAGGCAAAATTTGATTAAGGCGTTTTTAGCATGTTACAGCTGTTGGGCGTTTTCAGCATTCCACTGAACCCAGCCAGGCCTGCTGACACAGAATGAGAAGGAGCAGAAATAGAGCAAAGGGCAGACTAGTCTCCATAGGAAGCCAAAATTCCCAGGGTTGCTGTTGGACACATTCTGCAGGCTGCTGGACCCAGCAGAAGATACAGGAACAGGATGTGGTGTAAAAAACAGGATGCAGTATGTTCCCCCCCCCCCATGAAAAAATTAAAAGTCAGCAAAATACTGTAGCTGTAGCCGTACAGCTTGTAGCTGTACAAATACTGCAGATGTAGCTGTACAGCTTGCAGCTGTACAAATACTTTAGCTGCTGACTTTAATATTAGGGCACTTACCTGTCCTGGAATCCAGCGATGTTGGCACTCCAACCAATGTTTCCACCGGCTCTCGGGTGCTGCCGCCCCCATTGCCTGTAAGGGAAACTGGAAGTGAAACCTGGCGGCTTTACAGCCGGTTCCCTACTGTGCATGCATGAAGCGTGCTGCGCTTTCTGAATGGCCCAGTGCTGGATGAAGGAGGAGGGGGGCCGAACTGAGAGATCTCACTGCTTGCGAGGTCTCCCGGAAGTAGGGACAGGTACCTGATAAGCAGAGTTTTCCCTTGTGGGTGGAGCTCCGCTTTAAGCTTTGGTAATAAAACCTGGAAGCTGATTGGTTTCTGTAAAGAACCAGATTTAGCACTCCCCAGTTTTAGTAAATAATACCCTGTATATCCCTGCGATACCTAAAAATACCCTCGAACACCAACAAAAAGCTCCCAAACACCCTGTTTAACCACTTGCCGCCTGCCCACCATCAAATGACAGTGGGGTGGTGTGGCTTTCATTCTGGGTGGACGTCATATGACGGCGCACCCGAACGGACACGCCCGTGGGGGGGGCGCAGCGATCACGGTCGCGCCGTGTTGCTAGGACACAGCGCAACCCCGATCTCTGTAAAGAGCCGCTGTCGCGGCTCTTTAATCATGTGATCGGCAGTGTGCAATCAAGGAAGTGCCATAATGGGTGCTCCTCGTCTCACACTGACAGAGTGTGGGGCGAGGAGAGACGATCAACAGCATCTTCTCGCAGGGGACAGTGAGAGATGTAATCAGGGCACTGATGATCAGTGCCCTGCTTACATTAGTGTGCCACCAGTGCCAGCAATCAATGCCCCCCAATGCCAACAATCAGTGCTCACCAAAGCCAGAAATCAGTGCCCATTAGTGATGTCAGTCAGTGCTGGCTTTCAGTGACGCCTATCAGTAATGCCCATCAGTGCCACCCATCAGTGCCCATTAGTACCGCCCATCAGTGCCGCCTATACATGCCATCTATCAGTGCCCACCAGTGTCGGCTATTAGTGCCCGTCAGTGCTACCTATCAGTGCCCACCAGTGCCACCTATCAGTGCCACTCATCAGTGCTCACCAGTGCCACCCATCAGTGCCGCCTATCAGTGCTCATCAGTGCCACCTATCAGTGCCCATAAGTGCAGAATATTAGTGCCTCCTCATCAGTGCCCAAAAGTGCCGCCTCATCAGTGCCCATAAGTACCACCTCATCAGTGCCCATCAATGCAGCCTATCAGTGCCACCTCATTAGCGCACATCAGTGAAGGAGAAAAATTACTTACCGGTATTTACAAAATTTACAAAGAAAAAAACTTTTTTTTTCAAAATGTAAAAAATGTAAAAAAAAAAAAAAAAAACAGCAGTGATTAAATACCACCAAAATAAAGCTCTAATTGTGTGAAGAAAATGGTAAAAATTTCAGATGGTTACAGTGTAGCATGACCGCGCAATTGTCATTCAAAGTGTGACAGCGCTGAAAGCTGAAAAATGGCCTGGGCAGGAAGGGGGTGAAAGTGCCCTGTAGGTAAGTGGTTAATGACCAAAATACTAAAAATGTAATGTAATTTTCACGTATTCATGTATTGTGGCATATATATATATATATATATATATATATATATATATATATATATATATTGCATTTTTTAAATTTTTTTAAGCACTAGCTTTTTGCTTTGGAGTTGTAAAAAGCACTACATCATTTTCAGCTGACTTTTAAGTATGGGTTTCTTTTAAACAGAAGAAATTTGTATTTATATAGTATTTTCCACTGCCACATTTGAAACTATTAGAGTCTTTAAATTATCATGTCAATGATATATATTAATAAAGTCAAAAGGCTTTAAAACCTAGGCATTAGGGCAATCAGCCAGTGTATTTAGAAAGAGAAGGGAGGAATATATAAATACCTAATGACACGCAAGCAATTATTGCATTTGACAGCTACAGCCATATTATCTGCCTACAGAACCATATTGAAGCTGAATTGGATAAATCTAACAGATTTACTAACTACCACTGAGTCTCCCCCGCTATGAGCACTGAAATATGCATGACTGACACATCCTTTCAATGTAAGTGCTTTCCTCCAGCTACATGTGTTTCCTGCAAGCAAAACAGAATCACTGTTTTTTCAAGATACAGATATAAAAAGATCTGTTTGATTTGATTCTGTCTCTCCTTTCCAATGCATACAAACGTTATTTATTAAGACATTTTCAGCAAACCTGTATAAAGTAGACCTGATAATAAATATAAACCCAAAAGATTTTTATTGTACTGCAGCTTACCAATTCTTAGATGTGGTGGCTGCATTCGTTTTTACAATGTATATTTACCTGGTGATCATGCCAATAAGTCTGTTATTTCTTCAATTTTCTTTAACCACTTAAGCCCCGGACCATTTTGCTGGCCAAAGACCAGAGCACTTTTTGCGATTTGGCACTGCGTCGCTTTAACTGACAATTGCGCGGTCGTGCGACGTGGCTCCCACAAATAGAGATTTCTTTTGGTGGTATTTGATCACCCCTGCGGTTTTTATTTTTCGCGCTATAAACAAAAAAAAGAGTGACAATTTTGAAAAAAACGCATTATTTTCACATTTTGCTATAATAAATATCCCCCAAAAATATATAAAAAAAACATTTTTTTTCCTCAGTTTAGGCCGATACGTATTCTTCTACATATTTTTGGTAAAAAAAAATCGCCATAAGCATTTATTGACTGGTTTGCGCAAAAGTTATAGCGTTTACAAAATAGGGGATAGTTTTATGGCATTTTTATTATTATTTTTTTTTTTTTACTAGTAATGGTGGCGATCAGCGATTTTTATCGTGACTGCGACATTATGGCGGACACATCAGACATTTTTGACACATTTTTGGGCAATCAGTGCTATACAAATGCATTGATTCCTGTGTAAATAACACTGACAGTGAAGGGGTTAACCACTAGGGGGCAGTTTAAGGGTTAAATATGTCCCGGGGAGTGATTCTAACTGTGGGCAGGCGTGGCTATGTGTGACACGTCACTGATCTCTGCTCCCGATCACAGGGAGCAGAGATCAGTGACACTGTCACTAGGCAGAACGGCGAGATGCTTGTTTACATTAGCATCTCTCCGTTCTTCCTCTCCACTCTCCGTGAGGCGATTGCAGGTATCCCCGCAGCAACCGAGTCCGTGGGACCCGCGAACTGACTCACGGAGGTCCCGGCCGGCGATCACGCGCACCTCTGGCAGCGCGCACGCGATGGCATGGCGGCAAATTTAAAGGGACGTACAGGTACGCCCATTTGCCCAGCCATACCATTCTGCTGACGTACATCTGCGTGCGCCGGTCGGGAACCGGTTAACAGACAAGATTGTCTAGCAAAAGTGGCAGTTAGAGGGTTAAGCCAAACCATTTAAGACCGACAACGGTGCTTACAATGGTCAGCTTTTATTTATGTAAAACCTTTTCCCAAAAGGAAAAAAGGTTGCTTTATCAGTTTAACCACTTAAAGACCACCCACCTCATATATACTGCGGCAGGGCGGCTCTACTTGGCGAAAACAACATATCTGTACGTCGTTTCACGGCAATAGATAGTATGGGCGCACTTCTGCCCGCCACACGGAGAAGAAGAAGATGCGTGTGCCCAGCGGACCCAATGTCCACCTGCCACCCGGGATCACTTCACAGAGAGGCAGAATGTGGATCTGCCTATGTAAACAAGGCCGATCCCTGTTTTGACAGGGGACAACATGGAGATCTGCTGTTCCTAGTGGTTAGGAACAGCAATCTCTGTGTTGTTCCTGTCAGCACTTCCCCCACTCAGTAAAAAAGCACCAACAGGGAACACATTTAACCCTTTGACGCCCCTGATGTTAACCCCTTCCCTGCCAGTGTCATTTATACAGTAATTAAGTGTCACTGGAAGGTTTGGGACTTTAAATGAGGCGCGGGGCAGCGCCTCCATCCCGGATTCAGAGAAAACAAGAAAGGGCGGTGGGACTTTAAATGAGACAGCTGACAGGTTGGGGTTGGGAATGAAATGCAATTTATTGCGTATAATTCGTACTGATATGTCTTACATATGGAAGGGTACCTGTGCATGTGCACCAAGTCTATCCTATATACATACATGCATAAAAACAAAAACAATACAGAATTCCAGCAATGAGTGACTGACACATAAATCATGTGGAAATTATACAGTAATTAGTGCATTTTTTTAGCACTGATCACTGTATTGGTGTCACTGGTGCCCAAAAAGTGTCACTTAGGGTCAGATTTGTCCGCACTACCCACATGCAAAATACACACCATGCCGGGGAGCCAGGATTTGAAATTGACTCTGCCTGACACAAGATGGCTGCCAGAGTAACATGGGGTGCCAGCATCCAATCAGATAGCTGCCCTAGTGACCCAGGAAACCATAGAGGAACCATGTTCCCTTTGACGACTTCTCCTCCTGCAATGCTGTTGCGGTTTGAGCGCCACCTGCAGTGGAGAAAGAAGACTGCACCTGCCTATAGATGCTTCACGAAACATTAACAAACACAACTTTATTAGCAGAGAGACACTGATTTGGACAAGCCTTATGTATTTTTCCCTACCTGATTGTTCTGAAAATATGTATGTGTTCTTTCTGTAAGGTAAATGTGTAATGTTTAACTTTATTCCACTCTTTCCATCCTAATACTTTACTTTTTGTATGCTTTGTATTGTCCATCTTTATTGTTTCTATATGTATGCTTTTAAAAGATGGTACTTTTTGTCTGCTGTTCGTTTTTGTATGTTTTATGTCTAAAGCTGCTCAAAGAAGGATTAAAATTTAGCCGGTTCAGCAGGGACCAACCAAATGTCTATCCATCTATGGCCATTGGAAAACTTTCATCTGGCTGCAGCCATTGAGCAGAAAGGACTCCTCCATCCACCTCGCTTGTGTACATGGGGGAAACCCTTTATTTTTTTTCAATCAGCCCTCTGGCTGACCAAAAAAATAACAAGACATCTCTGGTCAGTCTAAGTTGGTGATAGTGTTTATTTGATAGTAAAACTAGTGTGTTTGGCATGATATATGACAACAACATACCATTATTACTGATAAATAAGGTTAAAATAAGGTTAAAAAAAACCCTTAAGCCACGTACGCTAGACCAATAACAATAATAAATGCAAATTATTACAAAGAGCAGCCCGTAGTGAGACCAAGAAGGTCTATGTGTAAAAATGAAATTTAGAGATTACATTTCCATACTGCGCTCATAAACCACATATATTGTGTAAGTATACAAAAAGTCCATAAACCACCACCAAAAAATCTTCAATAAAGTTAGAGTGAAGTATTCCTGTTTCTGTGAAGAATAAAGTGCAAACATCCAACTCACCAAACTGATATGACACCCATTACAGGTATTCAAATGAGCATGGGTAACAAGAGAGATGTATCCCCCAATGTAAACGGCCCCCAAAAGAACATATATCAAAGAGAGAACTCCTCATGGTGTAGCTTGTAACTATTTATTTTTCATAAAAAAGAATACACTTACAGTTTAGTAAACTTTCAAAAGCCCATGAAACCAGGCAGGCACGCCTATCGCATTCAATCTGCGTTTCAAGAATAGTGGAAGTGACGTGTCACGCACTAGACAATCCGACGTGTTTCGTCATCGACGTCTGACGTCATCAAGGGTCATGTGATCATACCATCATTATTTACAATGAGTGTAAAAAGGGCCAGGAGGGTGGGCAGAAGGAGCATCTGTCCTAATATGTAGTGAGGAGTGGCATACTGGGAGCTTCTGTGGTTCTCCTGCCTCACTGACAGGAAAGACTGTCATTCTCCCTCATTCACCTCACTGTAACGATCCTCACTCTGCCTTATTTCTCATTCTTTGTGTATTTATAAATCACCCCCTGCAGCTTAGTCCCACTGTGTGCTTCAACACTGTACACACTTAACTGCCGTCCCTGCTGAGCTCTTCTAAGCAGCGCAGTAGTGATCGCACAGAATCGATCTTTCAGCTGCAGCCGAAATCAACAAGAGCAGCTGCAGCTGAAAGATCCATTCTCTGTGATCACTACTGCACTGCTTAGGACAGGACTCTGAAACTCTGAACACCTCCGATGCTAGGACCACATACACACAGCGGTGCCATTGCATGCATGCATTGATGACTCTCATGCATCTGCTAATGTGCACACTTTCATGGGCCTCAGACTGCATGGTGCCGCAGCACCACTATTGTCCCTATGGAGGAGGGGACACAGTTTGCCATTTTTGTCCTGGACACTGGATGACCTTGTCCCAGGTATGGGTGTAAAGAATGTGACATGCATTACATACTACATGTCCAACCCATCAGAGCTCCTAATTTCTTCGTATTCACACTTTATATTACTACCAAACAAAAACAAATACTTTCTACCAAATTGTGTATTGTGTGTGTTTATTTACTTATTACACTTTTATAGGTTCCCCCTAGAATAATAAAACCAGTCAGTTATGAAACATTATTAGGTCATAAAGAATGGGGGTGGGCGGGTGTGAAGAAGACAACAACTGAGGAGCAGAAAGGAGCAGAGCATACCTGATTTGTAAATTTGCTTCCAACATCAGCCGTGTCCATGCAATTGCTGCCTCTCAAATGACATCAATGGGATTGCCTGCATGGGGATGCACAGGCCTGAAAAGATATAATAAAATATTTTCAAATTTGTGAGGGGTGTACTCATTTTTGTGAGATACTGTGTATATATATATATATATATATATATATATATATATATATATATATATATATATATATGTATATATATATATATATATATATATACTGATTGGTATGGATAGGTGACAGTTTCAACAAAGAGGCACCACCATCATTAAATGATATATGTAAACAGGAGGATAATTTAGTGGGATTTTGTGGGTGCCAGGCAAATAGAATTAAACATACACCAAAGTAAAAAAATATTTATCACATTTTATTAAACATAGAAAGAGTTTAAAAATTGTGCTGGCTATACATAAATAACGCAAACAGCAGTACACATCAAATTAGATGGTAAAAAGGGTCATTCAGCACTAATACCCCGACATGTTTCGATCGCTGGGGCTTCCTCAGGGGTTGTTTGTTGAGAGACCAAAGTAGATATGTCACTGCATGAAACAGAGTACAATTAAGGACCATGAAAAACAAAATACAACAGAAAATATATACTCAAGAAAAGATGTCATCGACCGTTCAAAGCCAAAAGTTCAACTGCCAGCCATTAGATAGTTACCTGCGATAAATGTAGAGCCAAACTAGGAAAAATATTTTTCCCTTCCCTTCCTTCCCTCCCCGCCCTCTCCTTCCCCCTCCCCTCCTTCCCATTCCTCCCTCCCCCTTCCCTTTCCATTACCCCACTTCCCTCTTTCTGTTCCCTTATTTTTGGTCCTCACACTCATATTTCTTTCTCCACTGGGCAGAGATTGGTCCCATGGCCTTTTTCCTGGGCTTATCTAGGCCAACTTTTTCCTGAGCAGCGCAGTGTCCGTTTTCCTAGTTCGGCTCTACATATATCGCAGGTAACTATCTAATGGCCGGCAGTTGAACTTTTGGCTTTGAACGGTCGATTACATCTTTTCTTGTGTATACATTTTTTGTTGTATTTTGTTTTTCATGGTCCTTAATTGTACTTAAATATATGGTCCTTAAATATATATAAAATGTCAACACTTCAAAGCCTTTTATTTATTTGTTCATTTCTTCAATAGATGAAATAAACTGTATGTGACTGGTTGTTCTATAAAAACTGCATAAAACTGCTTGCTTGTATTTTCAAGTCTGCTCTAAAACATGACAGGCATAATCTATCAACTGCTCTAGGCAGCGTCCCAGGTTATCTCCCCTCACCTTGTATACATGATTGGAGAGACTATGGACTGCTGGGGTTTTCTGCTGCTTTTCCTGTAAACTGGATATATTTACTGATTATAAATTGGAGACAAGGTTTGCATAACACTAAACCAAATAAATAATAGGGTGCAATATAACATTGTAATTGAAATCAGATCTAAACCTGGTTATGTGAGGCATAATGCCTCACATAACCTGTAACGTGTTAAAAGGGAAGTATGGGATTTTTTTTCCCCCAATCATACTTACCTAGGTGGGTGCAGCATCAGTCCAATGCTGCATCTGTCCCCTCTAACACTGAGGTTCTCAGAGCTCCCTGAACAGAGAGCCACTGTCTGATCTGCCCCCCCGGCCCTCACTGGAGCGCTGGGCTGTGGAGGGGGCGGAAGCGGCTGACTCAGGCTCTCAGCGCCTCGCTGAGAGGCTGAGCTGGGTGACGGTCCAGGCATGTGGGTGGATGCTGACTTCATTGCTGTAATCTTGCCCGAGCCTGGACCGGCTCTGTGACGTCAGCCGACAGCGGGCTTCAGCCTGCTGTCTGCTGAAAACGGGTCAAAAGAGTGCAGAACGATCTGCACTCTTGCGATCCACAGAAGAAGTACAGCCAAATGTCAATTAAAATATCTTTTACAATATATTTTAATCCCTGGTAATCCCACCATCAAGGACTTTCTTTTATGTAGTGACAGCTGTTTTTGTCTCCCAGTTGCTCTCCTGTGTTGTCACCCTATCACATGTGGAAACTGTAGGAGAATCATTTTAAATGAAGCTGAGAATCCTTATCAGGGAAACACATGGGACAGTCACAGATGAGAATTACATACAGCTTGGGGTGGTTAAAAATGTATGAAGCTGGATGAAGAGTCAATCCTTGAAAGGCTCTTTTATATAAATTCAATGCAAGGTTGCTCTTTTATCTAATTTTCTTAAAGATCAGAGTACCAAAAACATCTGAAGAAACAAATGCAGAATCTGGGTTAGGAGGATCCATTAAAATTAAATTCTATTTGATTAAACTGAAGTAATTCTGTTTTATTATTCTTCTTGTGCTGTGCCTTTTATTGGCTTTTTATCTACCAGATGCAAGCTGATGTTGAACCAAAGTTATTGCAGAATGATTTTATAGAGGCGGGCTGGAGGGACCAGATAGTGGATGGTGACAGTCACCTCCTGAAGTGATAATGCATTAGAACATCACTGGCTCTGTCTGAACTGCAAAGTAATCAGAAGAGAGCAGTGTTATTAGGAAACTGGTGTATTACCCGTGACATTTTTTAGTACTGATGAGAATAATCAAAGCATTACTAGTAGTCAAGAAGCTAGGGAAACTAATAATTGGAAAATATGAAGCAGAAATATGGAACACAAATTTTCCCGCATGGACATCAAATTGGCAAGATTTGAAAATCATTATAAGAATGACTTTATCTAAATGTGCATATGCTTAAAGCAGAACTAAACCCTCCTATTGTATTCAGCCAAAGAATCTGTTTGATCTTCAGATGCCATGATGCTGCACATGTGATCAGTTATGATACCAAACATTTGATGGTTTGACATTTTTTTTGACAACACAACCAATGTGACAGTTACATTCCTGGCCCGTGCCAGGAATGCAACTGTTTTTGGACACTGTAAAATCGATGGGTTTAGTTCCGCTTTAATGTGTATGTGTTTTTATTGTACCTCACAACCCCTTTATGATCACAAGTTTACTGTATGTACCAAATAATTGGATATGTAATAGCATCATAACATCAACTGGCTGCCAACCCTTTAGGAGTATGTTGGCCATCCTGATCAAAATGTTTTTGGCGACCTAACTACAAATGAGTAAAGTTAATAACTTAATTAATTAAGTTAATTAATTTAATATTAATGTTGCCTAATTTTGATGGCGGCAGTTTTTTGTTTAAAATTTCAAGGGAATGTCTAGCACTTCAGGAACAATTATATAAGGTGGATATTATCCAAGATGTCAGCGGGGGATCTCAACACCCCCCCCCCGCAGAGCTCCAGCAGATCACAGCCGCTATAAGAAGGTATGTGGCACTACACTATTTGCATTGTGTGATACTGTAACGGAGTGGACTCCAGTATTCTACAAGCACTTTTACACAGGGGATTCCTGATAGGCAGGGAGGGAGAGAGACAGCACGTGGCATGATAAGACCTACCCCGAAAATAAGCCCTACAGTGTCTTTTGTTGCCAAAATAAATATAAGACCTGGGCTTTTTTTCGGGGAAAGGCGGTACTAACCCAGTTGAGGGGGGGGAGACTGAGGGGGAACTCATTGCACAAGGCAATATGTATGGAGGAAGGAGTTCCAGAGCGCACAGATGCAAACCTCATGGAAGCACAGTCAGAAGAGCTGGAGGAGGGCAGTGAGGATGAGGAGTCTGCTGCACAGCCTACACTAGCTGAGATCTAAGAGCTGTTAATAAATGTACTGCCTCAGGTAATACTTTGCAAGAACGCTTTGGTGGTCTGAAGGAGGAAGTGTCTTTGATAAGACAGGATATAAAAAAGATCAGAGAAAGAACAACTGCTGCTGAAAGCATACAGTGACATAATGACAAGCTTCCCCCTCTGATAAGAGACTCACAACATAACACTAGGATGGTTTCAGCTGTCGATCAACGTGCTGATGACCTTGAAAACAGAATGAGACAAAATAATGTATGAATTGTGGGTCTCCCTGAGAAGATGGAGGGTAGAGACCCCACTGATTTTGTGAAAAGATGGCTGCTGGAGGTGTTTGAGAAGGAGGCATTTACATCACTATATGCTATAGAGAGAGCTCACAGATTCCCCTGCGGCCCCTTCCCCCGGGGCATCCCCCTCATCCCATCCTGGCATGAATGCTGCATTACAGAGATAGAGAGACCATCCTGCGCCTAGCCAGGGAAAGGCAAAATGTACAGTTTAACGGGGCACATATCTCCTTTTATCTTGACTTTTCCTCTGAAATTTAGAAGGGTCTGTTTCACCGAGGTCAAGAAAAGGCTACAGAAATTACAGGCGTCCTATGCTATGCTCCATCCGGCGAGGCTCCGCATCACTGCGAGAGGCCAGGCCCATTTCTTTGAAAAGGCAGCTGATGTATCTGCTTGGTTGGATACAAATGAGAATGCTTTTCATCAGGCCAGTAGACCGGCGGCTGAAGAGGATTGATCTACTCTAGGCCTTCAGGTGGTACCGGCTCACATGTGCCAGGGCAGTACTCTGAATGCTGCCTCTTTCTTCTACATTGCTGTGCAACGGATATATGATGTGCTGGGAACAAGAGTTGATTTGTTGTTCTCCTTCTCCCTACGGAGAGCATGTGCAAAGCAAATTGCTACCCCGTGATTAATGTGTCACGAATAGTCTAATAAGGCTCCCCTGCTGGTGGTTGTGATGCCAGTGGGAGACAGGACCTGTTGTCCTATTAACCTACCTGTTGTTCAGTCCTTCATTGCAAGTCTTCTCCTATGTGCCTTTGGGATCTCAGCAGAGACCAGGGCATTACACCATCTGCTTGCGGTCACATCTAAGTCTCCAATTCAACGGATTGTACACATAGGGGGTAATTTACTAAGAAGAATTTGTTGCTCCAGTTCATACCTTAATTGGTGCGCGGGAAAAGTCATTAACCGAATGTGCGAACCGGAGCACTTTGAAGTGCAAAATGATAATAAATATGTAAACTGCAATTGTCGCTAGGGTAACTGCGATTTTCTCATTGATAATAGCGCACGCCCAATACAATTGGTTAATTTCATCTCATTGGATGTGTCTTGTTAGGCAATTAGTAGGTGTACTCAGTTAATTAACCCTTGGTGCTAATCTCGTTCCTATTACTTCTAATCTATCTTTGAAATGTGTTTTTTTCCATTTTTACCCAAATCTTTCAATACATTACAAAGAACAGAGAAGTGTTTCTAAACCCAATAAATTAATATTTTCAGATCTTGATCTTTAAAGGTGACCATACACTGCAATCAGTTAGATCTAGTTAGATTTAGTGCAAGAGCCTATTTGATTTCCTATAATTTGAATTATACATCAAAAATATTTCAGGGGAAAATATCCCCCCCCCCTCCCCCACCCAAAAAAACACAATAAACCAAAGTAAAAAAACCTTGCTCTAAAACAAATCTGTTTTGCAAGGACATAAACAAAATAAATGTGTTACAAACTCTATAAGGACACCCAAATGTACTCTCTTGCCGGCCCCACACACAATCTTGCCGCTTTTCAGGGCAAGGTAAAGCATGCTATCTGCAAGCTTGATAAAACATAGGTTTGCGTGCTAATGAGGCAATTGAAAACACATGCACAGTCCATGAAACACACAAAAATGCAAGTTCACCCAGGAGAGATAGGAACAAAAGAGACAGAACTTCAAAGTGGGTACACCTGTTAAAGATGTCCTTCAATTACTAACCCAAAAAAACACTCTCTGAGAATGCCCAGAAGCATTTCCCAACGCTGAGTAGGTAGTTGGTTAGCGAGTGCTGGGAGCTGCGATTGCGCCCCTTTTTGAGTCGGCATGCCCGTCGGGATGTCCCACAGGGGTGCTGGAAGAAATCGGGAGGATTTAGGGAGAGATGGCCCTGGGAATCGTACTTGGCAGTCCGGGTCCGACAGAGCTGTGATCAGACACGTCCGTCCCGCATCGCGCCAAACATGTGCCCTGGCCCCATCTAAAATTCTATGGGAGATTTAGATGAGGGGACTGGAACACAAGCTCATTTACATTCTCACCATTTTACCATTTATTCTTTAAAAGTGTGTCTCGGCGGGTCCTCTGTACTGATGGGCCTGTGTAAAAGCTTTCTTGGTGGAGTTCTTGGTTGGCGAATAGGGAAAATTGCACACATGATATGAACCAGCCCTCAAATTATTTCACTTTCCATCCCTACCACTTAAAATATAAGTTCAATTCTCTTGGCCTCTAGTAATTAGGCAAAGAAAGTCTGTAACAAACCTTGTCTGCTGATAATCTACAATGGATCAGCTACTTTAAAGTGAACTTATTCCACGAGCATGGTGGTATCTTTATAGTCTGTGCCATTAGCTGTTGCACTCCTCTCCTTTTTACAAGATGTTCAGTCTAAGGCTGGTCATACTCTTGCCAGAAACTGAATGAGAGAAATCTATTGATTCCCCCGATCACTGCCATCTACCTTCATCTCTCACTGCCAGCTATTTTATTCTGAGAGCTGGCACCCGTGGCTGTCAGACTACCCAAATAAAGGCTGCAGCTGATTGGCTGTAGATAATGTTCAGCCAACAAGGTTCCATCCATCTTCCTCAAAGGATGTTAGGAAAAGTGGTACCATCCCCTGTACCCCTCCCTTTTTTTTTTTTTTTAATGGAGTGGCATGACCCCACACAAGCCCACAGGCAGGATGGGCTACCCTGTGCATGTAGAGATGCTCCTATGTAACACTTGGGGTGTCCCCCCCCCATCTCCCTGGCTTTTTTTTTTTAAAGACTTGTGGAGATACCGCTCCATGTTAGCGTTATACCGTTTACCACTGATTTTGAACTTTTGTTATTGGCCTAATGTTGCTTTTTGCACTTCCCTGGATTTTCCTGTATCTTTGTAAACCTAAATAAAGCGGTAAATTAAGCTCTAACTAAAATATTGTACAAAATGTAAAGTGAAGTAATAAATAGGGTGATTTACAAAAAAAATGATTTTACTGTAGTCCAGCTGATTTATAGAATCTATTTTTAGAAAAATGGTATGTATGAGATGTCAGTCCAGTAGCACACAAATCTTTATAAACAGGCTGAATATTATGGATTATATATTTGGTGACCTGAGCTACCATGCTAAATTATCTCAAAGGCTCCACATCGGTATAATAAATGTCAGATAAGCAATCCATGTGGAATATTTACTGTTTATGCCTTCTGGTTTCATTTTGTCATACATCTGTACAGCAAAAGCACCTGATGACCCTGGAGATTGTCGATAAAATTGTGAGAATGTTCCTATTTATTGGCTAACACATGAGAATGAAAATGAAACAGGCAGCAATAAGCAACTACGAGTAAGTGCAAAGACAACATCAAGGTAAGAGCTTGTGGATAAGCTTAATGCACACAGACAGCGAAAAATGCTGTTTATAGAAGCATTTTTTAGAAATGTCAGTGGAAAAAATTATTTGTCTTAACCATCTAACTGTTACTTCTGCTGGACAGTTTGGTCCAGTAAAGGACGTTAAAAATAACAGACTTACTGGACGGCTCACCGGGTAAAAATAAAAGAAAAAAACCTAAAAAAAGAAAACAAATGCAATCCCTCACTCGGAGAATTAGTGAGCTACAATTTTGTTTTTGGGTTATTGCTGCTTTAATCATACATTTCTTTATTTCTTTACATCCTACAATACATAAATCTTTACATCCAACAAAAAGTAGATGACTAAAGTAAATTTATGTGGAATTTATGTGGAATCTTGATAAAAGAAACTTGCAATTTTATTAGGTTATGAGCCGTTTGCATTTTAATATTAAACTAAGAAGAAATTAAAGGAAACTTTGCATATATGTAATTTCCTTCTTTAATTTCTTTCCAGTGAATCCCCATTGATAACGTTTCTCTGTATGCGCCCCAGTGGGGCCTATTAACCATATTCCACAAACTAGAAAAAGAGTATGTTACTCGTTCTTCCGATTCAGTAGAAATGAAAACTGTGTAGAGTCAAAAATAAAAAGGCAATTAAAGTATAATTATTAAAGCATCATTCTAGAGAACAAGGATAGCTGTTTGATCTCTCAGAAGTGCCCTCTTATTTATTTAAATAACTTTAATATAAGTAGGGAAAGACACAAAAAGGGTCAAATTAATGTCATAAAACTCAAACATTCTTAATGCAAAGGCTTAATAAGTTACAGATTTCTGTTTCTGAAATCATCTTTGTGAGCTGGTTCTGGAGATGCTTGATATTTTCCTCTATCCATTTTTTTCCAGTACTTGTTACTTACACATTCACTACAGAAATTAGTTTCAGATATACAGTGCCTTGCAAAAGTATTCACCCCCTGGAATTAACATGGCTTGTTTGAGGATTTGCATCATTTAATTTACAGAACATGCCCACAACGGGATTTTTGCCCGTTCCTCCTTACAAAACTGCTCCAGCTCCTTCAAGTGGTTTGCTGTTTGTGGATGGTTTGCGCTTGTGAACAGCAATCTTTAGGTCTGACCACAGATTTTCTATTGGATTGAGGTCTGGGCTTTGACTTGGCCATTCCAACACATTTACATGTTTCCCCTTAAACCACTCAAGTGTTGCTTTAGCAGTGTGTTTGGGGTCATTGTCCTGCTGGAAGGTGAACCTCCGTCCTAGCCTCAAATCACACACAGAGTGGTACAGGTTTTGCTCAAGAATATCCCTGTATTTAGCACCATACATCTTTCCCTCAACTCTGACCAGTTTCCCAGTTCCGACTGCTGAAAAACATCCGCAAAGCATGATGCTACCACCACCATGTTTCACTGTGGGGATGGTGTTCTTTGGGTGATGTGATCTGTTGGGTTTGCGCCAGACATGGCGTTTTCTTTGATGGCCAAAAAGTTAAATTTTAGTCTCATCAGACCAGAGCACCTTCCTCCATACATTTTGGGAGTCTCCCACATGCCTTTTCGCAAACTCAAAATGTGCCATTTTGTTTTTTGCTGAAAGTAATGGCTTTCTTCTGGCCACTCTGCCATAAAGTCCAACTCTATGGAGCGTACGGCTTATTATCGTCCTATGTACAGATACTCCAGTCTCTGCTGTGGAACGCTGCAGCTCCTCCAGGGTTACCTTAGGTTTCTGTGCTGCCTCTCTGATTAATGCCCTCCTTGCCCGGTCCGTGAGTTTTGGTGTGTGGCCGTCTCTTGGCAGGTTTGCTGTTGTGCCATGTTCTTTCCATTTGGTTATGACAGATTTGATGGTGCTCCTAGGGATCATCAAAGATTTGGATATTTTTTTATAACTTAACCCTGACTTGTACTTCTCAACAACATTGTCCCTTACTTGTTTGGAGAGTTCCTTGGTCTTCATGGCAGTGTTTGGTTAGTGGTGCCTCTTGCTTAGGTGTTGCAGCTTCTGAGGCCTTTCAAAAAGGTGTGTATGTGTAATGACAGATCATGTGACACTTAGATTGCACACAGGTGGACATCATTTCACTAATTTTATGACTTCTGAGCACAGTGTGCTGAAAAATGTGTTCAAAGAAATGGAGAGTGCCGATTGTATAACAAAAAAATGTTAACTTCACACTCTCAATAACAAAAAGGATTTTTTACAGGTGGATATGAATCAATGATTTTTAAAAAAAACAAAAAAATCTAAAAAAATCTGATTTTTTTTTATTTAAATCGTTTTTTTTTAAATTTGTATCAAATTTATTTTAATAAAATGCTTTTGAATAAAAAATCTATCTAAAGATAGTTTTCTATTTAAGATACATTAATAGTTTATTAGTTTATTCAGCATGAAATGGAGCTTAGTTATGTAGCATGAGGCTGTATATTCTGCAGTATTTACATTTTTGGTAAACTCATTCAATTAATCCAAGTTCTGCAAGCTGAGATAACATGCACTGCATTGATGCATTCACACAATTTTATAGTAACAATGACATGGTTCTGAAATATTCCTTTACTGTATGATTTAATCGCTTCTGAGATCGCTGTTTTACTAACCTGGCAGCTTATTATTCTAAATAGGAAACCTTCAGTTTGTTTGCAAATATTAAAGATTCTAACTACCAGTACTTACATTTAAAGAGCACCTGTCATTTCAGACCCTTTTTGGCAGCGCCTATTAGTGGGCATTCACTCACCTGCTGCAGCCACTCCCTCACCCTGTTGTGTCACTGCCTCATCACCAGCCGTCCCATTAAAGTGAATCGGTGAGTCAACAGCGGGTCAGAGGAGGAGCCGCTGCGGGACAGAGATGACAGTTGCTCTTTAAAAATTATGATTTAAATCGAGTTGATTTAAATCAAGCCTTTTTACTTGCGATTTAAATCAACTTGATTTAAATCAAATCCACCCTGATTTTTTATAAAGTAAAGGCTGTAAACTACTTGAGTGATAGTGACTAATTAACATACTGCACTCTCATGCCTCAGATCAGCCCCAATTCCTGCACCTTCACACCTCAGATCACTGTACCCCCTGCAAATCTGTCCCCCCCACTGTACCCCACTGCTCATCTGTCCCCTCACTGTACTACCCTGCACATCTGTCCCACCTCTGTACCCCCTGCTCATCTGTCCCACCACTGTAACCCCCTGCACATCTGCCCCACCACTGTACCACCCTGCTCTTCTGTCCCACCACTGTAACCCTCCTGCTCATTTGCCCCAACAATGTACCCACTTTCTCATCTGCCCCACCACTGTATTTCCCTGCACATCTGCTCCACCGCTGTACCCCCATGCTCTTCTTTATCACCGCTGAACCATCTTCTCACCCGTCTTAACATTGAACCCATCTACTCAACTGCCCCACCACTGTTCTCCCTGCTCATCTGTCCTACCAATGTACCTCCTTTCTCCTCTTCCCCGCCACTGTACCCCCCTGCACATCTGCTACACCTCTGTACCTTCCTGCTCTTCTGTCCCACCTCTGTACCCCCCTGCTCTTCTGCCCCACTTCTGTACCCCCCTGCTCTTCTCCCCCACCTCTGTAACCCTCTGCTCATCTGTCTCACTAATGCACCTCCCCCGCTTATCTGTCGCACCACTGTCACCCCCTGCTCATCTGCCCTTTCACTGTACTGTACTGTGCTCTTCTGTCTCACTGCTGAACCCCCTTCTCATCTCTCCCACCACTGTACCTCCTGCACTTCTGCCCAACCACTGTACCCCGCTGAATATCTGCCCCACCGCTGTACCCCATTCTTCTGTCCCACCACTGAACCCCCTTCTCATCGCTCCCCACCACTGTAACCCCCTTTCTCATCTGCCCCACCACTGTACGTCCTGCACATCTGTCTCACCTCTGTACCCCCTGCTCTTCTGATCCACCTCTGTACCCCCCTGCTCTTCTGCCCCACCACTGCAACCCCCTACTCATCTGTCCCACCAACGTACCTCCTTTCTCCTCTGCCCTGCCACTGTACCCCCCCTGCACAATTGCCACACCTCCGTACCCCTCTGCTCTTCTGCCCCACCAGTGTAACCCCCTGCTCACCTGTATCACCAATATAACACCCTTCTCATCTGGCCCATTACTGAACCCCCCCTGCTCCTCTGTCCTACCACTGTAACCCCCTGCTCATATGCCCCATCACTGTAACCCCCTTGCTCTTCTGTCCCACCGATGAACCCCCTTCTCATCTCTTCCACCACTGTACCCCCTGCACATCTGGCCCACCATTGTACCCTTCTGCTCTTCTGTCCCACTGCTAACTCCTCCTGCTCATCTGCCCCACTGCTGTACCCTCCTACTTACCTGCTCCACTGCTGTACCCTCTTCTCATCTATGATATGTGCGATATTTAGAGTGGTGCAAGAAAGCAGAGATGAGAAATATCTATCTGTTCTGGCACACTTATCACAGCTGATTTGCCTCTCACATCCAGCCCACATGCTTGTATGTGATGTCACATACAAGCATCTGGAATGGATGCACAAGGTCAGGGCCATTTTGTGTGCAAGATCGAGCCCCCGCAGCTGAGAAAAAGTGCGGTGCCGAGAGCCGCAGCAAAATCGGGTGTGATTTTCATTGCACTGAATACTGGCTGTAGCTGAACCGCTTGCCGCCCACTGGCCATCATATGATGGACAGGCGGCGCAGCTCTCGTTCTGGGAGGGCGTCATATGACGTCCCTCCATTTAAACAGGAAATGCACACGATCGCGTGCGCGCATCCCTTTTCCTTCAGTGGCGGCGTGTCACAGAGACACCGCTCGCCACTGAGGGGGGTGAACAGCCATTAGGCATAGCTGTTTACCACATGATCGGCTGTGATAAAGCCCCACTTTGCATGGTGCATGCCCGCGATCTCGAGCGAGCTGCGCGTGCACGTCACTGGCGGCATGTTCCCGGGAATACTGCTGGTCACCGACGCTGGTAAACAAGATGTTACCGGGTTCTCCTCCTCACACACCGATCGTGTGTGAGGAGGAGATTGCGGTAACATCTCGTTACCGCTTATAGTGTACACCAATCTCACTGATTCCCCCCCCAATAAAGAGGACCTGTCACCACCTATCAAAGTACCTGTCACAGTTCATCTGAGTACCTGTCAGTCCATATGAGTACCTGTCACAGTCCAGAGTACCCGAGTAACTGTCACAGTCCATCAGAGTACCCAAGTACCTGAGTACCTTTCACAGTCCATCTGAGTACCCGAGTACCTTTCGCAGTCCATCTGAGTACCCAAGTACCTGTCACAGTTCATCTGAGTACCCGAGTACCTGTTACAGTTCATCTGAGTACCTGAGTACCTGTCACAGTCTATATGAGTACCTGTCACAGTCCATATGAGTATCCGAGTACCTGTCACAGTCCATATGAGTACCCGAGTACCTGAGTACCTGTCACAGTCCATATGAGTACTGAGTACCTGAGTACCTGTCACCGCCCTTCAGAGAACCCGAATACCAGTCACCAGCCCATCAGAGTACCAGAGTACCTATCTGTAGCCCATCAGAGTACCTGAGTACCTGTCACCAGGTCATCAAAGTACCCGAGTACCTGTCACCAGGCCATTACAGTACCCGAGTACCTGTCACCAGGCCATCAGAGTACCCGAGTACCTGTCACCAGCCCATCAGAGTAACCGAGTACCTGTCACCAGCCCATCAGAGTAACTGAGTACCTGTCACCAGCCCATCAGAGTAACTGAGTACCTGTCACCAGCCCATCAGAGTAACCGAGTACCTGTCACCAGCCCATCAGAGTAACCGGGTACCTGTCACCAGCCCATCAGAGTAACCGAGTACCTGTCACCAGTCCATCAGAGTTCCAGAGTACCTGACTGCAGCTCATCAAGTTACCCAAGTACCTGTCTCCAGCCCATCAGAGTACCCGAGTACCTACCTGCAGCCCATCAGAGTACCCGAGTACCTATTTGCAGCCCATGCCTCATAGAATATAAGTTGAGGTGTTTGCTTTCCAAAATGGGGTCATTTTGTGGGTAATTCCACTGGGCTGGGGCTCAAGGACCTTCAAAAGTGTAATAGGTAGGAATGAAATGAGATGTGTAATTTATGCTCCTAGAACGCCTGAAAGTACTACTTCAATGTTGGGCCTCTGTATGTGGCCAGGCTGTGTAAAAGTCTCACACGTGGTATCGCCAGAGTAGCAGAATGTATTTTGGGGTGTAATTTTTTCTATATACATGCTATGTGTTAGAAATATCTTATAAATTGACAACTTTGTGTAAAAAAAAAAAAAAAAAAACAAGTTTTAACTTTTTTCCACATTTTCCAAAAACTTCTGGAAAAAAATGAACCGTTCAAAAGACTCATTATGCCTCATAGATTATACGTTGGGATGTTTGCTTTCCAAAATGGGGTCATTTTGTGGGCAATTCTATTGTCCTGGTGCTCCAAGGCCTTCAAAAGTGTAATAGGTGGTTGAGAAATGAGATGTGTCATTTATGGTCGTAGAACGCCTGAAGGTGCTACTTCAATGTTGGTCCTTTGTATGTGGCCGGGCTGTGTAAAAGTCTCACACATGTGGTATCGCCATATTCGGGATAAGTAGCAGAATGTATTTTGGGGTATAATTTGTTGTATGCATATGCTGTGTGTGAGAAATAACCTAATAATATGACAATTTTGTAAAAAAAAAGAAAAAATCTTCATTTTGCAAAGAATTGTGGGAAAAAATTACAACTTAAAAAAACTCACCATGCTACTTACCTAATACCTTGGAATATTTACTTTCTAAAACGGGTCATTTGGGGGATATTTGTACTTTCCTATTTGTACCTGTTATGCCTCGTACACACGTTCCGAATATCATACGACCATTCTCACTTAAATAGTCGCAAGTAGAAATTGAATAGCTAAAAAAGTCAGGAAAATTCTCGTATGACAGACAAAAAAATCGGAAGTGATGTCATGTGTTGTAATGTATTTGTATTGTATTTTCGGACGACAACTATACTGACTAAACGCAAATCGTACGATCTGGAATCATACAAGGAAAATTTTCGTGCATGTCCGATCGAATAATATCGGATGAACGGTCGTGATCGGCTGTCGAAAGTAGTGTACACACAATCCAAATATCGTACAATCCTTCCTCGGACGACCGTTTTCGTACGATATTCAGATCGTGTGTACGGCCATTAGTGTCTCAAAAAATTAGATTCACCTGATGTACTGAAGGCCTGATCAGATGTGATCAATTTTCAGTGATTAGCACCAAAGTTTGTAGACTCTATAACTTTCACAAAGACCAAATAATATACACGAATTTCGGTTATTTTTACCAAAGATATGTAGCAGTATAAATTTTGGCCAAAATTTATGAAGAAAAATTACTAATTAGCAAAATTTTATGACAGAAACAAAGAAAAAGGCATTTTTTTCACAATATTTACGGCCTTTTTTATTTATAGCACAAAAAATAAAAAACCCACTAGTGAATAAATACCACCAAAAGAAAGCTCTATTTGTGTGAAAAAAAGACGCAAGTTTCATATGGGTACAGTGTTGCATGACTGAGTAATTGTCATTCAAACTGTGAGAGCACTGAAAGCTGAAAATTGGTCTGGGCAGGAAGGGGGTGTAAGTGTAATGTATTGAGGTGGTTAAAGGGACACAGAGTGCAGGGATTCAGTAGTAAGTGACACAGAGTTCAGAGGCTGGCAGTAGGTGATGTAGAGGTTGGTAGTAGTAGATGATGCAGAGCTGAGGGGTCAGGAGTGACAAAAACACATAAATATATATATAAAATTTTTTTTTTTCCAACAAAGTTCCCAGAAGCTCAACAGTAATTCCACAAACTGTCACCTGATCTTGGTTTTCTCAATCACAGTGAAATCCCTTGTTTCTGAGATTGGTAGTGGCACCCAAGAGAGTCATATTGCTCCAGATGGTGGGAGGGGCTAGCAGGACTGTGATTAGCTTTGGCAGTGGCCAGTCACAGACCTCCTCTTCTTGGAAACAGGAAACAAGCCCCATAGCAGAACTGCACCCAATCTCTTCCCCATCACAAGAGCTGACGATCGCAGCTACAACAAAGTTAGATAACCAATGTTTCCCATTGTTTACAATGTGTGGGGGAACAGTGCCTCCCCCCAGTGCAGGTGTGGCATGAGGAATTATGAGATTGGAATGCATTAGCGTCTCACTGACACTTCCCTGCACTGCTCTGCTGTTGGGGAGGGAGTCGGGTGCTGGCAAAAGAGGCTTTGTGTGCTGCTTGCGGCACCAGTGCCGGGGGTTGCCTACCCCTGAGATATATTATGTTATCTTAAAAAAAGTTTCAGGGATCTGTAATTTCCTTCAGCCAATTCAATAGTTAATATATTATTGACTAGGATAGAATAGATGTCACCAAACCCTTGTACTAAAGACCCCATTCAACCACCTTATGTTATACCTTTAAACAGTCCACATACCAATCTGGGTTGAAAAATTGGCCATAGCAGCCATTTAGTATCATGTAATCAAACAAACATTCTTTTAAAACAGAAACATATTAAAGGCTGATTATTTTTCAAGGCACCAAAACCAAACTCAAATTTTGTATCTGCGGAAACAAGATCCCCAGCTGCAACACACACCGCCTGAGAGTCAATCGCAACTCTCCACAGAGACCTCCATGTCCCAAATTCCCAGCTAACCCACAGTTAACTGGAGGCCAAATCAAATATAGGTCCCTAGCATCTAATTGCACTGGAATTCTTCAACGCCTCCAGAGACCCCCAAACGCTAGGCCACTTTGACCTTTGAATCATCCACAGATCAGGAAAAAAATATCAGAACGGGAGGGTGGGAGGTTCCTTCTCCTTCAGCAAACTCTAAAATATAGTTAAACATGGTATACAAAAACCATCAAAAAAGACCGCCACCAATAACTGGGCGGCAAGAATCAGACACACCAAAACTTAGCTGAGTCATCCGAGTTCCGGTGTGACTCCACATGTTCTGTAGCAGGGTGCCATCTTGCCTGCTCTTTCCAGTGCCTCACATATAGTTTTTCAGGCCAGGTTTTTTTCTTTTTCTTTGTGTTATGGAATATCATTGTGGATATTGGCAAAATCCCAGAGATACTGGAAACCAATAAAGTGGTGTTTTGATGCAAATGATTGGCTGAAATGTGCATCAGCAGGGCACATTTCAACTAATCAAAATGATACTCAAGAGCACAAAGGAAAGCAACAAACCTGGCCTGAGAAACTATATGTGAGGGCCTGCATCTAGGTGATTGCGTGAATACATCCCCCAAGAATTGCTTTTTAAATGATTGCTAATGTGCAGTAATGGTGTTTGTTTAGCATCTTGGTTTCTAGCCATTAAATGCACATTGAGAGCTATTAGATGAAGACTAATTAACATTCACAATAACATTCAAGCTGTGTATTGATTTGAAGCATGCAATTTGCAGACAATATTATTACACCGTAAGTAGATATTAAAATTGGCAATATAATGCTTATGGATATAAACATGATTTATTTAGGAGAACTAGTGATGTTAAAGCGACACTGTCACTTTTCCCATTCAGTAACAGTGTTCGTGAAAAATGCTCCC
This sequence comes from Aquarana catesbeiana, assembly GCF_042186555.1. Classification (NCBI taxonomy): domain Eukaryota; kingdom Metazoa; phylum Chordata; class Amphibia; order Anura; family Ranidae; genus Aquarana; species Aquarana catesbeiana. The sequence goes on from NC_133325.1 coordinate 605,335,399, forward strand.
CCCTGACCTGCTGATACTTAGCTTGCCAGCATTACCCCATCAATCCGTCTGCTGCCTCAGCTGACAAAAATACACCATGCTTCGCCATGGGCATAGAACTGCTTGCCATTGTGACAGTGCTTGGGTTCAGCAGCCTATCGCTAGGCCCAAGCACTGTGACAGCTCTATCACCTGACACAAGCTAATACTGGTGATTTTAGTGCAGTGGTAGGGGGAGATATAATTGGGTTTGGGGGGGAAGGGCCTTTGTACAGTATCACTGAATTGGCAAGGATAGTAAAAGGACTGCTGTTGACAAACTGAAACTGGCAATCTGGTAAGTCTGGAATTCCCCAGAAAGGCTGTACTCAACAACTGTGATCATGCTGATTTAGGGAGATGTTATAGGGTTTCCTAAGGCCAGCTGCCAAAAACCTCATACTCTCCTTTACCATGATCCCATGTCATTCCCTTGGTCTGTCAGAGCTCATATGAAATACCTGGTACTTTCAGATATGGGAAAGCATCTAACATCTAACCTGGAAGCTAGTATGAACAAGTGAGGAAGAAAATAAAATCATCAACCCTGTGTAAACGTCCAGCTCCAATGAAAGAACAAAGTGGAAGAATTGCATTGGAAAGAAGAATATAGGTGGGTTTGGGGGGTGGCTTTCAAGAGACTCTGTCAATACCTGGAAAATATGGCAGACACTATTTAAATACACAATAAAATAAACCCTAAAAGAAGTTACACATAATAGCAAATAAATGGCAGTATCATATTGGGCTCTGTAATTTTACATGGTTATGCCAACTCAGAATAAATCTATGGGGTCAATTTAAAAAGAAAGCTGATATTGCTATCAGCTGAACGCCACAGTATTACTCTACACAATGGCCGACATTTTATACTTCAATACTAAACTACGAACTGTAGTGTGGATCCTGTGATGTCCAATGGAACTGATAGGTGGGGCAGGTCATATAACCCACATGTCCTCACATTTTCCACCTGCCCATCAGGCATGTACTGGCCATCGGGACTACCGGGAGTTTCCCGGTGGGCCGATGGCTCAGTGGCCAGTTTGAGTGGCAGCCTGTCAAAGTAATGGCTGTGCAGCCTGTGCAGCCATTACTTTGAGTACTGCTGTACTGCAGGGGTGGACTGATATATCGGCACTGTGGGGCCCCCCCAACACTAGCACTGGAAGCGGCTGCAATAGGACCTATTACAGCATGCTGTTCCCCGCTGGCTCCTCCTTCCCTCCTGTCCACCCCAGGTGCTTGTACATGACATCACCTCATTGTTTTTATTTCTGTTTGTGTCACCGTCAGAAAAAATTCCCCTCAATTCTTTGTCTGACACACAATAAAGAGGAACTGAGAGAAAATCCTCCCAATGAGGACAAAGAAAAAATAGAAAGTTGATAGAGATTCAAATCTTTCCACACTCTATAAAATAGATACCTATAACTAAATAAATACTTAAGCCTCATGCACACTGGATTTAATAAAAATGCCAGTAGCTTTAGCTGTAGAATTCTGCTGTAAAAACGTTTTTTTTTTAGCGTTTTACAGTGTTTTTGCATTAGCGTTTTTTAATGGGTTTTTTTTGGTGTTTGCTTTTCTTTAGCAAAACTATACTCCCACAAAAGTTTATGGCTCATAAATGCGAATAACCGCATTTTTGGGGGTTTTTTTCAGCCAGAAAACGCCCCTGCCAAAAACTGCTGATAAAAGCCTATGTGTGCATGGACACATAGGATAACTTGCTAAGTAGTTTACTTGTTGTAGAAAAAAACACCTGAAAAAAACAACAGCTGTAAAAAATGTCCAGTGTGCATGAGGCTAAAGTCATGGCTAATGCTGAGCCAAATGTAATGCTTGCACAATTCAGGACGTTTTAGAAATAGAACTTCACTAACGGATCGCCAGCAAAATAATTACTCTGCCAGCAATACAACAGTAGCCTAGATGTATACTCTTAATTAAAACCCAAGGTATATCAGATAAAAAATAAATAAAAATAATTATATACTATACCATCTTGTTAAAGACCAAAACCAGGAATAACGAGAACACGCTTCCCGCACGCCCCCTTTGGGTGCGCATCAGGAAGAATCTGTGTCCCTTGGATACAGCCAATCACAGATCGTGGTAAATGGCCAATCACAGTGGCCTTTTACCATGTGATCGCTGTGTCTAATGACATGCGATCTTAAATGTAAACAAATTAGCTCATCAGAGGTTGACAACTATCCTTCCCTCACACAGAGACTGAGTGTGAGGGAAGGACAGAGATCTGTGCCAACAGTGAATTTACTCTGCTATTCATCGGTGTTTTACTGTGGCCATCAGTGTCACATAGTGCCCACCAGTGTCACACAGTGCCCATCAGTACTGCTTCATCACTGCTGCCTCATCAGTGCATTAAAAAGTGCTGCTTATTAGTGCCCATCAGTGCCACTTATCAGTGCTGCCTCATCAGTGGAACTTCATCAGCACCCATCAGTGCACATCAGTGTAGCTGATCATTGCCGCCTCGCAAGTGCTGCTTATTCGTGCACATTATTGCTGCTTATCAGTGCACATCTGTGCTACCTCTTCAGTGGAACCTCATCAGCACCCATCTGTACCGCCTCATCAGTGGACATCAGTATAGCTGATCAGTGCAGTGCATTAGTGCACATATATGCAGTCTCATCAGCACCCATCATTGCAACCTCATCAGTTCATATCATTGCCCATCAGTTTAGCCTTATCAGCACCCATCAGAGCAGCCTCATCAGCACCCATCAGAGCAGCCTCATCAGCACCCATCAAAGCAGTCTTATCAGCCCACCATCAGTGCAGCCTTTTCAGCACCCAACAGTGTAGCCTCATCAGTTCATATCAGTGCCCATCAGTACGGTCTCATCAGCACCCATTTGTGCAGCCTCATCAGCGCCCATCAGCTCAGGCTCATCAGCACCCAACTGTGCAACCTCATCAGCACCCATCAGTGCAATCTTATCAGCGGCCATCAGTGCAAATAGTCATTAGTAATAGTAATCCCCATAGAATATACGTTGCAGTGTTTGCTTCTCATGGGTAATTCCATTGTCCTGGTGCTTCAGGACCTTCAAAAGTGTAATAGGTAGTCAAGAAATTAGATGTGTAATTTATCTCTCTAGAACACCTGACAGGGCTCCTTGGATGTTGGGACTCTCTATATAACCAGGCTTTGGAAAAGTCTCACACATGTGGTATCGCCATACTCAGGAGGAGTAGCAGAATGTATTTTGGGGTGTAATCTTTGGTATGTAGATGCTATGAGTTGAAAATATCTTTTAAATAGAAAACTTTGTGTAAAAAAAAACAAAAATGTTTTCATTTTCTTTTCACGTTTTCCGAAAACTTGTGGAAAAAAGATGACATGTTCAAAATACTCATTATGCCTCATAGAATATACATTGGGGTGTTTGCTTCTCAAAATTGGGTCATTTTGTGGGTAATTTTATTGTCCTGGTGCTTCAGGACCTTCATAAGTGTAATAGGTAGTCACAAAATTAGACGTGTGATTTATGTCCCTAGAACACCTGACGATGCTCCCTGCATGTTGGGCCTCTCTATGTGACCAGGCTGTGAAAAATTCTCACACATGTGGTATCGCCATACTCAGGAGTAACCGAATGTGTTTTGAGGTGTAATTGGAAGTATGCGTATGCCATTTGAGAGAAATAACCTGTTAATATGACAATTTTATGGAAAAAAAAAATCTTAATATTGTAAAGAATTGTGGGAAAAAAATTACAACTTCAGAAAACTCACAATGCCTCTTACTAAATACCTAAATACCTTCTACTTTCCAAAAAGGGGTCATTTGGGGGGTATTTGTCCTGTCCTGGCATGTTAGGGTCTCAAGAAATGAGAGACTGTCAGTAGGGCCGGGTTCACACTGGTGCGACACGACAGCCGTCCTACTTTGGATCCAAATTTGCCCTGCGACTTGAAGCTGACATACGTCCCACTTTCAATGAACAGGAATCTGACTTGGATCCCCGCCAATACCAGGCACTGTGTTTGGTATGAATCTTGAGGGGGAACTCCACGCCAAATTTTAAATAAAAAACTGGCATGGGTTCCCCCTCCAAAAGCGTTCCAGGCCCTTCGGTCTGGTATGGATTTTAAGGGGAACCCCCTATGCCAAAAAAATGGTATGGGGGTCCCCCCAAAATCCATACCAGACCCTTACCAGTGCACGCAGCCCGGCCAGTCAGGAAAGGGGTTGGGGACGAGTGAGCGCCCCCCCCCCCTAAACCGTACCAGACCCCATGCCCTCAACATGGGGGGGTGCGTGCTTTGGGGCAGGGGGGGCGCCCTGCGGCCCCCCCACCCCAAAGCACCTTGTCCCCATGTTGATGATGACAAGGGCCTCTTCCCGACAACAATGGTCGTTGGTCGTCGGGGTCTGTGGGTGGGGGGCTTATTGGAATCCGGGAGCCCCCTTTAATAAGGGAGCCCCCAGATCCTGGCCCCCCCCCATCGTACCCCTACCCATTCACCTGGGGGAAAAAAAGGTGTCAATAAAAAAACACACTAGACAGGTTTTTAAAGTAATTTATTAGGCAGCTCCGGGGATATTCTTCCGACTTCAGGGGTCTCTTCCGACGTCTCCGCTTTCTCCGACCTCTTCTCTGCGCTCTCCGGCCTCTTCTCCCTGTCTCCGGTTCTTCTCCCGATCTCCGGTGTCTTCTGCTGGGCTCCTTCGCTATCTTCTGCTCTTTTGCCCGCTCTTTTGCTAGCGTTGGCCCGGTCTTCACCAGTGTCTTCTTCCCTCCGGTCTTCTTACGATGTTGACACAACACTCTCTCCCGCTGTAATGCCGCGTGCACGGTGCGCAACGACTTATATAGGCATGGGGCGTGGTCACCGGGTGATGTCATCTGGTGACCCCGCCCCTTATGACGTCACCGCCCCATCATGCTCTGGCAGGCTCCCCCCTGGGCTGATAAGGCTATATTTTTTGATTTCTAGAATTGAGCTTTATATTTGAAATATAAAGTTACTCAAAATATACGTATTACTGTAGTTCAAAAGGCCATAGCATTAAAGGGGAGACAAATGTTTAATTTACCGTAACCTAAAGAAAAGCAAGTCTAAACGTCTCTGTGGAATGAAAAATTTAACAAGTGACAGTGACAATTAATTAAAATTCATTCTAGGTTAATAATATGAAATTGAATTTTCTCTGCACGTAGTCTTGAAGATGCATTACCTTGTATGCTAGGTGCAATGATTGAAGTCAAGGTTGAATTATTTGAAAAGATAGGGTTTTTTAACCACTTGCCTACTAGACACTTATACCCCCTTCCTGCCCAGACCAATTTTCAGCTTTCAGCTCTTTCACTCTTTGAATGACAATTGCGCAGTCGTGCAACACTGTACCCAAATTAAAATGTTATCATTTTTTCACACAAATAGACCTTTCTATTGGTATATAATCACTGTTGGGTTTTTTATTTTTTTGCTAAAAAAAACAAAAAACACAAAAAAAGACCGAAAATTATGAAAACAGGTAATTTTTCTCCTTCATTGATGTGTGCTGATGAGGCTGCACTGATGGACACTGATGGGCTGCACTGATAGGCTGCACTGATGGGCACTGATAAGGCAGCACTAATAAGCACTGATGAGGTGGCACTGATGGGCACTATTAGGTGGCACTGCTGAGTGACACTGATGGGCACTGATGGTTGGCACTGGTAGGCACTGGTAGGTGACACTGATAGGCATTGATTGGCAGCACTGGTAAGCATTGATAGGTGGCACTGGTGGGCAAAGGTAGGTGGCACTGTGGGCACTGGTAGGTGGCACGGTGGGCACTGGTAGGTGGCACTGGTGGGCACTGATAGGTGGCACTGGTGGGCACTGATAGGTGGCACTGGCAGGTGGAACTGGTGGGCATAGATGAGGCAGCCGCGGCTCTCTGTGTGAGGGAATGATGTCCCTCTGACAAAAGCCAGTAATCTGCTTTTTTTTCCCCTCACGCTCAGTGTGAGGGAAAAAGAAATATCGATTACTGATCTTCTGTTTACATCACGTGATCAGCTGTCATTGGCTGACAGATGATCACGTGGTAAGGGGGCGGTAAGGAGTCTCATAGACTCAGTGAACGCAGGGACGCGCATGCTCTGGAGGACGTCTATGGATGCCTTCTGAGGATGTGTGGGCTACAAAGGCACAGAAAATTTGGTCAAGATTGATGGCAAGATGAATGCAGTATGTTATCAAAAAACACTGGAGGAACATTTGCATTCATCAGCCAGGAAGCTGCGCATGGGACGTACTTGGACATTCCAACATGACAATGATCCCACACACAAGGCCAAGGCAACCTGTCATTGGCTACAGCAGAATAAAGTGAAGGTTCTGGAGTGGCCATTTCAGTCTCCTGACCTCAATATCATTGAGCCACCTTGGGGAGATCTCAAACGTACAGTTCATGCAAGACAGTCCAAGAATTTACAGGAACTGGAGGCTTTTTGCCAAGAGGAATGGGCAGCTTTATCATCTGAGAAAATAAAGCCTCATCCACAAATACCACAAAAGACTTCAAGCTGTCATTTTTGTTTTTAAAGGGGGCAATACACGGTATTAAGAACTGGGGTATGTAAACTTTTGATCAAGGTCATTTGGGTAGTTTTTGTTGTGATTATGATTTAAAAAGAGTAAATACAATTGATTGATAATAAATGGCTTCAGCCAAACACTAACCATGAGTGAAAGAAAAGTTTTTCTCAGAAAAATGGCCAAGAAATCATAAATTCTGCAAGGGTAAACTTGTGAGGACAACTGTATATTATATACAGGGGGTCCCCGGTTACAAACAAGATAGGGACTTTAGGTTTGTTCTTAAGTTGAATCTGTTTGTAAGTCGGAACAGGTAAATTTTTTAAGTGTAGCTCCAGCCAAAAAATCTATTTTTAAGTTTTGTAGATAGCATAAGGAAGGGTTATCACCCCTGTAACATTTGTTTTGCTGTCTGTGCCCCTGTTCAGAAGATTTCACCTCACTTTCTGTCCCAATGACAATTGGATTTTGAAAATTTGGGGTTATTAGGGAAATAAGGATAGGTGATAAAGCATCAGTGGAGACACCTTTTTCCCATATTAACTCTTACAGGAGTGAATTTCCCTTCCTAGGGGTAGATTTCCTCTCACTTCCTGTTGTCTCCCTCCGTTTGTAAGTAGGAGTCGTTTGTAAGTCGGATGTTTGTAAGTAGGGGACCCCCTGTATATGTTAGGGGAGCTCAGAAAAATTGCCCCTTTTGCCCCCTTATAAATCCAGCCCTGGTCTCCATAACAGGAAGGGGAAGAACATCTCCCCAACTAACCAACGTCTTTTCTATCTAAACCAAAAAAAAAAAAAAGCTATAGATACAATTAAGGGGACTATTTCTAAATGTTTTCAGCCAAGGTTCACACATTTTTCTAAGTGAATTAAAGTCACCAATTATCAAATCCCTCCTTTCAGCATACTAATAATTGAATATTAAGGTTTTGATCAGAGATTTTGTCTGATAATGCTCTTGTTGCAAAATAATTTGGATCTTAAAAGAAACTAATGATGTTTCAGTAGGTAAAAGAAATTAAAGCACATCTATGGTTAAAATTCAAATTGATATATTTGCTTCCACATTGGATTTAAAATTATTTCTAACCTATTCCTATTAATCTGAATGCTATTGATGTTTGTAAACTTACTTTGTGAAAATTCCCACACCTTTACTTTCTGGAATTCTGTGACACGTATTCACTATGCCATGTGAGTAGGCACCAGTGTTAATTTAGTCGACTAAAATGACTAAAACATTTTAGTTGACTAAATGAATACTATTTTAGTAGACTAAAATACAACTAAAACTAAAACAATTGAGATGACTAAAATACGACTAAAACTAAAAGCCATTTTAGTCAAAAGACTAAAATGAGACTAAAACTAAAATGCCATTTTAGTTCTAAGACTAAATTGAGACTAAACTTAAAATGCCATTTTAGTCAAAAGACTATGACTAAAACTAAATTGCAATTAAAAAATGAAATGTACTGGAGATTTTAGTCGACTAAAACGTAGGACATTTTAGTCGACTAAAATGTACTGGAGATTTAGTCGACTAAATACGATTAAAACTAAAACAATTGCAGAAGACTAAAATGGGACTAAAACTAAAATGCCATTTTAGTTCTAAGACTAAAATTAACACTGGTAGGCACGGCTGAATCATACATTTTACAGAGCCTACCTTCTGCACTACAGAGGCGCTTAGAGGAGGAGTTTCAGGTGGAGGAGTCCTTACAGGAATCACAATTTGCAAGCAGCAATGTACCATGGGATATGTAGTCCTTAGCAATTAAAAGTAAACAGCAGGAGAAGCTGCAAAGCATGCAAGAAATCCAGGAAGTTAATGAAAGATTTGGCAGACAGACAGGCAGTACTCACAACATGAAAGGAGATTTGTCAAGTAAACTTATATTGGATTGTCAAATATAATTATTGTTTGTATTGCTATTACAATGCTGATGTTATAGAATGAAAGTGTAAGTTGCCTGAAAGCAGAGTTCCAGTCATTTGTGTGTTTATTAAAAGTCAGCAGCGACAAAAAGTGTAACTGCTGACTTTTAATAAACACCAACTTACCTGTCCCATGGTCCACTGGGGCACTTACCCCAGCAGTTTTCTTTCTCTCTCCTTCCTCAGCGGCATCTCTACTATGGGCACCCAGCTGTGACAGCTTGCGGCTTCACAGCCGGGTGCCTACTGCTCATGTGCGAGCGGCGCTGCGCTCTGTGATTGGTCTCAAAGTCTTCTAGGACCTGTCCCTTGTCCCAGAAGACTTCAGAAGGGAGGGGGAAGGAGAACTTCCACTTCCGATCGCCTAAGACCCCCTCTTCCCCAAAAGCTACATTTCACCATCAAGAGCCAGGGAGGAGGCTTTAAAGCGGAAGTTCTACTTTTGGGTGGAGCTCCGCTTTAAGGACCCGCTCATATCAGATCACATCCATGCACTGTGTGTGTTATGCACACCACATTTAAAATGCACTGGGTATGCAATCTGATACAAGTGTCAGTGTATTCCTAACAATAACCCAAATGTAGATCGCATGGGTAGATGGGTTTGTCTGTACTGGATTGTATGGTATCACGGTACTATTCAATCCAGGTACAGTGTGTTTTTAAAAGTAACGCATGCACTACTTTTGGTGCGATCCAATGTGATTTCAACCCGATCAAATGCATAGTGCATGCACTACTTTTGGTGCGATCCAATGCGATTTCAACCCATTCAAATGCAAAGGCTGAAAATTGCACTGTATCACACAGGAATGTGGACTGTTTGATTCAGTATGCAGTTATATGAAAATCTAAGCCCATGAACAACATTTGATAATGTTGCAGGCTACCAGTCTTTAGATGTGTTGACGTCATTCCAATTTTTTTTTTGGAGACGCAACAGGAAGTGGGAGTAAAACTGGTCACTGGAACAAAAATTCCTATACTAAGATTTCCCCTCATCTTCTGTTCTGGTGACAGCTAGTAATGCTTCCGCTTTCTGTCCTAGGGTGACAGCTGCACTGAGCAGTGTTGTCACCCATGGACAGGGAGTGTGTTGGAAATACATAACACCTTTCTCTCTTCTCCATAACAGGTGGAGGTGCTTAGTGGTCCAAAGAGACGGCAGGGAACAATGCTAACTGATACCAGTCCAGAGAGTACATGACGTTGTAGCTGACAAGATTTCTGGCTGGATGGACAGCTATTTTTTTGCCTTGGCGAACAGATATCATAAACCGCTTTTGAATGGTATATTTAACAGACCAAAAAGGAGCAAATAAGAGGAATTTATTGTTAGAGCTTACATACACATCATATATGACTTCACTTTGTTCCACATTGCCTCCTTATAGCGTTTGTTAATGTAATATCATTTATTTGAATTTAGCTACGTTTTCCCATATTTCATGCTCTGATTGCACAGTGCAGACAATTTAATTTTCAAGAGTTGAAAGGATTTGGGAGTCAGTTCATTTACTCATGCAGAAAATAATCTGACTTCTCTGCCAACGTAAAATAAAGGGTAATCTGAGGTCTTTTGCTGGGAAAAAAAAGCAAAACCTAAAATGCTAAAGTCATTCTACTGGTGACCCATGTAACAGCAAATCTATTCATACAGTTTACGCACCACATGTTCTATATGTTGCTATGCCTTGAAAATTGATCAGGTTGGATGGCTATATTGGGAGGATCATTCATTCACCTGAGCTAAATAACTATAATGCCCCGTACACACGGTCGGACTTTGTTCGGACATTCCGACAACAAAATCCTAGGATTTTTTCAGACGGATGTTGGCTCAAACTTGTTTTGCCTACACACGGTCGCACAAAGTTGTCGGAATTTCCGATCGACAACCACGCGGTCACATACACCACGTACGACGAGACTAGAAAAGGCCGGTTCAGAACCAAGCGCGGCACCCTTTGGGCTCCTTTTGCTAATCTTGTGTTAGTAAAAGTTTGGTGAGAGACGATTCGTGCTTTTTCAGACTCGTGGCTTTCAGATCGTTTTCTGCCGTTCAGTTTGTGCTTGTGGGTTTGTATCTGCTCTTCAGTGCGTGCAAGCAAGTTCCGCGTGACTTTATATGCCTTTGCTCTGTGAGATCTGTGAGAATAATCCTGATGATTTCAGGAACTTTCTCAGGATGACGGACCCCGTATTTCACCGTTTGTTGGCTTCGCTGACCCCTTATATCAGCAGTCAGGATACCTGCATGAGGCAAGCCATCACTCCGGAGCAGAGGTTGGTCGCTACCTTGCGGTATTTGGCCACAGGGAGAAGCCTGCAGGACCTCAAGTTCTCGACTGGCATCTCCCCCCAGGCTCTTCTTTGTGGACATTTACTGCTTGTGTTTGTTTTAGCTGACCCTGACAGAAATGTGTGGAGTGCAGAAAATGTTGTGATTGTGTAACCTTATACAAAGCACTGTTGGCTGTTATTTACTAAATGCAAACACACTTTTCACTACAAGTGCACTTGCAACTGCACTGAAACTGCACTTGTAGTGCAAAGAGGATTTGCCCTTAGGAAATAACCCCCATTTTCTCATAAAACAACAATTACATCACCCCAAAAGTGTTGTAGCGTTGAGACAATAATCCACACATTCTTGATGAGCAATCTTTTTAATACCTGCACAATCACATGTGCATTTACCAAAGGTTTTTCTGACAAACCAACATGTTTGTTGTATAACAATTTTTGTGGTGTCATTATCCAAAATCAAAATGTGCATTTTATAGAAAACAGGCCTGTGTAAAACCCACAAGAAAGACACAAATCTTGATCTTACAAAGTTCACATTTGGTAGAACTTGAAGGCAATATCAGACATGAGTATTTAGGAACTGTGTTTGATATTGCGTTCAGATGGGGGGAAATCACCCCAGGAAAAGCCAAATTTGGAAGATGCACACAAATTTCCCAATGTCAACATGTGCTATCTGCCATCACGGGGGATCAAGGGACGTGTTTTGGGGGAGAAAGCCCTTCCTCACAGTTACTTTATTATTGAGGAAGGGGTCCATTGATCTCCCGTGATGGCAGATAGCACATGTTGACACACTGTGTGCATCCTCCAAATTTGGCTTTGGGAAAAATCACAAAAACATTTCGCACATTGTAGCACACAAAAGAAGAAAGTGATTTGGAGGGGCTTTAAACTCGCCCCAAAACATCAATGATGTTTTTATATTTTGGAATAACATCATTGATGTTTTGCTTGATGTTTTCCAATTGTAAATTACACCCCATGATCTCCCCGATCAGGATCTAGGCACTTTCTGATGTGAAAGGATCTTCATCCACAACCTCACGATCACCTAAAAAGAGAGGAACCCCAAAATAAATTAGGTCTAAAAAATATGCCGCCATCCATCTCTTATCTGAGCCTGTGGTCGCAGACACTCACCTGTTGTGGTGACTAGTTCCACCACGTCTTCTTCCTCCTCCTGCTCATCTTGTGTTGGGGGGATTTCCCCTTCTTCCAGGGGGGGGGGGCTCTGGTCTCCTCGGATGAGGGGTGTCCTCCGAGTCTTTTCTCCCCTATGTAAAACAAAAATGGTATACTTAGCACACAGATATTTGATGGCAGAACTATAAAGATGAAACATTGCTTGGAAGTGGGGTACAATTGTCTATTTTAGCCGAGTTCCAAGATGTAGCTTTTTTAGTGTCCTTTGTCAAGCTGCAATACTTTACCTGTTTGGTACAAGCTTCACAGATGGAGACCCCCCCTATAGTATACACTGGAGCACCTGTGTGGCCCCCTAATAAAAATGGCGTTTTTGTGTCCCACACTAGTGCTCCAGCGTCCAGATGTGTAAACAGCTGCTGAGTGTCCTCTCCTTACACAGAATCTAGTTTGCATTTTATTCTAGTAACAAAGCCATCTACACAACCAAATTCTTTGAAGACAAGTATAGGGCCTCAAAATGGTGGCCAAATGCATATGGCCTAAACAATGGTATTTTATCGTCCGAAATAAAAATGTGTGATCCGAACGAATAATGTGCCCATGAACATGAAAGTTGCCATTTTAAACTGTACAACAGTTCCTAAAAGCACATGGAGCAGCACGAACGTAATAAACACAAGAACAATAGGAACACAGCACAACTACTTACTTTTTTGCAGCACTCTCCGGATCTTTCTGTACTGCTCATGTTCTCGTAATTTCAGGTCCGACCACCGCTTCCTGAGCTGATCTTTCGATTGTCGTACCCTGAATTTCCGGTGCAGACTTCTGACCACTTTCGCCATAATCTTGGCCTTTCGGACATTGTGGTTGGGGTAAGGCCCATACTTTCCATCATAGTCAGCCTTCTTCAGGATGTCCACCATCTCCAACATCTCCCCAAAGGACATATTTGAGTCCTTTAATCTCTTTCTGGATCGGGACGTTTCAGGCTCTGGCCTTTCCTCCTCCTCCTCCTCCTCGTTGCTGTAATTAGCACGATCCTGCTGTCTATCCGCCATGTGCTCTTCCTCCACTGCGCCGAACGAAAAGGGGCGGGGAATAGAATAGAAAGAACGTCAGGGGCGGGCGGAGTTATACGCATGCGCAGTGTGTATAAATCGTAACGCGCGCGTCTTACGTACGATCTGTGAGCTGAGGAAGGAGCATCGGAGACGCCGATCGTGCTAACGAAGGTAGGATCTAAACTTGGGCCTATACTGCTTCGAAATGGAAGCCTATATTGTAACAAGATTAGGGGAGTTTGGCCTGACATTAGGGTTTGTCTTGTGTTGTGTCTTGCAGAGAAAATGGATGGGTTCAACGACCACAATTTCCTGCCCCTGTTTATTGACAAGTACAGGGAGCTGCCCTGTCTGTGGCAAGTGAGACATCCCCACTATAATCACAAACAGAAGAGGCAGGCAGCGCTGGAGAAACTGCTGGAGTTGGTGAAGCCGGTGGTCCCCACAGCAACCATCCCTTATTTAAAAGCTAAAATTGGTGGCCTGAGGAGCACTTATCTTAGGGAGCGCAAGAAGGTCACAGATTCCCAGAGGTCCGGAGCTGCAGCAGATGACATTTATGTCCCCAGGCTGTGGTACTATGAGAGACTGCGATTTCTGTCAGACCACACTGAAGTCAGGGAATCCCTCTCCACTCTTCCTTCCACTCTTCCTTCCACCCCAGCTGAGGCTTCCGATGTCCAACCTGGGCCTTCCAGCCAGAAAGAAGTGGAGGAGCCCAGCTGGAGTCAGGTATAGCATTCTTCGACAGATTTCTGGGCAATAAATAAATGATGTTTACTAGATGTTATTATTGATCATTAATTGCTGATTAAAAAAAGTGTTTTACATATCAATAGACAGTAGTGGGCACCCAAAATTAGGACAAGAATGCAAAATGCTGGGCTCAGAAGGATAGTCTGTTATATTTGTTAACATTGAATTTGCAGCAGTCAGGAGGTGAAAATTGTGTGTGATTGATGAAAACAATACTAAAACTATGTAACTTTTTCATACACAGGAAGACCTCAGCCAGGAGGAGGCTGTGGAATGTGGCAGTCAGGAGGAGGCGGGGATTATTAGTGTCAGCCAGGAGGAGGCGGGGATTAGTGGCAGCCAGGAGGAGGCGGGGCTAAGTGTCAGCCAAGAGAAGCCTGGGACAAGTCGCAGCCTGACTGAGTCTCAGGTTCCTCCCCTCCGCCTGCCACATAAACGAGCCAGGAAGGCCACTCCCAGTCCTGTGCAGGATTCAGCGTACAGGCTGATCCAGGAGGCTTCGGCGTCCCTCAGAGCCTTCCCCAGTCCTGAAGAGGCCTTTGCCTGCATGGCTGCCACCAAATTGCTGGGCATGCAGGAGGGCCAACGCAAGATCTCTGAGGACCTGATTTATAAAGTCCTTCGTAAGGGGGAGAGTGGGGAACTGACACACAAGACGGATGTCAATGAGATCGACGATCCTCCTCCTCCTCCTGCTGCCACAACTCCACCACCACAGCCACAGCGTGGAAGGAGGCGTGGAAGGAAGACCAAAGAGTGATGACCCTGGGCTCAGTCTGGTCTGACAGAAGATGCAGTCTCTCGTATGACCACAGCTTGGGGACACAGATGTCATCTGCTGCTTTCCGGATCTCTGGGACTTCTGGACCAGACTGCCCTCCCTTAGATATGGACTCCTCAGGCCACCAATTTTGCTTTTAAATAATTGATGTCTGCCCTGGGGGTCCAAGGCTTCGCCCACTTCTGCAGTTTCTCCAGCGTTGCCTCCCTCTTTGTTTATAGTTGTGACCCCTTAATAAAATATTTTTAGGTAAATTCTACTCTCCTGTGTGTGTTTTCATCCAAAAAGGACAGTTTGTTGGTGACGATTCAGGTACATTTCTAACATAAAATGTGAAATTAACAAGGGACAACAACACCAAACAATCTCCTACAGATTAAATAGAACAACATATCAATGGTGTTGTGGGAACTTGTCACAAAAAACACACAAACATTTTCGGGAGTACAAATCAAAATCACCAAAAAAAAAAATTAAAAAAGAGAAACACAAAAAAAGATTCTACATTAAAGTCAAAAAAAAAAAAAAAAAATATGTTGTCAGATGTGAGAAATCAAAATATATTGAGGGAATCCCGATAAATAGTAACGAAAGAAGTTTGTGAGAAGTGTGTGTGAATATGAGCAGCAAAACTACTTAATTCTTGTCACATTATAAAGAAGAAGAGAGTGCGCTGTATTAAACCATTTTGAACATTGCAGCGTGACGAAAGTGCTGTATCCATTGCGAACGCTAAGTTTACCAGAACGAGCTGTCCCGTGTCGGAATTTCTTCTGAGCATGCGTGGCACTTTGTGCGTCGGAACAGGCCAGACACGGCCCGAATTGACGCGATCGGATTTTGTTGTCGGAAAATTTTATCTCCTGCTGTCCAACTTTGTATGTCGGAAAATCCGATGGAAAATGTCCGATGGAGCCCACACACGGTCGGAATTTCCGACAACACGCTCCGATCGGACAATGTCCATCGGAAAATCCGACCGTGTGTGCGGGGCATAACACAATAAAAAAAAAAAGCCAAAAAAAAAAATTATATATATATATATTTACATAGTTAGGTTGTAAAAAGACAAGTCTATCTAGTTCAACCTATAAAAGGGAAGAAGCAAAAAAAATCATACAATCCCATATACACAATCCTATACCCACAGTCGATTGATCCAGAGTAAAGACACACACGGTTCGATTGTTGGCAGGGGATTGTCTGTTGACAGACTGTTGTCCTAAAATCTTACCGTTGGTACACTCCTTTTGACAATTGTTGTTCAACTTTCGGCCAACAAATGTTGGATGACAGGCTAGTACATTTTCGGCGGACAACGGTTTGACGTCAGATTTTCGTATGGTCAGTACACAAATCCGTCACACAAAAGTCAAAAGTACAAACACACAGGCTTGGAATCAATGCTCACCAAACACGAAATTAGTTCGCAGAAGAGGCCCAAAGGGTGGCGCTCAAGAGCTGAAATTTCTTGTAGTACGTCACTATGTTCGTGCTTGTGGCATGACAATTGTGTACCGTTAGTATGCAAGACAAGATCCTGGCCATACGCCCTTTTGACAAAAATCAGACGCTCAGTTGGCCAACAATCGTACCGTGTGTACAAGGCTTAAGGCAAAAACTAAACAGCAAAGCTTGATCCAATTTGCTTCAGCTGGGGAACAAAACCCTTCCCGATTCCCCGAGAGGCTTTACCTATAAATGTTAGTCTCCAGATATATTATGTACCGTACATTTAGGAAAGAATCCAGTCCTTTTTTAAAGCAATCTACTGAGCTGGCCGGAACCAGTTCTTGAGTAAGTCTATTCCACATTTTCACAGCTCTTACTAAACCTTTCTGTATTTGGTGTATTTGGCGATTAAATCTCTTTTCCTCCAGACATAAAGAGTGCCCCTTGTCCTCTGTAATGACCTTAAAGTGGTTGTTAACCCACTTGCAGTAATATACACTATACATATCCGTTCTGTATGCTATTAGCATACAGAACGGATAGTATATAGATATATTTTTTATTCCTGCAGCAGGAGGGGGATGGGGAAGCACTGTCACTAGGTGACATGCAAAGCGGGGAGGGGGGGTGGAGGAGTACAGAGGAGACAAGGCACAGGAGAGTAGTCTGTGGATGACAGAGGCACACAAACAGACCACAATGTCAGGGGCTCAGCAGCCATGATTATTGTGGTCTGTTTGCAGAGGGGAGGGTATAGCCAGGCAGGATCAGCCAGGTATTACAGGTGTTACAGGGGGCCAAATTACACACCCCAAGCACTGTGCTGTGTAACATGCTTTAAAGGAACAGACTCTGTTTTTCTTTTTTAGATTAACAAAGGCTTTAAATAACTCAACTCAGGATCACTATATGGACCCCTTATGTATTTGTACATGTTGATCATATCCCCCTTAATCTCCTCTTCTCAAGAGAGCAGGGTTGGACTGACCATTCGGGGGTCAGTAGGGGGTCCCATGAGAGGCTCAGTCCGCCCCTAGAGATGCCCACAGATTATTATCCAGAAAAGAGCAGGCAGTGAACCATAGCATCCCTGCCAGCCGATGATGCAACGCTGGGAGAAGACACGGGGATCTGGGCAGCGGCAGTCACTCTGGCCACCTCTCCTCCTAGGCAGTTCAGCAGAGGGGCGGGGCCACAGTCCGCATCCCTGCCATGGGGGACAGTAAGTTGTACTCGGTGCTGAACTTGGAGCTGGAGGTGGCAGAGTGCACTGCAGAGCGGCCGATCTCGGAGGAACCTGCATTGTGTGCAGGTCAGTAATGTGATCACTCTGCTTTAATGTATACCGGCCAGGCTGAGTGTTCCTGCCCAGTGCCCATCCACCAGGTGCTATTTCCTATCCCTACCCTTTAACCCTGATTTCTATACACTGAGTGCACAACACACTGATATCTGTACACAGATTGACATCTACACTGAGTGCACACTGATATCTGTACACTGAATTCCACTCAGTGAACAAATATCAGTGTTACATATAGGGAATAGAACTCAAGGTACAGATATCAGTGTTATACAGTATATAGCACTTAGTGAGAGATATTGGGGGTCTAATAGTACCTGTCACCTACCCATGCTATCACATATGGATAACTATCTTAAAGTGGAGTTCCATTTAAAAGTGGAACTTCCGCTTATCCATCTCCTCTCCCCCTCCGGTGCCACATTTGGCACCTGTCAGGGGGGAGGGGTGGGAACAGGTACCTGTTTTTGACAGGTACCATTCCCCACTCCTGGGACAGCCCCTTCTTCCTTCTTCTGCCACCAGACCAATTAAAAGGCACAGCACGTTTTGCACATGTGCAGTAGAGAACCGTCTGAGAAGCCAAAAGGCTTCACTGCCGGGTTCCATTACCAGGAATGCATTCCAAAGATCGGCTGGGGTGCCGACATCATGGGCTTCCTGGACAGTGACTTTTCATTTCCGTGGGGGGAGGGGGGGCTGAGCTGGACCTCCTCTAAAAAAGTGCAAGAAAATAAATAATTAAAACATTTTTTTAAAGCACGTCCTTGAACCCACACACCTTATAAAAATGGTTCATCCAGGGCGAGCACATGTATATAAACATCAATGGTATGGTATCATCGGGAATGTTTAAGTCAGAGCAACAATTCTAGGGCCATAATTCATAGTTAAAGTGATTATAAGCTTTTTTTTAAATTAAAATAGCAAACATGTGATACTTACCTGCTCTGTGCAATGCTTTTGCACAGAGCAGCCCCGATCCTCTTCTTCTGGGGTCTCCCGCCAGCACTCCAGGCCCCTCCTTTTTGTCAGGTGCCCCCATGGAAAGCAGCTTTCCATGGGGGCACCTGTGCGTGCTCACTCCGAAGCCCAACTGCTGCGTCCATTGACACAGACAGCAGGACTCAGTCACAGGAATTGATTGCTATCAATCTGTCCAATGAGGGGAGAGACAGCAGCTGGAGCTGCTGATTTTGTGCACATCGCTAGATCAGATCGGATTGGGCTTAGGTTAGAAAAAAAAAAAGGGGGGGGGGGGGGTCTGTGGGGGATTTTGCAGCACAGAAGGTTTTTTACCTTAATGCATAGAATGCATTAAGGTGAAATCCTTAAGGCTATACAACCACGTTAACTCTAAACAGATAACCTGTAAAGCTTATTGACTAACCCAGGTTCAAATATATCCGGTAGGTCCATCTTTACTGTGTACTCATGTATACCAATATTGTGATAGATGTAACATTCTGTCCAGAACTTTATGTAATTTTTCCTATGTTTTTTCATTTATAGCATTTAATTCATACAGCATTCTTGAGTTTCCTGAAGAAGCTCTTTTGAAGCGAAACATGTAGAGCGATAGTGTCTGTATTTGCTTATGAATTGAACAAGTGACATAACAAGGAATTTTTTATCAATTTTGATTTTTATAATAAAATTGATTGAATTTTGGCACCTTAAAAGTCCAGTGGTTTGTTACTCCTCTCCTTTTTTCATATGCTCTAATTAAAGTGGATGTAAACCCCCAAAAATGTTTTCATTAAGACTCATATCTGTTACAGCAGAGGATGTCATTCATCTGTGCCCAGTCTTGCCACAAAGCGTTAATCCAGCTCTGAGCAATCCTCTTATCTTTCTTCAGTAAGATAATAACAGACACACAGAGAAATAGGTGTCATTCCCCCCCTTGCTGTGAGTGACAGGTGATTTCCTTATCTCACGAAAGAGTGTGAGAGAGGCATTCTGTGTACTTCACATCACCCCTCCCTTCTTCTCCAGCTCTCCCAGGATTGGCTGCTCCACACCTCAGCATGATTGGGCATGCTGAAATCATGTGGTGACTTTCCTGAGTTTTGACTGGATGTTAGTAATCATGGGTTATAATCCACAAGACCAGCAGAAGTCCAGTGTAAGAAATATCAATGCCTGGCCAAGGGTAGTGTAGAGGTGGGCGGGGAGTCTACTGACATCACAACTCCACCCACCGAGCCCTGGACAACAGACCTGCCCACAGAATCCGGAGTATTGCAGGGCTCCAAACAGCTAAAGGGGAGATATTTGACAGGTAAGGATACATGCAGGAGGCATATATATCCTTATAGTTTAGCACTATGGAAGTAATTTAGAAATTATGAAATTGGGTTTACATCCACTTTAACCACTTAAGGACTGAGCCTCTTTTTAAGATGTGTTGTTTACAAGTTAAAAACATTTTTTTTTGCTAGAAAATTACTTAGAACCCCCAAACATTATACATTTTTTCTCTAACACCCTAGAGAATAAAATGGTGGTCGTTGCAATACTTTCTGCCACACCGTATTTGCGCGGCGGTCTTACAAGTGCACTTTTTTTGGAAAAAATACACTTTTTTTGAATCATAAAAATAAGACAACAGTAAAGTTAGCCCATTTTTTTTTATATTGTGAAAGATAATGTTACGGTGAGTAAATTGATACCTAACATGTCATGCTTCAAAATTGGCCCGCTCGTGGAATGGCGACAAAGTTTTACCCTTAAAAATCTCCATAGGCAACCTTTAAAAAATTCTACAGGTTGCATGTTTTGAGTTACAGAGGAGGTCTGGGGCTGGAATTATTGCTCTCACTCTACTGATCGTGGTGATACCTCACATGTGTAGTTTGAACACCATTTTCGTTTGCTTCTGCACGCAAGCGGGACGGGGCACATTTAAAAAAAATTTTTTTTCTTATTTATTTTACCTTTTTTTTTTTTTTTTTTTTTTTTTTTTTTTTTTTTTGGGTTTTAAAATAAAGTTTATTTGAAAAAACAAGAAAATACATCGAGACAGAGAAAGAAATAAGAATAAAATGCTCATCGTGTACATAGAGTAATAATAGTACAGCACTTACAAAGAATGACTACAGCAGATCTTCCTATACCCTTATCTTGAGGGTAAAAATGAAAAGACTATATTAAAATTAGAGAAAAAGTTACCAATCGCTTTGGACTTAGGAATTACCGCCGCCAGAGCCCCATATGGGAACTAACTGCTCTGGCTAGCTGGGAATCCCCACGCCCACTTCGATACCTAATGTGAGGGAGTATGTAGGTAAAAAAAAAAAAAAACAAAAAAAAAAAAAAAAAAAAAAAAAAAAAAAAAGAAAAAAGGGGAGTTATATCTGAGGTACAGATGAATATTACAATAAAAACATATATAAACAATCTGTAAGTAGTCAAAGAGTCGAGCTATTGGGTTGAATTCTCTCAAGGTAGGGTAAGCCATAGTCCCTTAAACAGGACCATGATCAAGTGTGTTTAATAAACAGGGGAAAACCCTTTCCCAGGGTCTACCCTGAGAACAACTTTCAGGCTAATATCAAACAAGGTGCAGAATACCGAGAGCCTGAAAAAATAATATAATAATAAAAAGAAGCTGAAAGATGAAAGAAGGAGAGAAAGAAGGGGAGAGAAACGAAAAAGGAGAGGGGAAGAGGTGGTTGAAGAGAATAGCGAAACATAAAGAGTAAAGGATAGGAAGTGCACAGGAGACCACTAGGAGAAAGAAATTAGGGGCCGTCCAAAAAGGGGCGACAATTGAGACCTATCGTTTACACATACAGGGGAAGTCCGATGAGAGTAGCCCAAGGTTCCCAGATAGCCTTGAATTTGTCCAGGGTATCTAGTATAGTGCTAGATATCTTTTCTTGCAGCATAATCCAAGAAATTTTTTGTTTGGCCGCTCGAGCAGACACTTTCGGTGATTTCCAAGATCGGGTTATAGTCATTTTAGCACCCAAGAGAATAAACTGAATCAACTTCTGAGTATGCTTGGATGTTTTGGGAATGGGGCCATTAAGCAGAGCAATAACTGGATCCTGTTTTAGTGCGCACCCGCATGTTCTGCGGATGAGGGAGAATATCTTATTCCAGAACATTCTGATTTTAGGGCATTCCCATAGTATGTGCAAAAGAGTGCCTCTGTGGTTGCAACCTCTAAAACAAAGAGGTGATGTTTGCGGATAGATTTTGGCCAGTCGTGAAGGAACCATATACCAGCGTGTAATGGTTTTCAGGCCCGCTTCATTTAGGGATGTGTTCACAATACCTCTGAAGGAGCGGGCAAAGTTAGAATGCCACGTGTCCAATTCCCAACTGAAGTCAAGGTCCCGCTCCCAGCTCAACATATATGCTGCTTTCTCTGTGGGTTCCGCTAGGGATGAGTAAATAAGAGAGATACCCCCTCTTGTGTCTAAGGCTGAAGAGCACCATTGTTCATAGGGCGTAACTGATAGATGGTTCTCACCACTCTTCCATATCCGGTTCAAAAAATGTGATAATTGGAGAAACCTGAATTTCTCATTTGAGGGCATTTCAAGTTTAGTGGTACAATATGTTAAAGTGAGGGGACCATTAGCGTTAAAGAATTGTCCGATCCTGTATAGGCCTTTATCTAGCCACCATTTGAAGGATCGGATGTCTAAGCCAGGGGGAAAGTTAGGGTTCCTGAAGATATGTGCAAGTGGGTGCCAAGTTGAAATGAGGGGTGTTAGTTTATGGAGGGTGTCACATAACTTCATGGAGTGGGACAATGTGGGAGCTAGTATAGGGGGACGTTTTTTGGGGATGTTCCAGAGTAGATAATCTAAGGTGAAATTAGGGACCGCCTCTCGTTCCATGTTCACCCAATCTGGTTTGAATCCTTTCATGTAAATTGTGGAAAATTGGCTTAACTGCGCTGCCTGATAATACCACCATATGTTAGGTACCCCTAGGCCTCCCTTCTTTCTGGGTCTAAATAGAACCTCTTTAGAGAACCTGTGGCCTTTATTGTCCCAAATAAAGCGAATGATAGCAGATTGTAAGCGTTGAACGTGTGATTTGGGGACCGGAATGGGTAGGGAGCGAAAGAGATATAAAATCCTAGGTAGAAGCGTCATTTTGACCGCGTTCACTTTGCCTAGCCAGGAGAGTTTATAAAGTGACCACTGGGTCAGATCATCCGTGAGTTTTTTAAACATAGGGAGAAAATTATGTTTAAACATTAAATCTATACTGGACGTGAGGTTGATGCCGAGATAAGGGATGGAGGTTGAGTTCCACGAAAATGGAAATTTATTTCTTAAATTTTGAACAATGTCCTGTGGGACGGATACATTGAGGGCGACTGATTTGGAGACATTGACTTTAAGTCCGGAAGCTAGTTCAAAGTTGTGTAAAAGTTGAATTAAGTTGGGGGTGGAAATTAAGGGGGATGTTAGGAACAAGAGAACATCATCCGCAAATAAAGCGCATTTGTGGATAGATTGTCCGCAACGGACTCCATGAATGTCCGGGTGATGTCTTATCGCGATGGCTAAGGACTCGATAGCCATCGCGAAGAGAAGAGGGGATAGGGGACATCCCTGCCTCGTTCCCTTCTGTATGGGGAATTTATCTGAGAGGTATCCCTGTATTCTAACCTGTGCTGTAGGTTGGTGATATAGAGCTTCCAAAACGTTCATGAAGTTTGGGCCAAAGCCCCATTTACGTAAAATCGTAAAGAGGTAGGGCCAGGCCACCGTGTCAAACGCTTTTTGAAGATCAATGGAGAGGAGGAGGCCCTCCTGAGGGGGGCCCCCATCCCACCCAGATTTCATTAAGGAAATTGCATTTATTGCTCTCCGTATCTGGTCCGGGCCCTGTCTCCCTGGTATAAACCCCACTTGGTCCTTATGTATGTATGAACCTATAAAAGAAGCTAGTCTGTTTGATAATATTTTCGTCATGATTTTAAGGTCGTTATTAATTAATGAAATAGGTCTGTAATTGCTCACTTCACTGGGTTCTTTACCCGGTTTAGGAATGACCGAGATGAGGGCCAAATTGGCGTCAGGATCCAAGGGGGAGGATTTGCTTAAGGAGTTAAAGAGGCGAACCAGATACGGAGAGAGAGTATCTATAAAAGTTTTGTAGTAGAAATTTGAAAACCCGTCCGGGCCTGGGGCAGAATCTTTTCTGAGGTCTTTAATGACCGCTCGGATCTCTGATTCTTGAAATGGTGATTCTAAAATGGAGCGATGAGATTCAGAAATTTTGGGCAGTGTAATTTTCTCGAGAAATGCGTCTATTTTCTGTTGATAGATTGGGCAATCATCGGAATAAAGGTTGGCATAAAATGATTGAAAAGTCGTTAGTATCTTATTTGGGTTTTGGGTGAGTGAGCCTGACTGAGATTTTATTTTGGGTAGGGCAAAGGATCTATGTTTGGGGGTTAATTTGGCCGCTAACTGGGGGCCAAATTTGTTCGCGCGCAAATAGAAGCTACCGCTAAGCCAATGAAGGTGCTTATCCGCATTGGAGGTCAAGGCTGAATTAAGGGACAGTCTTACTGCGTCAAGTTTAGAGAGAGTGATAGGATTGGGATTTTGTTTATGGGAATTACTGAGAGCCTTGAACTCTTTCTCTAGATTTAGGATATCTGCTTGCCGTTCACGCTTTAATTTGGCAGAGAATTGTATCAGTTTCCCTCTAATTACCGCTTTGTGGGCATTCCAGAGAGTACTAGGGGAGATTTCTTCAGTGTCATTAATCAAAAAATATTCTTTTATATCCTTCTCCAATAAGGTGCAATGGACCGGGTTAGACAAAATCTTTTCATTTAGGCGCCAAAGACGAGAGCCGGAGGGAGATAACGAGTTGGATAATTTTAGGGTTACTAGGGAGTGATCAGACCATGGAACGTCTAGGATAGAGGCATGATTAGCAGAGTGTATATCAGAGTTTGACATGAAAACATGGTCAATTCTAGCATAGGTCTTATGAGGAGCTGAGTAGTGTGTATAGTCCTTCGTCGTTGGATTGAGTTCCCTCCATGTATCAATTAGACCTAAGGAGTGGAGCATTCTAGCAATCTGGAGGCTCTGTTTGGGGGGTTTTTTAAAGTGAGGGATCCCTAAATTCGATTTGTCGAGGATCTGATCAAACGTGATGTTGGAATCCCCACCCATAATCACCCTTCCTTCAAAGTGGGGAGAGAGTGTAGCAAGTAAGGAGGAGAAGAATTTAGCTTGGCCTTTGTTGGGCGCATAATAGGATATAATGGTGTAGAGGTTACCTTCAATGGTACCTTTGACTAAAATATATCTCCCCTCATTATCTTTGATGGTCTTAGTGTGTGAAAATGGGGTCTGTTTAGAGAATAGGACGGCTACCCCCCGTTTTTTCTCGCCAGCGTTTGCAAGGAAGAAAGTGGGGTATTTGTTGTGTAGAAAAGTGGGGGAGTAATTTGGAGGAAAATGGGTTTCCTGAAGAAGAACTATATTTAATCCTCTGGAGTTGTAACTTTGAAAGGCTTTACGCCTTTTGAC
The DNA here is from genome assembly GCF_042186555.1 of Aquarana catesbeiana. Lineage (NCBI taxonomy): Eukaryota > Metazoa > Chordata > Amphibia > Anura > Ranidae > Aquarana > Aquarana catesbeiana. The sequence continues at coordinate 605,360,272 of NC_133325.1, forward strand.
TGGGGAGTTGAGCCCTTGGGTGTTGTGAGAGGCAATCTTGAGAGCCTTCTGAAGAGGAGGAGAGTCAGCCATAGCCACAGGAGGGGTAAAACTGGTGCATTTGGTGTGAACCTACCTGGTTCCTAGTTGAAGCGATTTTGAGTCTGGGAGGGGGACCTCGAAGCTGCAGCGGAGGACTCCGGGTAATGATGGTCTCCTGTGCACATTCCTGAAATAAATGGAGGGAGAAAGAGAAAGGAGAGGAAAAGAGGGTGGTGATAAGAAAAAAAGGAAAAAAGGAGAAAATAATTAATATGAGCAAACTACAAAAATCAAGAAAGACCAGGCTTAATGCCTAGTAAACCAAGGAACTGGACTAATAAGTTCAGTTCGAATCCAAGACCCGAAAAGAAAAACGGGGGGTCTCAGAAAAACAAAAGCAACCTCAGCCGAGGTTGTATGTCTGATGTAACCAGGAGGAAAACCCCCCTGGTCCCAACAGAAGGAGTGGCAATACTAGCCCAGCCGAGCCGCCGGGTCCCCAATACTAGGGGAAAAATGGAACCTCAAAAATATGGAGAATGAATTCTCTTACAAGTGTACTAAAATAAAAGAGAACATATATAGAACCTTGAACATACCCTCTAAGAGGAACAGGCATACCTCACTACATTGCAGAAAAATACCTGGACAAGGCATGCAGTAAGTTTCAGCCTACGAGTAATCGGGGAGGGGGGGGAAAGGCAGGGAAAGGGAAATGGAGGGGGAGGAGGGGGAGGGGTGGTAGTCTGGGATATGAATTTATGCCCTAGAGTCGCTAGAACCCAATGTAACCACTAGGACAATCCATCAAAAAGACTGGTGAGGAGTTCCAAAAAAAAAAAAAAAAAAAAAAAAAAAAAAAAAATGTAAAAAAAGTCAAAGGATGCGGGGTAGGCTTCTTCCATCTTCTCAGTGAAAAGCCCAGTGAGGAGAGTGCGGAGAAGTATTGTTGATCTCGTGAATAAGTGAGGAGATTCAAATGGGGTGTACACAATGTACCCAGTTGCCCCTCAATCAAGGGGAGGGTCCTGGAGGGGAAAAATTATCAGCACATCCCTTGAAGGGACAGACGGAGATGGGATCATCTGGGTGGGAAGGATTCACGGTGGCGCTTCGTTTGCTGTTTGTTCCAGATAGGAGTGATGGGGCTGCACGGCGGAGGCCTCTTAGATGAGCTTGGCTTGGATGGCGGTTCCTGGGGGGAAGCTTCTTGAGTGATGAATCCTAGTCTCAGGAATAGATGTTCACCCTCTTGGAAAGAAGAAAAGCCATATGATCTTTCTTTGTGTTGAAACAGAAGGCGAAATGGGAAGGACCAACGGTACTTAATTGATCTTTGCGAGAGGATTTCGAGAAGGGGTTTTAGGGCTCTCCTCTTTAAAATTGTGGTCTTGGAAATATCTGCAAAAACTTGGATCTTACTTCCTTGAAAGGATAAATTATCCAGGTTGCGGGACCTTTTCATAATTTCCTCTTTGGTCTCATAATAGTGAGGTTTAACGACTATGTCCCTTGGGAGACCATCCTGTCTGGGTGGTTGCAGCGCTCTGTGGGCCCTGTCAATCTCTAATTTTTGGTCAGAGATGTCTGGGATAAGTTCTTTCATGAAAAGCTTCACTGTGTCGTGTACATTAGTTACCGCCTCAGGGATGCCTCTTATGCGGAAGTTACATCTCCGATTGCGATTTTCCAAATCGTCGATCTTCCCTAATGCAATATCAAGTTGGTCTTGCAGCAATTGAATGCAGTCAGTGTTCTGATTGGTGCGTGCTACTGTGTGGTCAACTGCTTGTTCAATCACATCAATGCGAGCCCCCAAGCTCTGTAAATCAGCCTTTATAGATGTAGTAATTTGCGTGGCATTCTGAGCCAGGCCTGCAGCTAGCATCTCTGAAAAGCAGTTCAGTAGTTGAGCCATGTCAGTCTGGTGGGGAGAGTTGAGGGGGGCAGCCTGTTGTGTGGCTGAGGGTGGGGTGATGGCATGCTTTGTGGGGAAATGCAGCATATCAGACAGGGCTCTGTTGAAGAGGGAATCTGTACTGTTGGGATATATGTTCTTAGGAGGCTTAGTACTCACAGAGGGCTCCGGTGTAGTGGTGGCAGGCTGGTCATCTGCAGGGATGTCTGCGATGGAGTCTCCCTCTTCTGTGTTTCTGTGGGGAGAGGCCGCGGTCGCCATCTTGGGAGAAGTGGAGGCGAGCAGGCCGTAGGTGAGTTGCCGATTAACCGCTGGTTTCTGAGCGCGGTTCTGCATCAGTAACTGTGCCCCCTACCCTCCTCTGCTGTGGGGTGTCAAGTAAGAGAGGTTCCGCTAACGAAAATTGCTTCTGGGGATCACGGAAGGCTCGGCCGGGACGGAGCTCCCGTTCAGTGCTTCTTCCCGGAAGTCCCGCGCATGCGCCTTTTTTTTTTTTTTTCTATATAATAACACAGTTTAAAAAAAAAATTGTGTCACTTTTATTCCTATTACAAAGAATGTAAACATCCCTTGTAATAGAAAAAAGGCATGACAGGACCTCTTAAATATGAGATCTGTGGCCAAAAACACCTCAGATCTCATATTTACACTAAGATGCAATTTAAAAAAACATTTTTTTGTTATTTAAAAAAAAAAGGCCCTTTAAGTGCTGTGGGCGGAAATGACGTTTTGATGTCACTTCCGCCCTGCAATGTTATGGAGACGGGTGGGGGCTATCTTCCCCTCACTCATCTCCATACTCAGCAAGGGTGAAGATCCGATCGCCTCCGCTGCTGCTGATGGTTCCAGTAAGCGGCGGAGGGCACAGGAGCGTGGCTCCTGATCTTGCGGCGAATCCGTCGCAAAGACCACTGTTATTGGAAAGCGGACCCCTGGCCGAAGAAGAGGATACCGGGATTATGGCAGCTAGCTGCTGCCATAACAACGATATTACTCTTCAAACTTAAGACGTATATCGGCTTGCCACGGTCCGGAAGTGGTTAAAGCATCACCTATGGAGAATTTTGGTTACCATAGTTTTCTATGATTCCAAAGGTGTGCTCAGTTTTAGGACTTGACATGTTTGGCATCTATTTACTCAAAGCAACCCAATCTTTTATATTTAACAAAATAATTGGTTATGATGTGTTTGTTTGCACTAAAATCCAGTTTAACCATTTGACCTCCAGAAGGTTATACCCCCTTCATGACCAGGCCATTTTTTGCTATTCGGCTACTTTAACTGACAATTGCACAGTCATGCATCACTGTACCCAAATGAAATTTATATCATTTCTTTCACACAAATAAAGCTTTCTTTTGGTGGTATTTGATCACCAATGGGTTTTTTATTATTTAAATGAAAAAAGACCAAACATTTATTAAAAAAATACCTAATATTTTCTACTTTCTGCTATAAACCATATCTAATAACAAAATCGAAGAATAAAATTTCTTCATAAATTTAGGCCAAAATATATTCTGCTACATGTCTTTGGTAAGAAAAAATCCCAATAAGAGTATATTAATTGGCCTTCATGAAAGTTATAGCATCTACAAACTATGGTTTATATACAGGAATTTACGTGGCTATAGATGCTATACTGATAATAGCAGTGATCAGTGACTTATAGTTCAACTATAATAGTGTGGCAGACAATCTGGTGCTAACAGACACTGGCTGGGAGGTACACTAACTGACATTAAAGATGATATAATATCTGTACTGAAACTGTGGGTTTAAAATTGCTTGAGGTGTATTCAGTACAAGATTTATTCACCATGATGTAAATTGTTAAGGGATTTACAAAATCTAGTCAAATCATTTAGAAAAAAAATGTTTTTCTTTTTTAGTTTTGTGGCTCTAGACTAGATATTCAATTCCATTACCAATTCTCCACAATTCTTTCTATGGGTTTTTAAACTTCTGTGTAGTTTCTTGTGTACTCCAGTGTTTTATATTTTCTGTTGCTGGCTTATTATGTTTTCTACATCAGTGTGAAACCACCTATTTTGAGACAGTAAGTAAAACCACCTGAAATTCCAACATGCCAGTCTGTTAAAAGAGAAGTACTGTATGTGTTTTTTTTTTTTTTATTAAGTATACTTACCTAGATGGATGCAGCATTGGTCTGAGAGATCAAACATCACTTATAGCCCAGTTCTCAGCCTTCACTGAGCAGAGAGCCGTCAACTGTCAATCACCGTCTCTCTGCTCTGCCCTTCCCAGCATTCACTGGAGCACCGGGCTGTGGAGGGGGCAAGAGCAAACGGCTCAGGCTCTCAATGACTCTCTGAGAGGCTGAGCCAGCTGCCAGTCTAGGCATCTAGGTGAATCCCAACTGTAATCTTTGCCCAGCCTGGACCGGCTGAATGATGGGTCACAGGAGTGCAGAATGGACTGCACACTTGTGAGCCACAGGAGAAGTACAACCAAACTTTTATTTTCTATAATAAACATTTATTTGGAAATAGTGTAGATAAATTCTGTGACACATGCATGTAATGTGGGTAGTTGGAGCTTTGTGGGCATATGTAGGTGGGGCTTTGTGTGGGTGTGGCTTGAGTGTGGGTGGGACACATGGGCGGAGATACAGGAACCCCATGATGTCTTATTGCCCAGGGCCCCAATGAGTTGTCAGTCTGCCCCTGCAAGAGAGAATAAATTCAGTTCCTCTAATCTTTCCTCATAGGTGAGCTCCTCCATATCTCCTATTAGTGTTGTTGCTTTTTTCTGCACTTTCTCTAGTTCCCCGATATCCTTTTTGTGAAGTGGTGCCCAAAACTGAACTGCATATTCCAGATGAGGTCTTACTGATGATTTGTACAGGGGTAAAATTATATCTATATATCTATATACCCCTGTACAAATCATAGTGGGGACGGAAAGTATTCAGACCCCCTTACATTTTGTTATGTTGCAGCCATTTGCTAAAATCATTTAAAGGGGTTGTAAAGGTAATTTTTTTTTTTTTTTAAATAACAAACATATCATACTTACCTTCACTGTGCAGCTCGTTCTGCGCAGAGTGGCCCCGAACCTGGTCTTCTGGGGTCCCTCGGCGGCTGTTTCAGCTCCTCCCCGCAAGCATTTATCACCTTAATGCGAGCTCCCTCGCATGGTGGTGAGTGCTTGCGGGCGCGCTCCCGTGATACAGCCGGCGGCTATAGCCGCTCGCTGTATCACTCGGCCCCGCCCCCCGGCGCGCCGCGTCATCGGATCGGATGTGATTGACAGCAGCGCGAGCCAATGGCTGCGCTGCTTTCAATCCATCCACTGCAGCCAATCAGCGACCAGGCTGAGCTGCAATGAGGACGAGCAGCGAAGATTCGAGGTGTCAGGTAAGTAAAACGGGGGGGCTGGGGGCGGCGGTACTGTCAAAAGTTTTTTCACCTTAATGCATAGAATGCATTAAGGTGAAAAAATTTTTATCTTTACAACCACTTTAAGTTCATTTTTTTTCCCTCATTAATGTACACACAGCACCCCATATTGACAGAAAAACACAGAATTGTTGACATTTTTGAAGATTTATTAAAAAAGAAAAACTGAAATATCACATGGCCCTAAGTATTCAGACCCTTTGCTCAGTATTTAGTAGAAGCACCCTTTTGATCTAATACAGCCATGAGTCTTTTTGGGAAAGATGCAACAAGTTTTTCACACCTGGATTTGGGGATCCTCTGCCATTCCTCTTTGCAGATCCTCTCCAGTTCTGTCAGGTTGGATGGTAAACGTTGGTGGACAGCCATTTTTAGGTCTCTCCAGAGATGCTCAATTGGTTTTAAGTCAGGGCTCTGGCTGGGTCATTCAAGAACAGTCACAGAGTTGTTGTGAAGCCACTCCTTCGTTATTTTAGCTGTGTGCTTAGGGTCATTGTCTTGTTGGAAGATAAACCTTCGGCCCAGTCCGAGGTCCTGAGCACTCTGGAGAAGGTTTTCGTCCAGGATATCCCTGTACTTGGCCGCATTCATCTTTCCATCGATTGCAACCAGTCGTCCTGTCCCTGCAGCTGAAAAACACCCCCACAGCATGATGCTGCTACCACCATGCTTCACTGTTGGGACTGTATTGGACAGGTGATGAGCAGTGCCTGGTTTTCTCCACACATACCGCTTAGAATTAAGGCCAAAAAGTTCTATCTTGGTCTCATCAGACCAGGGAATCTTATTTCTCACCATCGTGGAGTCCTTCAGGCGTTTTTTTAGCGAACGCCATGCGGGCTTTCATGTGTCTTGCACTGAGGAGAGGCTTCCATCGGGCCATTCTGCCATAAAGCCCCGACTGGTGGAGGGCTGCAGTGATGGTTGACTTTCTACAACTTTCTCCCATCTCCTGACTGCATCTCTGGAGCTCAGCCACAGTGATCTTTGGGTTCTTCTTTACCTCTCTCACCAAGGCTCTTCTCCCCTGATAGCTCAGATTCGCCGGACGGCCAGCTCTAGGAAGGGTACTGGTCGTCCCAAACGTCTTCCATGTAAGGATTATGGAGGCCACCGTGCTCTTAGGAACCTTAAGTGCAGCAGAAATTTTTTTGTAACCTTGACCAGATCTGT